>NC_043709.1:39963404-40180136 GCF_006229205.1 Suricata suricatta | reverse complement strand
TTATAAATATCTATGCGCCAAATTTGGGAGCGCCCAAATACATAAAACAATTAATCACAGAAAGAAACAATCTTATTGACAAAAGTGTGCTAATTGCAGGGGACTTTAATACTCCACTGACAGCAATGGATAGATCAACCAGACAGAAAATCACTAAAGAAACAATAGACCTGAACGACACATTGGAACAGATGGAACTGATAGATATATTTAGAACTCTGCATCCTGATGATAGGAAAATCACCTTCTTTTCAAGTGCACATGGCACATTCTCAAAGATTGACCACATACTGGGGCATAAAGCAGCCCTCCATAAGTATAAACGAATAGAGATCATACCATGCACACTTTCAGATCACAATGCTATGAAACTTGAAATTAACCACAGAAAAAAGTTTGGAAAATCTCCAAAAATGTGGAGGTTAAAAACCACCCTACTAAAGAACGATTGCATTAATGAGACGTAGTATCTCGTGTCCAGAACAATCCCAAATCTCGTGAGAACACACCTAGGACTACCATTTGCTTAAGGGTTAACTCCTGTGCCTCTTAAAGAGGGGTATTTGAAGCTGTGAAATATGTAAATAAAATGATGACAAGAAAGTGTCATTTCCTGAGGTGTGAATATGCCCTAGGCATTATAAAAATCCAACAAATCATAACTCTCCAGCAGAACATTTCATTAAGACGTCTACTCTTTTAAACCATTTTATCCCTTGCTGTTTTGCCACGAGGTACCCACCAGAGGAAAGAAAAAAAAAAAACTGAAGTGTTATTCAAATAATATTCAATAACCATTAGCAGAAATAATAGTTCTAACATATGAGTGTGATGTTAAATATTCTAAGTGTACATGAAAGTATAGTGTGAATATCAAACTTTCTCAAAATTTGGAGTTTTAGTAATAACTACATATATTGTTAATTGAAGCAGATTTAAAAAAATTGCACCAGAAACCACCCCCTCCCTTTTGTAGGTCAGTGCTGACTGCTGAGTGTGCTGTAATTATGTACACTAAATGAGCTACAGCTTGAGCTAATAATACCATACTGAGTACTAGAAAGCTGTAATTATACAACTACATAATGTGTGCTTGGCAAGATTTTCCGTATTGGAGAATCAACTGTCAAATAGCATCTGGCAGAGTTAAAAGTCCAAGTTGGAGGTTAGAATAATTGGTCTAGACTGAATTAATGCAGAGTATTGTGGCTCCAGCAGAGAAAGTCATATGCCTATTAGACAACCCAGTAAATAATGAATATATGTAGAAATAGTGCAAAGTCTTAAGTCATATAATCACATTACTTTAAAACACAAAGCATTTCCAAGATTGAACACCTACTACACAGCTGTCCACCATGCTAAGTATAGGAAATTTTAAAACAAACAACACAGGAGAGGAAGAGATAATTTCTGACTGCCAAGGGTTCAAAATTATGACATAGGGTGAGTTTGTGTTTTCGTAGAGCTACATACAAAGTACAGTGAGTTAGCAATCCCTTTGGTGGTTCTGCTGCCTTTAAGGATGACCTACATTTAACCAGTACTGTTCATTTGGAAAACATTTCCATTAAATGTCATGCTCTCATATTTTCTGTTAGAATTATACAGGATCATCTTCATAATGTTTCTGTTATGATTTCCTCCCTTCTCGCTAAGCCATTATATTTTACTTTTAGTCCTACTCTACTAAGGGAAGCTAAGATTATCCCAGTGTTACAAATTTGTCTTTCTGTCTGTCCCACTTAATGGATACATAGAAGTCTGTTCTCTTAAAGAAGAGCTAATCTTAGTGTTTCTTTTGTATGCCTTAGCACTGGATTTAACTTAGTTTACAGAAAACTTTATGTAGAAATCCAGTTGATGCTGTTTAAAATATATACGCTTAGGGACACCTGGCTGGCTCCGTCAGAAGAGCATGTGACTTGATCTTAAGGTTGAGTTCCAGCCCCATGTTGGGCAGAGAGCTTGTTTTGAAAAAAGGTATTTTTAATTAAAATACATGTTTAAATTTTTCCAAGTGCTATGCTTTTGTTCTGGAAGAAGCTGCCTGTTGGCCAAATGATTTCTTGGATTTTTTAGGTGGTGAAGAAACTTTCAGTCCCAATTGATTTGATCATTTTCAGGAACTTGTTTCAAAGGCATCTAGTTTTTTCCTTGTGACTATTTGGGGAAATGTCCAGATTCTACAGTCATATGTTTGCATGGAAACTTTGTCCAAGTTTGTTGCAGTGGAGCATAATTTCATTTTGTAGATATTGTTCAATTTAGAGAATGATGTATTTTGATGCAACTAATCTCTTAAAGCTCTTACTAAGCAATACATTTGGATCATCAGGCAAATATAATTACTTTGACGTAGCCATTTTTTATAGTCATCATTCAGAAAACTACTGAAGAGATTTTTTTTCCCCTCATCTAACACATGGGGCTAAATTTTTTCCTCATTTTGAGTACTGGTGAGAATGTTCAGAATAATAACAAAGGAAGACATAGAATATTGATTACTATTCTGCCTGCCAAGATAAAGCAATATAAGTGGTTCTAACCTTTTGTAACAAAATACCTGCCTGAAATTCATAATTATAGAGGGCAAAAAGGACTGAGCTTATGAATAAGGAAGCCAAAAGTAATTGGGAGTATTTATGAGGCAGAATTGAGTAAGTTGATCATTGCAAATGCAAAGCAGAAATTGCCTGTGTCATTAAACAGCCCAGCTGATTCTTACAGTGTGCCCCACAAATGTTCAATTCTCTGTTCTACCTGCTACACATACGTTACTAGATTATTGGTTTCTCCTTATCTGCTTCAGATAAAGCATCCGTTTCTTTTCTTTCCTCTTCTTTTTTTCTTTCCCTCTTCTCCCCTCTGTCTTTTGTTTTTGGGATGTTTTGTATTGTTGTTTTTTAGTGTGGTGGCACAGGGAGGGGAGAGAATGAACACAGTTCCCACTACTACCACGAATTATGCTGTTGAGTGTTCCTCATTTGGGGAGATCCTCAGGGTCAGTACATCTGGAGTGCAATGGACAAGCCTCACCCTGGGAAGACTACTTTCGTGATCATGGTATCTCCCCTGCCGTAGTATCTCCTCTCGTGCTTTTTTTTTTAGATGAGATAATCCCAAGTGAATCAACAGAAATAGATCTCATAAGAGATTTCATAAGAATCTCAGATATAAGATCCATTTACAAAAATCAGTAGTGTTCCTCTGCATCAGTAATAGCTAACTAAAAATGTAACAGATTCTGTGATGCCATTCCTAATAACAATTAAAACTATAAACTATGAATTTAACCAAATAAACAATGTATATGATCTTTAAGGAGAGAAAGTTTTAAATATATTAAGGGCACAAAGGCCTTAAATAAATGGAGTGCTATGCCATGCTCATGAAATGGATGCCATCAGTGTAAAATGTCACTTCTCCAAAATTAATGTGTAAATTCAATTCAATGCTAATGAAAATTCCAATAGGACTGGAATATTTTTTATTTTTTTATTATTTATATTTTATTTGGAGAGAGAGAGTAAGCACACATGACTGGGGGAGAGGAACAGAGGGAGAAGGAGAGAGGATCTCAAGCAGGCTCCATGCTCAGTGCAGAGCCTGATGTGGGATGACCCTGGGATCATGACCTAAGCCAAAATCAAGAGTCAGACATGCAACCTCCTGAATCACCCAGGTGCGCCCCAGTAGGACTTGTAAAAAAATGAATTCAACACAATTATTCTGCCATGTAGAAGAAGACTAAGCATGTTAGGAGTAATTAAAGCAATTTTCAAAAGGGCCTGGTGGTGCTCAGGTATTAGACAGCTGATATGTGCAGGTGGAGAAAAGATTGGTGAAGCATTTAAATTCTTTTTTATGTTTTCTATTTATTTTGGAGAGACAGAGACACAGCATGAGCAGGGGAGGATCAGAGAGAGAGGGAGACACAGAATCCGAAGCAGCCTCCAGGCTCTGAGCCTGCTGTCAGCACAGAGCCCGATGCGGGGCTCGAACCCACGAATCGTGAAATCATGACATGAGCCGAAGCCGGATGCTTAACCAACTGAGCCACCCAGGCATCCCTGGTAAAGCATTTAATAGATGATATTAGGAAAGCGTCATTTTATGGAGAAAAGTAATGCTGGGTTCTTAGCCTATAGCAGTGTTTCTCAACATTTTTTTTCATTATTGTCTACTTACGAAACTTCTTTGGACATTTTCCCCATAATTTTCCACCTTTTCCAATGACATTTTAATACCACAACTATTTTATGTATATTTGTGGTATTAAATATACATTTACATATATTTTATATATTTATATTATATATTATATATACATAATGCATATTATGTATATGCATATATTATATGCATAATATATACATAATGTAAGATATAAATATAATATAGAAATAAAATAATATATAATAAATATATATCATGAATATAATATACATATTTATATTCATATATTTCACTTATATATATTTATGTTTATGTTTATATATGTTTTTGTCCCTTGGGAGAGTGAAATTTAGTTGAATTAAAGTCCTAAATGGCAAATGTAAATCTGACTTCTGGGTGTGGGAGAACTAACCTGTAGTCTTAAACTAACTCCAGAAAACACAAACTCTAAGATAAAGAAATGGATGGAAAAGACATTAAAATTAAAGGCTTGCTTCATCAAAAGATATGATAAGGAAAGTTCATATACAGATTACAGACTAGAAAAGAATATGTGAAATAACTAAAGTCAACAAGGGATGAATATCTACATTAAACAAGACATTTTGTTAATTACAAGAAAGTGGTAAACCCAAGAGAAAAATGGGTAAAGGATATGAACATGACATTCATATAAGTGAAACACTGATAACTAACATATTAAGTGATAATCAACTTCAGAAATCATCAGAAAAAAGAGGTTAAGATTATTGAAGGAGAAGTCATGGAACCAAAAGGCTATGGTAGGAAAGGATCATCAATACACTGATTTCTTCAGAAATCTTTAAAAGATGAGAGTCACATAGGGTTTGTAAACAATTGCAACAAGAAAGGGTTATTTGATATTATAAGTTTCATAGAGTGGTGTTTAAGAGAAGAAAATTGCAGAGAAGGAGGTTTGAGAGATAAGTCTCCAATGGTTCTCTTAAATTTTGCATATCTCATGAATGGACTGTCTTTGTTCTATCTTTAAAATGATGTTTGTATAGTGAACAGCTTTGGATGATAGATAACAAAGGGCAGATTTGTTTACTGCTCATTATAGTAAAAATAATGTCTGTCTCTATGGCAAAGACAGGCTTAATATCCATTTTAAAAGAGTTGTGTTCCCTAAGCTCAGGGCTCCTCTCCTGTCATGCATGCCCCTTGTGTGCAGGTACTACCTGACTGTCTTCTTTGTCCCTGACCTGGGAGTCTCATGTCTTCTGCCAACATCCATGAAACTATGCCACGGTAACTTTTAGCTTGCAAGTGGGGTAAAATCTCACTTCGTTACATTTTTTTTTCTTTTTCTTTCTTTCTTTCTTTTTTTTTTTTTTTTTAGTTTATTTATTTTTGAAGGTGTGGGCAGAGAATTGAAGCAGGCTGTGCACTGACAGCACAGAGCCTGATGCACAGCTTGAACTCACGAACTCTGAGATCATGACTTGAGCCAATATCAGATGCTCAACAGCTGAGCCACCTAGTCCATGCCCCTCAGTCCATTACAGTTCTTGATATGAACATTCTTAGCCACCTCCAAGCCTCATGGGCATAGTATGGGCCAGGAAAAAAACCCACAAGTATTTGGTATTAGCTCTGTTGGTCTCTCTACAGGCAGATTCTGGTGGATGTGGTAAGGCAAGGAGTTGGAATCTTCTCAGACGCACAGGGCTCTGGGAACTCCTCTTCATTCCTGGAGCACAAGGTGTTGTCTTCCTTTGGACATACTTGCTATTGACAATGAAGCTATAAAAGTCAGGAGAATGGGGGTCTTACCTAAATCATTTAAGTTCTTTCACATAATTACTATGTGTGAAATAGTATAATGCTATAATTACTAATTTACAAATTACAAATACAGACACGAAATAATACTTAAATATAAACATACTTAAGGATGTGTATTGTTTATACACTAGGGTGAGTCCTTGTGATGGAGAGGGGAACAAGGGTGGGAATGAAGGATTAAAGAAGGAAGTCAAACAAAATGAAATAAAAGGCAGCCCTTGCCCAGACTGATACTAGCAGTGTGCCATGAGTAAATAAGTTCTCTCTTCGGTTCAAAACCAAAAACAACAAAGTATAGGTTTGATTACATTCCAGCAAGCAACCTGAATTGGTCTGAAATATGTAACTTCCAACTTCAATTTAACTTGTTTTCATTCTTTTTTTTTCTTTTAGCTCTGTTGCCCTTTATGATGTTACCTCAAATGCTCAAAGTCTTTGACTTTCTGCTCTCTCAAAAGGCTTTTTTTTAAATAAATCAAACATGTCCGTCATTTTCACAAATGCTTATCATCTCAGGGTAGGATCCTCCTGGTGCTTGAGGGCCTGACCTGCCTCAGCCCACATGGCTGGCACTGTGCCAGGCTATAGAGGACTTATAAGTGGAACCACTCGGTACATGGAAAGTATCCTGGGTGAGCAAGGGTCACAGAAGTGGTTGGGGATATAAATACTTCTGGGGGATATTATGAGTAAGTCTTTCTGGAACAAGGCAATGGTGGTGGTGGTTGGCAGGAAATAATTGATGTGTGTGGGAAACATAGGATGAAGGAATAAGAGGAGGAGCATAAAGTAATGAGAGAGGAGTGAAGGATGTGACTATGAAAGAAACTACCACTTGTTCTCATTACATTTGGTCAGAGTTCAGCATGTGATCTGTGAGTTTCATTGAGGGTAGGAAGGCGGCCACACTTGAATGACCTCAATGCAATGGAAGGACAGGAACTAGAACATTTGACTTTAGCCCTTTTGGAGTTGGATCGATGGATATTTACATGGTAGACAGACAGGCTGTGGAAATGATGAATGCTAAAGGGGAGATTTTTTTCTCATTTCAGAATTGAAAGACTTAAAATATTAGTAATTTGATAGTTTATAAAAGAGATCCTGACAATTTCATATACCAGCTACTGACTTATTATGGTTACTTAGATATGAAACTTGTTATTTTGTGCCAAGAGCATTTGTAAGGTATTAGAAATAAGAATATAACAGTGGCCATTTCCTTAGAATAAATATTTTAATATACAGCACACACTAAAGTGGTTATTCCATGAATTTAATTAGAAGTTTATTTCCTCCCTCACAGAAATACATGGTTTAGAGGTGAGAAGTCCAGAGGTGTTGACTGTGTTGTCAGGTCCCAGGATCCTTTGAGCTGTTTTTTCTACCATCTCTAGAGGGGGGCCTTTGTCTTTAAGGGGGGAGGTGGTTCATCACTATATCTATGATCCAAGATGCAGGATGTGGAGGGAGGAAGGTATTCTTTTTCTCTTTCCTGACACAAACTGGGAGAGACACTCAACACTTTGCCCACAACCCAATGGCCAGAACTTCATCACAAGACCACATCTAGCTATAAGGGAAATACAGTATTTACTGAGTGTTTTATGCCTACCTAAATTTTTTATTATTCTTGAAGAAGAGGGAAATAGTGTTTGTGATAGCTGCTAGTCTTAGCCATGGTGTAGGATATTCACAAAAATATTTTACCTTAATATTTTGGGGGGGCTGAGCTGACAATGATGAAGGCTATTAAGAGTTCAGTTCAAAGAATTCAAATATCTGATATAATCCCTGTCCCTGTAAGTTCCACCAAGAGTCTACAGCCTCACCAAGAGAGACAGGAATATAAACCAATTATTTAAATATAAAATAAAAATTTAAGTTAAGTATACACAAAATGAAATAGAAGACAAGCATGGAGAATTGATCCAGATCTGACCTCTTTGAAGATATTCTCATAGAATAACAATGATGAACTAAGTCTCTCAAAAGAATAAACATATAAAGAGCTACAGAAATTAAATGTTAAAACAATTTTCAACATAATCCATAACTAATAACTGTAGTTTAATTCCTTCATTGGAATACTAAACTCATCAGTAGTCCTGGCAGTGTTCTCAGGGACATTTTCGGTGGGTCAGCAGCACCCCAAAAGCAAACAACACATTCCATTTTTGCTACTCCTGGTGCCAAAGCACTTCAGGAGCTAGGCCTGGGCAATGTGGATCTCCATCTGTCTTTTGAAAGAAAAAACATCAGGAGTCTGTTCTCTGGGTTATTTCCAGCAAAGGAAAATGACACTTAGGAAAAGAATCAGTTGTCCTCCTGGTTTCACTGGCTCTTGATCCCACCTGCTAATACAAGATCTCAGTGTTCTGTAAAGACCCTCTCAAACCAAGAATTTATAAAGGTCCCCAGGGTGTGTTTCCAAACGGGTGGTCAGTTAACCTACAGAAACAGCCATTTTCTTTCCATTCTCTCACCTCTACTGAGCATGTCAAACTCCTCTAGAGAGAGCCAGTCTTGAGACCCTGCTCTCACTTCCACTGGCCATGTCTGCTGGGCAATACAGATTCCTCATAGTTGATACTTCTAATAGAGTGAAGCCCTGGAGGTGCCAGTCATGTATACAAATTGTCTCTCCTTTTTGACATTTGCCAAAAGAGTTCTGGTGCCTCACACATTTTTGTGAATAAGCAATTTTTAGAGGTTTTCTCGACTAGCCATCCCCACCTTCTATGTGGAATGTAAGTCTTTGGGGCCTGATCTGATGGCAAGACTGGGTTGAGGGCACTATGTAGTATTCAGAACTGCTCCTCCCCTCTTACTATTCTCTTTTCTCTGGGAATGATTCTCACCAGTGCAATCCTCAGGTTGCAAATTCATGAAGCCCCACCCTTGTTCCTCACCAGAAGAGCCCTGAAATGTCTGAATTGCACTTGAGTTCAAAGTGGGGCACCTTCCAACAGCAAGTAAAGGAAAGAGAAGGCACATATTAAATTACACTCCCTACTTCCTGACATTGACTGTGAGCCACAACTCCTCCCCCAACCTAGCCACAAATAGGAAATTTCATTGGAATCCCTGAAGCCCATCTCTTTGCTATTTGAGCACAGAACAGTCATCTAGAGATGTGCAAAAAATTTAAATACTCAGTGCGATAAAATTTAAGAACTACCTCCTGATGGTTTTCCCTTTGCCAAATGCCATTTTGTAGAAGGGAAGAATGATGTGCTGTGTGGACAGTTCCTTTTGGGCAGGAAAGGGTAATAGAAAGCCTTTCCTGTATTAGATGAGGGGAGAAAAAGGAAGCAAAGGTTACTCCATTGGGTGGGAGAGTCCAAGCACCATAAGAGAAAACTAGCAGTTCACTTCCCTGAGCCAACAAAGGCTGGGAGGCAAGAAACAGGGGATTTCAAATGCTCTTCTTTTTCATGCTAATGGACCCTTCGGGTGGGTGGTGCTGATGAGGGCAATTTTCTGCAGAGATAATTGTCTGTTTTTTTTGTTTTGTTTTGTTTTAATAATCTGTATGCACAACAGTGGAGTTTGAACTTGTGACCCTGAAATCAAGAGTCACTTGCTCTCCTGCTCGACCAATTGAGCCAGCCAGGTGCCCCCTTGGTCTCTGATTCTAGCCAAAGCTGTTGGTATCTGGCTCTTAACAGCAGCTTACCCTTTTATCCCTGGAATTAATCTGAATGATGCAACAATAGAGTAAATCCCCATTGCTTTAATAACATGGATTCATGACTTTTACCAGCAGCTTAATTCATGCTGGCAAGTAAAAATTGCTTCACTTCTTAGGTGATTTTAGAAGTGAATTACTCAGAGAGCATCAGCTCTAACTCCCAAGGGGCAGCCTATTAACATTGTGCCGAAAGGCAACAGATGACAGCAGCGAACTATGAACGGTGACTATGCAGTCACCTTAGAGCCCAGCTTCTGTGGCCATTTAACCATGTATTATTCTGCTGCACAATTTTTTCCAAAGAGATACTCCATGGTTCATTTAGTGGGTAAAGACAACAAGAACCCTTAGCTGGAAAGGAAATGATGATTTAATAGTTAGCCTTATTCCTAGTGAGGGAGAAAAACCTTGTGTTCATGAATTTAGCACTTAGAGCTGAATACGTAATCCCTGTCATAGCAACGAAGAACAATAAAAGCAATTCTACCTGTTCTGGAGCCTTCCTTTCCCCCCAACCCCTCTCTGAGGATTATCCTGAGGATTACAAAAGACTACTGGATGCTTTTTAAGATGGGAAATCTGAATCCTTTAAATAGAGAGAAGAGATAATGGTCTCTAAACCTCATCAATCTATATTCCTTAAATAGAATTAGAATGGCTTCCTGTATAGAAAAATGTTTACTGAATGAAATTTTATTACCTGAATATTGAATTCAGTGACACCAAGGGCATTCCTTTGTAGACAAAAGTCCTGCCCAGGTTTGATTTCTATCCTTTTACTAAGTTAAGTGCAATTCAATATCACCTTAGAAGTACTGTTCAAAAAAATTTTGGGGGGATGGATCTTTTTTTTTTTTCTTAAGCCAGTTGAACATTTCTTTTGGAGCTCTAGTTCCTTTTATACACTTGCCCTTTATACCCACTAGTAAGGAGAGGCTTACTAAGGTCCATCGTCAGAGGGAGCATGCCTTCTACAGACACATAGGGATGAGTATGATAAGGAAGTCTCCTCTTTTGGATTCTTTTCTTTCCTGATGTTGACACTGCTTCTTCCAACATTTTTTCATCATGGTCTGAAAAGCAGTGATTTGGGGGGACATTAAAACTCGTGAAAGTAAGTCACTACTGGGGATGGTACTCAGGAGACACAAGCGTAGTGCCCGCTTGTAACTTCTGATGCCTTCTCCTTTCTTCCCTCCCTTCAGGTAAGCAAACCCAGACGTTAATCATCTGTCCTGTCTAGCATTGGTTTAGTGACTAGAGAGCTGGAATGGTTCACTCTAATTCAAATTTTGCTTTGTTGTGATAACATAAGTTTGCCCTAAATATTTTGAGCTATTTTGAATTGCTGGGGGAGGAGGAACAAGTACTCAAAACGAGATTAATATTTAATGTGCATGCTGTGGATAAAATTATATCTGGATTCACAAAACATTTGCATTTGTGTTCAACTGATAACAGATTTCTGATATTTCTTTAACTGCCTGTGGTTTGAGCAGTCGTATTTGAAATCCACTTCTTTCATGTCTCCCTTTGTTGGCTCACCTAAGCTAACTGGAGATTTACTCTTAATGAGTCTAATTATGTCCAAAAAGTCTCTCCTAAGAGCCTGAAATTCAGTCATTTGCACCATCCCCAGGACTATATTGGCCCTGGGAAACTTTTTTTGTTTCTCTACTCTGTCTTCTTTCTCCTTCTCCATTTTTTCCTGCTTCTTCTTCCCCTTTGGTTCCTTTCTCTCCCTTATACTCTGTTCTGTGGGGAGTGTAGATTGCCACTACTTCCACTGCTTGGACCTTTGCTCTCCTCCTAGATTCTGCATTACTGACTTAGATTGCATTCCTCCAGGTCGGTGGGACTTCTTGGCCTTCTTGGGCAGGTGGAACTACATATTGCTCCAACATGGAGACTTGTGATTTGGGGAGGAAATAATGGGAGTCTAACCTGTGTTCCCCAAAACCAAATCCAGTACTCTTATCAGAAAACAAGGCTTCCTGGGGTGCCTGGATGGTTCAGTTAGTGAGCATCCAACTCTTGGTTTCAGCTCCTGTAATGATTCCAAGGTCATGGGATCAAGTCCTGCATTGGGCTCCACGCTGAGTGTGGAGTGTGCTTGAGATTCTCTCTGTATCCCTTTGCTCCTTTCCCCTGCTTGCATGCACTCTCTCTCCCTAAAAGAAGAAAAGGAAGGAAAAAAAGGAAGAAAGAAAGAATAAGGCTTCCATCTCTGTGGTTTGCTTGGGCAAAGTAGACTTTTCAAAAATTTAAAACCATGTCTCTAATACATGGAATGGGCATTGTGAGAGATTTGTTTAATCACTAATGAAGGAGACAATAAAAAGGGAATGCTGGTTCACAGAGCATTTAAATAAATGGGTATTTAAAGACATTAGGAAAAAATTACTAGAATAAGGTTGTTGGGTTACGTATAAAACTGGTTAATATCATACAAAGCAATAAAACCATAAGTTTGGGATAATTCTTCCCGTAGACAGAGATCATTTACATCTCTCCCAGAGGAAAAAAAAAATCTGTAAGTTAAGATGTGACTTCTCAGAATCTGGGTTGTTTTTTTTTTAGTCCATGCTAGGTGGTGAGTCAAACAAAGGTATATTCTCCTAGATAACTAAATAATCCTTGAGTGGTTTTGTTAAAATGTTAATATTAAAAGGGCATGTTGCTTTTCCTTTGCCTTTTTTCTAAGTTTTGGATTTTTTCCTTTTTTTTTTTTAAGTTTATTTATTTATTTTGAGAGAAAGGGAGCATTAGCAGGAGAGGGACAGAGAGGGGGAGAGGGAGAGAATCCCAAGCAGGCTTTGTGTTGTCAGGGCAGAGCCCAACATGGGGCTCAATCTCACAAACTGAGGGACCATGACCTGAGCTGAAATCAAGAGTCAGACTCTTAACCGACTGAGCCACCCAGGCACTCCCTGGATATTTTTTTCTTAACACCTCTTTCTTTGTTTTATTTTATTTTGTTTAAAAAAATTTTTTTAACATTTATTTATTATTGAAAAACAGAGACAGATGCATGAGCATGGGAGGGGCAGAGAAAGGGGAGACCTAGAATCCAAAGCAGGCTCCAGGCTCTGAGCTGTCAGCATAGAATCCAATGCGGGGCTCAAACCCACAAACTGTGAGATCATGACCTGAGCTGAAGTCGGACGCTCAACTGACTGAGCCATCCAAGCCCCCCTTTCCTTTACTTTAAAGTAGCCTAGGTGCAGAGATTAAATACCCAGGGCTGTGTGATTTAGTTACATATGGTAACTATTTCTCAACACATCTCCTCTAAAGCTGTGATGACCTGCTTCATGAGGTGGTCCACTGTGGGCCAAGGTATTGTGGAAGTGTGGTGGGGAATGCAAAAATGACACATAAGTTATCTCTTTGTCATATCAATATTTTACCTTTAAAATTTTGTTATAAAGGAGCCAAGTTTTGAAGATTATGCTCAAGCAGAACACATGTTACCACTATATTTGGTCTGGTAGGTAGGTGAGAGAAGTATGCAGGTCTTTATTCAATAAAAGAGCATGAGCATGTTTCAAGTGCCTACATAGTGAAACAGCTAGAGAAGCAAATCATTTCTAGGTGTGGTAATTCAGATATGCTTTTGCTGATAAAAAGGGAAAAAAAAGGAGGAAAGAAAAGAAGGAAGGAAAGAAGGAAATTAAAATTCCAAACAACTTATAGAAACTATCAGTTGATATTTAGAGTCTTTATTGTATTCAAACCCTAAGTGTCTCATTGAGAAACAAAACAAAACTAACAATTTTTGAGCTGGGTTTCAGGTAACGCTCAATGACAGCTTCTTATGACAGCCCAAGCCAGCTGCAGGGTACAAGATCACAAGTCAAGCCTGTGTGGTGGCCCCTTTAAAAACTGAAGCCTCTGAAGATGACGGATAAAAAGAAAGTCTTATTTTTATAGGATCTGCAAAATCTAGATGGTACAAGATCTCATGTGCCACACCTAGCAGAGTGCTGGACATGTAGTCGAAATTGAATCATTGTCGCTTTCCTTGAACCAAATATGCTTACAGGCACTTAGTTGTGACTTCCAGACACCTAGAGTAGGAGAGACTGAACACAGATAAAGCAAATTCTGTCTCCTCTGCCCTCTGCAGTTAACTCTTGTGTAGATGCTTGGGGTAGAGGAAGGAAGCAGAGCAAAGTGGTGCTGGAAGTTCAAAGCCAAAATGTGTGCATGACAAAGGTGAAATTTGGTCCCAGAACTGGAAGTGCCTGTGAGAAGCAGTTATTTGGTAATACCACAGTGTTTCCAGAAGTAGCCTTTGCCAAGTCTGTGCCAGAGGAAGGCTCCTCTCTGTGAGGCTCTGGAGAATGCCAGGACTTGGGGTTGGCCTGGCCATGACTCAACAGTAAAACAAAGAGAGCTGTGATACTCTGGTTTTCACAATTCAACGTAGAGGTTAAAGAATATGGTCTTTGCAGCCAGACAGTCTGAGTGCACATTTCAATTCCTTAGTTAGGATTTGGAACCACAATGTCCAGATTAAAATCCTGGTTTAGCTACTCATTATTTCCTCTGTGACCTTAGACAAGTTCCTTAACTTCTCTGTGCCTCTGTATGTCTATCATAAAATGGGGATAGTCAGTGACTATCTAATTGGCTTCTTTGTGAGAATTAAATGAATTAATAGATGTAAAGTGCTTACAGAATGCTGGGCATGATATAAGTGGTAGATAAATGCTTGGCCTTTCCTTTCTACTAGCTTAACTTAAACACCATATGTAGGGGTCAGAAACCACGTACAGCTAGCTGAAGCCAAGCCAGAAAAGGTGGTGGGGGTTATTATAAGGATATAACGATGACTTATAAAAACCTAAGGACAAGAATGAAGATGGGCCTCTGATGAAGACATAGGCACTGAAATGCCATCATAATATTTTTGTCCAATGCCTTTACCCCCAGGTTTTAATCAGTAATTGAATTTGGAGTGTAATATGATCCAATAACATATTTTTCCCCATTTGGATGACTAAATGTCTGAGTACTACTTATTGAATATCTTTGTCCTTTTCCCACTGACCTACAATATCACCCATATAGCATGTCAGAAACATTACATGTGTGGACTTCTACTTCTAGGTTCTTCATTTTATTCATTGGTTGTCTATTCCTATGTCAATATAATATTAATTAATGGTTTTATAGTAATCTTGATATCTGACAACAAAAATTTCCATAATTTGTATTCTTTTTTTCCAGGAGTGTCTTAGCTGTGTTTGGGACTTTCTTCTTTGGGATAGTTTAAAAATATAGGTGTAGATTCTTTAAATACTTCCTGTTGAGAGGTGGGATCTATGTTTCTTCCCCTTGTCACATAGCATTACTTCTGTTGTATTGTATTGGTTGAAGCAGTCACAAGCTTACCCATTTAAAGTGTTATCCTGGACTAGAAAAGTACATTAGTGAGACAATTGGTAAAAATTGAATAAAGTTTGTAAATTAGTTTATAGTACTTTATCATTTTAGTGTTAATTTCATGGTTTTAGTCATTGTACTATGATTAGGTAAATGTTAACATTTGGGGAGAACTTTAGAACACCGTAACTCTGATCACCTCCCTCCTGATTATGATGATCTTTTGTCCATTATTTTACCCTTTTAAAAAACCCTCTACAATACCATTACCAGCCAAAGTAATGTTGAAAAAGAACACTAAAGCTGGAAGCATCACAATCTCAGACCTCAAGCTGTATTACAAAGCTGTAATCATCAAAATTGGCATGGCATTTTGGTATGGTATTGCTACTGGCACAAAAACAGACACATTGATCGATGGAACAGAATAGAGAACCCAGGAATGAACCCACAATGTATGGCCAACTAATCTTCAACAAAGCAGGAAAGACTACCCAGTGGAAAAAAACAGTCTCTTCAGCAAATGGTGTTCAGAAAACTGGACAACAACAGGCAGAAAAGTGAACCTGGACCACTTTCTTACACCACACACAAAAATAAGCTCAAAATGGATGAAAGACCTAAATATAAGACAGGAAACCATTAAAATCCTAGAGGACATGACAGGCAGAACCCTCTTTGACCTTGGCTGCAGCTACTTACTACTTGACATGGATCCAGAGGCAAGGGAAATAAAAACAAAAATGAACTACTGAGATCTCATCAAAATAAGCTTCTGCACAACAAAACTAAAAGGCAACCAATAGAATGGGAGAAAATATTTGCAAATGACATGTCAGATGAAGAGTTAGTATCCAAAATCTATAAAGAAAATTACCAAACTCAACACCCAAAATACAAATAATTCAGTGAAGAAATGGGCAAAAGACACAAATGGACACTTTTCCAAAGATGACATCCAGATGGCTAAGAGACACAGGCGAAGGTGCTCAACATCACTCATCATCAGGGGAACACGAATCAAAACCACAATGAGATACCACCTCATACCTATCAGAATGGTTAACATTAACAACTCAGGAAATAATAGATGTTGGCAAGGATGTGGAGAAAGGAGAACCTTTTTGTGCTGCTAGTGGGAATGCAAACTGGTACAGCCACTCTGGAGAACAGTATGGACGTTTCCCACCAAATTAAAAATCAAATTATTCTACAACTTAGCAATTGCACTACTAGGTATTTATCCAAAGGATACAAAAATGATGATATGGGGGCGCCTGGGTGGCTCAGTCGGCTAAGCCTCCGACTTCGGCTCAGGTCGTGATCTCACGTTCGTGGTTTCGAGCCCCGCATCGGGCTCTGTGCTGACAGCTCAGAGCCTGGAGCCTGTCTTCTGATTCTGTGTCTCCCTCTCTCTCTGCCCCTCCCCCACCATGCTCTGTCTCTCTTTCTCTGTCTCAAAAATAAATAAAACATTAAAAAAAATGATGATATGAAGGGGCACATCCACCCCTATGCTTATAGCAGCACTATCAACAATGGGCAAATCATGGAAAGAACCCAAATGTCTATCAACTAATGAATGGATAAAGAAGATGTGGTGTGTGTGTGTGTGTGTGTGTGTGTGTGTGTGTGTACACACACATATATATATATATATATACACAATGAATTTACTCAGTGATCAAAAAAATGAAATCTTGCCATTTGCAACAACATGAATGGAACTAGAGCATATTATGCTAAGTGAAATAAGTCAGAAAAGATAAATATCATATGATTTCACTCATGTGGAATTTTAGAAACAAAACAGTGAACATAGGAGAAGGGAAGGACCAAATAGGTGATTAAGGAGGGCACTTGTTGGGATGAGCACTGGGTGTTATATATGAGTGATGAATCACTGGATTCTACCCCTGAAACCATTACTATGCTAAATTTAACTAGCTCGGATTTAAATAAAATAAAATAAAATACCTCAACAAACTAGATAATAATATTTGTTTTTCATAGACAATATTTAAATAGCTCTAGATGTTTACCAGTGTCTTTGCTTGCCATTTGTCTTGCATCTCAGACCCTTCTTCTGGGATCATTTTCCTTTTAAGAATACACTTTAAAAATTTCTGTGGTATAAGTCAATAAATCATTTGTAATATCTGATTATTATTCTCATTTGAACAATGAGGCAAATACATGAAGTAATTTGTGTGGTGAAAAGACCCCTGAGCTGGGCATATATTAATATAAATATTAGTTTCAGCTTTGCTACCAATGGTTAAACTCCTGTGAGCCTCAACTTCCTTGCACTTAAACTGGTGATTGCTACATGTCTCCCCAACTGTAAAATGATGCTCACAGTCAGATAAACTTTTAAAATGAAGTATTTTTTTATTTTTTAATGTTTTTATTTATTTTTGAGACAGAGAGAGACAGAGCATGAGAGGGGGAGGGGCAGAGAGAGGGAGACACAGAATCTGAAGCAGGCTCCAGGCTCTGAGCTAGATGTCAGCACAGAGCCCGACGCGGGGCTCGAACCCAGGAGTGTGAGATGTGACCTGAGCTGAAGTCGGAGGCTTAACCGACTGAGCCACCCAGGTGCCCCTAAAATGAAGTATTGACCTTTCTGTCTTTATCACTTATGTGCAACTTCTCTCAAAAAGTACAGTTGCGATAGAAGATTCATAGATGATAACTTGGAATCTTTCTATAAGTATGGAAATGTGAGATATTTACTCAATTTTCCATTATTAGACATTTTCCCCATAAAGATCTGCTGTGCATGTAAAAATGTCAGGTATTAAAGAGGACAAGTCTTACATGTCTTCTCTCAAAAAACAAAACACTGCATTCTCCTAAAAAGAAAATGAAGCCAGTTTACCTCCCTCTAAGTAGAAATAATGAACAAAAAGTAATGAGATTCCCTGAAATATTACTGTAGATACAATTAAATATGAAAGAACTCAGAAAAGTCACATCTTTGAATCAAGGAAGCTTTGTGGTAAGCTCATCATAATTTTCCATCTCATGTTCCTTAGAGGGCTAGCAATGAATATTTCCTGATGGATTTCTTTTTCCCTCTGCATATTTATGACTCTTTCTGTCTACAATGAATTTTATACATATTTTTCTTATTAAAAATGTTCCCTATACTTTAGTCAGCTTCTCCAACCAGGCTTCAGACAGAACTTGAATGTGGAAATGGTTCATCTCCAATGGCCTTACTGCCTCTCTTTACTTAGAAAAGAGAGCATCTCTTCTCCAGAGGTACTTTCTAGTCCTTCTTTCCTTTTCCTTTCTTCAATCAATTAAAGCTAATTTCACAGAAACAGAATAGAATATTGGTTGCTATGGGCTTCAGGGAAGGAGAAATGAGGTGATATTGGTCAAAGGTACTAGTTTTCAGTTCTAAGAAGAGTAAGTTCTGAGGATTAAATATACAGCATGGTGATTTTAGTTAATATAGTATTGTAAACTTGAAAGTTGCTGGGGGTAGATGTTAAGCATTTTCACCACACGTACACAAAACTACTTTAACTATGTGATGGATATATATATTATCTTCATGTTGGTAATTATTCTACAATGTGTATGTATATCAAATCATCACACACTTCAAATATGTACTATTATATTTGTCAATTATTTTTCTGTAAAGTTTAAAAAACTAGAAGAAAGGATATAATTGCAGTCATTTGACAATTTACTGTGAACTTGAGTTAATAGGTTACATTCCCTGAAAGTATCTGTATCTTACTATCTATAGCTTTATTATTAATTGCAGAAACACAAGTTTTATCTTTCTGGTGATGATATATTATGATCTCTCCAGTTCCAGGCATCAGAAAAGTCTATATGGTGATGGGGTGCCTGGGTCGCTCAGTTGGTTAAGCATCTGATTTTTGATTTTGGCTCAGGTCATGATCTTACGGTTAATCAGTTCAAGCCCCACATTAGTGCAGAGCCTGCTTGAGATTCTCTTTCTCTGCCCCTTCCATGCTCATGCTGTCTCAAAATAAATACATAAACTTAAAAAATATATTTTTAAAAAGTCTATATGGTAAGACTTTTAAAATTTTGTTCTGACTCTTGTAGGAGTGGGGGGTATGGGAGGGTGTTCCCAACATGGCATCTCATGGCACGTATAGCCCAGCACAGCCCTGTCCCTCCTGCACTTGACGTGTGAGCAGAGGCTGAACTTCCTCAATATCTGGGGAAGATCTCTTTTTCCTTTTTTTCCTCCTGTGTATTTGGTGAGAACATTTCTACAGAGAATAAGTCATAGGATCTTAGAATTTGAGAACTGAAATTCATCAACTTTTTTCTCCTGTCTCATGATGTTCATTGGTACAAATCATCTTATAAATACATTCTCTCAAGGAAGAGGGGATAAGCATCCCCTGGTGGACTCTTATCCAAACAAACCTCCTCAGTACCCAGATGGGGAAGGGAGGGTAGCTGGATCAAATCCTGTCTAGTGGGAAAACCTTATACAACAGAGGGGATCTTCTTTAAGATAAAGAATACCCAAATATGAATGACACAACAGGTAAACAAGAAAATATCTACTTACAATGAGAAATTCACAGTACATAAATTTTTAAAAGCTGGTAACTATCACAAATACTACAAAATACAAAAAATATAATAATAATCTTATTAACCATTTGCTCAACACATCTCTGTTATTCTTTCCTAACTTTTTTGGCTGCATACTTGTTAATCACCTCCCCAAATGATAATTTTGTAATATTTTCTAATTGGAGAGAATTGAAAGGTAATTTGATCTTTCCTCCAATATGGTTGACCAAAGTTTGTTTTTTATTATAGTTCTTAGAAAGGTTTTTTTTTTCAGTTTTATAATTCTGATTAGTAGGATGTGCAAATTTTTAGGATTGTCAAATATAAAAAAAACTCTATCATGTTTCTTTCATGCATAAACTTCAAGCTACTCAGGGGATTTAAGCTTTCTTGAGTAATAACTAAGTTTATATTTTTTAAATTGATGTGTGCCATTAACTACTTTATCATCAATGTTCTCATTGTAATTGGGTAGAATGAGTTTTATGTTATTTTCATAAATATCAACATTTTATACTGTCACAGTCTAGGTCCAATCAGGAGAGAAAACCACACAATAATTTGATAGGAAAAGTTTAATAAAAAGAATAAACTAGAAATAATATAGAATATAGAAATAGCAAATGATAAAGGCAGCTACTACCTTCAGGGGTGAGATAGAGCATCTCAAACCCCCTCACCCACAGTCAAGACAGGTATATTGTCTGGCTGTGATGCACTGAATGGCAGAGAAATTGCTGTGGTGCCCCCTGGCGGAAGTAGCTGGGCATCTGCATACGGAGTGCCTGTGAAAGCTGATGGCGGGGCTACGTCCCACCTGAGGCACGCCCTAACAAAACTGCCCCCGGGGCTTGCCGGGAAGGGCAGGGGCGGAGCTACAAGCCACTTTGTGCGGCTGGAGCTGGGTACCGGAGAAGCTACAGGCTCTATAGGAGCCAGATGGTGGAGAACCGTACACTGTGGGAGACTGATGCTAGAGAAGCTGCTAGCAGAAGTCTTGCTGCTGCAGGAACCTGCCTGGCCACACCGGAATTAGGAAGCAAACCTCTTTTCCTCCTGCAGTGCTTCTCCAGCACCCTCTACTGACAAAGACTCGATGCTAGCTAGGAAAGAAAAATTATTTTAAGGGCCTACATCCCCTTTTAAAAGAGCAGACAAAAAAGGGTGATTTGAAACTGAGAGGCAGTACATCAATAACCACACATCTATCAAATAAGTGAGAAATGTGAACCTTTCTCCAAGTGATCAACTTCTTTTAATGAAAGCATCAAACTAAGAGTCTGATTTTTTTCTTCCTTTTTCTTAACAAAAGTTACTGCTTTTGTTATGCTTTAAAAAAATCTTGTGACCATTTGCCTCTCCATGTTAGAATAATTGCTATTGGTTTTATTGCTATTCCTTATCCCTTTTGTTTCATGTTGCATTAAATTTTTACCAAGATTTTTATCAGCTCTTTAATAAATGAAAAAAAGTTTTTAATGTTTTTTTATTTATTTTTGAG
Source organism: Suricata suricatta (assembly GCF_006229205.1). NCBI lineage: Eukaryota > Metazoa > Chordata > Mammalia > Carnivora > Herpestidae > Suricata > Suricata suricatta. The sequence goes on along the minus strand of NC_043709.1, from coordinate 40,158,981 downwards.
AGACAGAGAGAGATAGTGCAAGTAGGGGAGGGTCAGAGAGAGAGGGAGACACAGAATCTGAAGCAGGCTCCAGGCTCTGAGCTGTCAGCACAGAGCCCGACATGGGGCTCAAACCCACGAACCATGAGATCATGCTGAGTGGAAAGAAATAGTGGTTACATATCTTATTTTTCCCAATTTTAGAAAAACATATAACCACATAAAAACATGTGATCATGTAAAATTACATAGCTACATAGCAGCAGAACCTGACCACCAGTTCTTTCTTTTTTCCATCTTATTAAACTCTCTGGTCTACTCTGCTCACTTTTTAAAAAACAGAGCTTAGGGACATCTTGGTGGCTCAGTCTGTTAAGCATCCTGCTTCGGCTCAGGTCATGATCTCACAGTTTGTGCGTTCAAGCCCCGCATCAGGCTCTGTGCTAACAGCTTAGAGCCTAGAGCCTGCTTCGGATTCTGTGTCTCCCTCTCTCTCTGACATTACCCTACTCATGCTCTATTTCTCTTTGTATCAATAATAAATAAATATAAAAAAAATTTTTAAAAACCCAAAAAACAAAAAGACCCAGAGTTTATATACCATTCAAGGCCATGGTGGGTCTAGGCCTGTTCCCCACTGCTCCTTAGCTCCTGACTTTCCAGACACTTTGGATCCATTCCACACCACATCCTGGCCCCTGTTCTTTTCCTAGCCCATGATCTGAAAATTTTCCAGAATTCAGAAGCAAGCAGGTATTGCAAATGAGAGGAGCAGCTGGATTGGGAAAGGAGGATTTATGAAGAAGAGGAGAGACATTTCCGTCTGAAAAGAATCCTGTTGCCAGGCAGAAATATCCACCCAACACAATTATATCTTCTGATTTTTCAAGGGAAGGTAAAATGTAGACTTTTTTGTGAAATCTTCCAAATATTAAAGATTGGCAGTTAATTTTAAAATATTTAAAACACTGTGGGTCAGTTTTCATGTGGAGTAAATCTGACATCTGAAAGACCACTCAGCCAAAAGTGGCCATCTTCTACCCTCCACTCCCACCTTCAAATTACGTGGTCTTGCTTTATTATAATAATAGCACTTATTGCTACCTAATATTTATTTATTATTGGACACACACATGCTCCTTGCAAAGACAGCTCTGCAAGGTCTCTGTGTAAATTGTTTACAGATGTATGCCTAGCACTAAGAAGAGCACTAGACATCCGATACACTCAGTATGTCTTTTGAATGAATGAATGAATGATTTGTGATTTAATGCTTTTGAACTGGCCATCTTTCTTATTTAGAGAGAAAGAGAGAGAGAGAGAGAATGAGCAGGGGAAAGGCAGAGAGAGAAGGGGGACAGAGAATCTGAAGTGGGTTCCATGCTGATAGCAGAGAGCCCAATGCAGGGCTCAAACTTACGAACTGTGAGATCATGAGCTGAGCCGAACTCAGATGCTTAATCAACTGAGCCCCATTATTTCTTTCCAATATGAGTAAAAGGGTATTCCCTGTGGTCCTTGGAACACTGGCAGCACTTTCTGCTTCTGTCTAGGTCCCAAACTGACAGGAGAGGAAAAGCAAACATAATTATCTTTATAACCATTTCAAAAAGGCATAAAGTTTTTAATATGAAACAATTTAAATCAAGATTTTTTAAATGTACATTTCAATTAAATTTTATTTAAATTTTTATATTTCAGTTCAGAATGTCAGTGTGTTGATCAAAAATACAAAAGATAACTGATAGAAAATACATTAAACATAAAAATCCAAAGTTATTCTAGTCCCATGAAAGTGGAGGGGTTTTGTTTTTGTTTTTTTTCAAGTTTATTTATTTTGGGAGAGAGAGAATGTGCATGAACACTTTCTTTCTGCAGGGGCAGAAAGAAGGAGAGAATCCTAAGCAAGTTACACATCATCAGCCTAGAGCCTGACATGGAGGTTGAACTCATGAACCTTAAGATCATGACCTATGCCAAAATCAAGAGTTGGACGCTTAACAAACTGAGCCACCCAGAGACCTCATTTGTTTGTTTTCTTTCAATGTGTTGATATAGGTGATTCTTATTACAGGAGTGGAAGTTTTAAGAAACTGAGGTTTGATGAAATATCTTGCATCTAGTCTCCTAGTTTGCTGTTTTATAATATTCACATATTGATTATAGAGCCAGATAGCATATATAGGTTCCATTATTTTTAAAACAGAGCCTGGAAGACCAAAACGTTCATTTTGTCTTCCTTTTTGGGAATCTAGGACAAAAGACTTTTTCTATTTCCATTGGTTGGAATTTATCAAAAGAGTTTTAAGGCCAAAGATTTACATTTGCTATGCTTAAATTGGTCTCTTTATAACTGAAGACCAATTCGTAATATTGTATCTTGTGTGATTAGAACTCATGGATGACACCTATCATAAGAAAGGACAGTTCAAATGCTGAGCATCTGTGGCTAGTTCTCCAGCACTAATCAGAAGAGCGTATCGTCCTAGGCATGTCAGGTCTGCTTAATTTGATATAATAACCCATCATTAGGAATATGCATCTCACTCCCTTTGTTTTGATTCCCTACTCAGTGAACTGTTCTCTCTGGCTTCCCACCCACATTTGCTGCCCTAAAGCACATTGGGTTCTCAGCCCAAGCTACCCATCAGAATTACCTGGGGAACTTTTAAAAAGTAACAATGCTAGGGGCCTCTCCGGTGGCCAACGAGCCAGAATCTCTGGGGCCTGGCATAGTTGTTTTTTTTTTTTTAAGTTTATTTATTTTGAGAGAGAGAGAGGCAGAGAGAGAGAGGCAGAGGGCAGACAGCAAAGAGAGAGAGGGAGAGAGAGAATTCCAAGCAGGCTCCTCACTGCCAGCACAGAGCTTGATGCAGGGCTCGATCTCACAAAACGTGACATCATGACCTGAGCTGAAATCAAGAGTTGGACTCTTGGGGCGCCTGGGTGGCTCAGTCAATTAAGCCGCCGACTTCAGCTCAGGTCATGATCTCACAGTTCGTAGGTTTGAGTTCCACGTTGGGCTCTGTGCTGACAGCTCAGAGTCTACAGCCTGTTTCGGATTCTGTGTCTCCCTGTCTCTCTGCCCCTCCCCCTCTCATACTCTGTCTCTCTCTGTCTCAAAAATAAATAAAACATACACACACAAAAAAAGAGTTGGACACTTAACTGACTAAGCCACCCAGGCACCCCAGCATAGGTATTTTTAAAAAGGTCCCTTGGTGATCTAAAATGTAACTGAACTCTAGAGAGCCACTGACCTACAGGAGACAAAGTGCTGATTAGATTTCCCTACCACAAATCCTCTAATGGAATAAAATCCCAAATCCTTACCATTGACTACAATTCCCTATATGGCCTGAGCCTTGTCTACCTCTCTGAAGTCTATCACCTACTGCATTCCCCTTGCTTCCTATTTTCTAGCCATACTGGCTGTATTAGTTATCTGTTACTGCATAACAAGTCACCTTAAAACTTAGAGGCCAAAAACAATGAACATTTATTATCTGACAATTTCAGTAGGCCAGGAATCCAGGTAGTTTTGAACCAGGTGCCTCTGGTTCAAAGTCTCTCACAAGGCTGTAATCAAGGTATGGGTTATGACAGCAGCTTCATCTGAAGGCTCAACTGGGGAAGGATTCAATTCCAAGGTCACTCATATGGACGGCTATTCCTTACTAGTTGTTGAACTGAAGGTCTTGTTCTTCCTTGCTGGCATAGGCCAGAGGCTTCCCACATGGACCACTCCACAGAGCAGCTCATGGAAGCTTGCTTCATCAAAGCCAGTGTGTTGGGAGTCCTTAAGACCACCTTCACATCCAGGAAGGAGCTAGGAAGCACTCATGGGACTTACCATGTAGTTATACTCACACTAAGATTCATCAAAGCAATGCAGTAAGTTTACACAGCTGGATCATAAAGGAAAGAGACACAAAGAGTCTGGAGAAATCCATTTGCAGAATCCCTTCTGCTCTCACCCTCCTACAAGGACTCACACAGATCACACACTTCTCCCAGCAGAGAAAATGCAGCAGTGGTACAATGTTTCTGCACAGGGAAGCCCCTTAAAGACTCAGCAGTTGAAGATTTTATTGGGGGCTGCTCATGCAGACCCCCTCTGTCTAATGCGTACTGAAATTCCAGACTCCCAGGAGGAAAGCATATTGTTTGCACAATCAATTCTAGTTATAGTGAGCCACCCTTATCAATTAGGGAAAGTTTTATAGCAGTGGGGAACTGCTAGATGCTAGTAGCCAGCGGCACATCTTCCAAGTTAGCCTTTCTAAGGACAGCAGTCTCAGGACTGCCATGTTAACTTTTTCTCTGCAGTGAAAAAACAAGACAGTAAAAAACGCCCAAGACCAAAGACACTATCTTTTTGCAACCTAATATTTACAGTGACATTCCATTACCTCTGCCACATTTTATTCATTAGAAGCTGGTTACTACATCTAGGTGACATCAAGAGGAGGGAATTTCATAAGGGTGTGAATATCAGTAGCCAGAGATCATGGAAAGCCATCTTAGATGCTGCCTACAACACTGACCTACTTTCTATTCCTCAAACACCCCCAGGATTATTTCTGCCTTAGAGTTTAAATATAATGTTTCCCCTTTCTGGTATTTTTTCCCTCACTTAATCCAGGTTTCGATTTAAATGTCACTTCCTGAGGGAAACCTTCCCTGATTATCCAATTTAAAATAGCACACACTCCTTCCTAACCATTTTCATCCTTTTATCTTGATATATATATATATATATATATATATATATATATATATATAATATATAATAACAATTACTATTATCTTTAATTATACATTAGTTGACATAGTAGTGCAAATTGCATGACAAGTAATGATCTTGTGTGTTTTGCTCACTGTTTATACAAAGATATTGCAATACTTAACACATAATAAACACTTCAGATTCATTAAATGAATAAATGAGCAGAATTCCAGACCACCCAAAGGCAATATTTCTTAGAGGAAATAAGTATAGTTTATACACCAGACTCTTAAGAGTTTGTTTAGTCTGAGTCAACCTCCAAGAAAATAATCAACTTTGGCTAAGGTACAATATTGAGTTCCTAGGTCTGTGGAGCTGAGGACCTATCCTGGATCAAACCACATCACTGAGATAATGCCAACCTAGTCGTCTGCCCAAGCCCCCAGCCACACACCTGTGAGATGACAGCATTATCTCATCAAGAAGCTCACAACGTACCTCCTTCAAAAATATTTACTTAGGGTCCACCTGTGTCGAGCACTATACCAGAAAATAAAATCTAATTGTGAACAAGACCATCTCTGCTTTTAAAAAGCTTAAAGTCTAGTAAAAGGTCTCAGATTATCAAGATGTAATTCAGAATGTAAGTAGAACATTTCAAAAAGACATACCAATAAAGTGAATACTAAATATAGTTCTTAAATATGGAGCAAAATCACTAAATCATCATTTTATAATTCAATACATAGGGGCGCCTGGGTGGCTAAGTCAGTTAAGCGTCCAACTTTGGCTCAGGTCATGATCTCATGGTTTCTGAGCTTAAGCCCCATGTCAGGCTCTGTGCTGACAGCTTGGAGCCTGAAGCCTAGAGTCTGCTTCAGATTCTGTCTCTCCATCTCTCTCTGCCTCTCTCATCCTCTCTCTCTCTTAAAAATAAACATTAAACATTTTTAAAATAAATAAATAAAATTAAATACCTAGATGAAATTAGGGACATGTTGTTAATGATTGTTACTAATAGGCCCATGTATCGAGTACTCTCTGGTAGTCACTGTGCTGAGTACAGGTATTCAACTAAATCTTGGTAGCCAGCAACCAAAGCTAACTCTGGCTGATTACACTGTACATGTGTAATCAGTGGCTGTTGGTTGCTCCTAGATTTGCCTGAAAACCTAGAGGAACAGGCTTTCTGCTGATTTTCCAGGCATAATGGCAGACACAACACAGGGCTGGTAGAGGAAACTGCTGTCACTGTCACAAAGCAGTGGATGGCATAGTTTGCACTGATGCCAGTTCTGCATTGGAGGTGGCTTGCATGCAGTCAGGGCTGCCCATGCCAGAGTCACCTCTGCATCAGACCCCTGCATGGGGGCCACCGCAGCAACCACTGCCCTGGCCGCTGTGCCTCTAAGCCCTTCCTTCCTGTGCTGGTAACTCCTGTGCCAACAATTACTAACAGCTGCACGATGAAGCTCAAGGTTCCATGCTTGCCGTCTCCCTTCAAGAAAACCCAGGAAGTAAAGTGTGAGCACATTTAACACTTACAGGGTAAGACGATCTTTGTCCCACCCAAACTCATGAATGGGAAGTAACTTCTGCAACAGAGAATTTAAATGCTCAGAGGCCTCAAAGAATAATAGCCTTTCACTCGATCCCCTCAACAACTCTGGACATGGGTATTATTTTCCAAAAACTCAGAGTTGAGGAAATACCATACCCAAGATCACACAATTAATGAGTAGCCATGTTGGGACTCAAACTCTGGTCTGTTTGGCTCCAAAGCTGTATTCTTAACCAAAATCCTGTGCTCCCACTAGTTATTTCCTGGAAGTGTGCTTTAAGAAACTGAGACAAGTTTGCTTTATATAAACAGAATATTCCATTGATCATTCTAAATATAATCATTAATAGCTGTAAAAATTCCCTAAACATATGTTCTTGAATGTGATGATAATGTTACTAACAAATAAAACACAGTACATATTTCTTTGCAATTAATTTCTAGCAGTGGTGACAGATTTGTACTAGATTATATATATATAGAACTATCCAGACTCCACTTTGAATAAAGGACTTGTAAAACAAATAGATTATGTTACCACAATTTCCATAATTACAATGTAACCGTGATTTAGACTAACCATGATTTGAAATAGCCCCAAATTTGATTGATCTGCATTGTGACTAAACCCACAGCTTAGCATTACCCTTTTGGCAGCTGAGTGTACCTGCTGACACCGTCTAAGCGCAAGGTCTTCTGGCAGCCATTTGTCTACTCAAGCCTTTTTTGTGAGTGCCATCATCTCATCTCCATCCGCATACCAGTCACTGGGTTGTGTTAGGGATCCTGAGATAAACATGCTGTGGAAGTTACAGTGTAGGAAGGGGAGGTAGGTCAGCATGAATAGAGTTTGAGCTCAGGTGCTTTTTATCTTGCCCATTCCAGTAGTTTATACCACCTCTTCCTGGACTTTTGCTGCCTGTTTTTCAAAGAGCAATCATATGAATGAACTTTTAAAAACTTAAGTTGCGTTACACTCCCCACTCCTGCCTTGGACTTCTCCACTGTTTCCAGTTACACTTTAAACAACATCCAAACTTTTTACCACAGCCATAAGGAGCTAGGTTATCTGGCCCTTGCTTACTTCTGCAAACTCAACAAATACTCTCATTACCTACTCAATGCTGGGCACAGTGGTCTACTTCCTCATCCTTGACGTACAAAACACAAGGTTGCACTTTCCATTCTCCTTAATTGAAACCTTCTGTCCCTCCAACTTGCCCATGGGTACCTTCTTCTTGTCATTCAGGTCTCAGTTCACATGCTGCCTTTTCTTTTTTTTTTTAAACTTTATTTTTTTTAACATATGCATTTATTTTCTATCATTTACAATACAGTAGTTACAATGACACTCCAAACAGAAAAGCAAAGTAAAAAATCAAAACCCCAACTTCTATTTCATGTAATTAGACTTTTACAGCAATTAGAAGGTTAAGTAACAACTAGTTAATCACCTAATTTCACAGCTATCTGAAGTGGCAATCGTTATATAGCAGCTTATCTATGATACATTCAAGATGCATGATACAATTTATTACTTGCCCATAAGCTACAACACAGCCTGCTTAATACCTTTCCTTAAATTCCACCTCTATACTACAATATACTTGAGGTCCATGCAAAAAAGTAGCTACCTTTTATATAGGAAATGGATGATTAAGTCTTTGGTGCTGTAAAAGCAACTTCATTTAAACATAACCACCCCCACCACCAAAAAAAGAAGAGAGGAAAAAAAAAGTAAAGAAAATAATAAGGGAAAAACCCAAGACACACTTCCTAGGGGGGAAAAAAAAACACATGCTGCCTTTTCAAAGAGGTCTTCTCTGGGTCTCTGCCACCACAGCTGCACCAAGAACCCTATTTCTGACAACCTTGTTCTAATTTCTTTATAGCAGCTACCACTAAGTGAAATTATCTTATGTGTTAATTTCTTATTTATTTTAGTTTAGTCAATTGGAATATACACTATCTGATGGCAGAACCTAACTGTCTTGTTCACAAATGTTTCCTTGGTGTATAGAATGGTACCTGGCTTATCATATGCACTTAAAAAATATTTTTAAAATTTTTAGTTTATTTTTGAGAGAGAGGAAAAGAGAGAGGGAGAGAATGAGAGAGAAAGATGAGGGAGAGAACGAGAGAGAAAGATGAGTGGGGGAGGGGGTAGAAAAGGAGGGAGGGAAGAGCTAAGGAGGGAGGGAAGAGCTGAGGCGGGCTCTGTGCTGACAGCGATGATCCCGATGTGGGGTTCAATCCCATGAACCATGAGATCATGATCTGAGCCGGTCAGACAATTAACTGACTGAGCTACCCAGGCACCACCCCTCCTCAAAATATTGTTTGAATAAAGCATTGATTACAGTAATCTTTTATCTTCTTTCCCTGCCTTCACTCTTGCTTGTCCTAATCATCTACCATATTCCACCAAAGTCTTTCTAATTCATAAAATTGATCCCATTGCTTCCCCTATGAGTGGCTTATATGATGAGCTTAAAAACTTCTGAAAGTGGCCTGGACACAAATAACCCTGAGATGGTATTATACATATATGTGTGTATATGTGCATGTACTCCATTACATTTATATAATATATATCTTTTTATATCCTTTTTCCTCTACTTTTTAACCTCACTATTTTAGTAAATACTTTAAGGTGAAAAATCTTTTCCAAATTCATTTTTGTATTAGACAGCCCAGTGGGATACCCGATACTGATGAATTTGTTGATGGAATTCACTTATTTGTTACATTTTTTCTTAAGTTTATTTGTTTGTTTTGAGAGAGTGAGAATGAAGGAGGGACAGACAGAAGGAGAGAGAGAATCTCAAGCAGGCTCTGCACGACAGTGCCGAGTCAGTTCAGAGCCAGATGCGGGGCTTAAACTCACAAACTGGGAGATCATGACCTGAGCCAAAATCAAAAGCCAGACGCTTAACCCACTGGGCCACCCAGGCACTTCCTGGAACTCACTTATTTATTCATTAATTCATTTCAGCATTCAGGAAATAGTTGTCAAGCTCCGGGCTGTGTTATCAACTAAGCACTGTGTTCTGGTCACTGGGGATACAGCAGTGAACCAAAGTCCCTTTTTTAAGAAGCTTACATTCTGACAGGGAAACTGGCCATAAAATATTAAACAGTATTTTATAAAATATAAATATAATGTTGGGTAGGTCTGTGTGCCTTGAATAAAATGAAGAAATTCACTTATTCTGAGTGAATTTTTCTTTAGAAAAACAACTAGATGAAAAAATAGACCTTGCTGGGCTTATGGGCAATGAGAAGGAGAAAAAGACAGTGGGCTAAAAAAGACTGGCAGGGCCCAGATACAGGAAGGACAGGTAGGTTTTCTGAAAGCAAGCGCCCAAACTGGCACTGCAGTAGAGCAGCTCTGGACTAGCAGCGATGTCGGGGAGGTGAGGCAGAGACTTTTAGGATAAACTGAGATCCCACAAGGGGACTTGTGTGGTGCCAGGCCAGTAACATTTGAAAAAGAACCAAATAGATGATTGGTGGATAATCACGGCAGTGAAAACTCAGTGAGTTAATTAGCAGATTACACATGGCAGAAGAAAGTTGTAGACTAGAAGATAGATTTGGAAAATGTAGCATAGGATATGGAAAGAATAAAATATTAGTAATGAATAATATTCTCCCATTTTGTAGAAAAGTCAGTCAATGTAGATAAAAATAACACTGACAGTAATATCAGTCCTTAAGTGAATACCTTCTACTTGCTAGGAATATGTTATCTTAATTAATTTTCACAGTGATCTGGAAAGTACATACTACTACTGTTTTATTAGTGAGAAAGTTGAAGGCAGAACTTGAAATTGAATCTGGCTTATTTGACTCTCAAGCCTGCCATTTTAGGAAACATGGCTATGAATTGATTATAACCAATTTTACTTGCTCTGTTTTTACTATTTTTAAAAATGTGTTATTTGCTACTTTTTACTAACATTCAAATAAGTGGTAAAATCCATACTTTTTAAAGTCCCAGCTTTCTCTATATTTTCATGTTATAAATGGGACGATTAGTTCACTGAATTTTTGATTCATAAAATTGTTTCACTTGGATGCCTCCTTTAAAAAGTAATATAGGTCAGGCAGGATGCCTATGTGGCTCAGTCGGTTAAGCGTCTATCTCTTGGTTTCAGCTCAGGTCACGATCTCACGTTTTTTGGGATCGAGCCCCATGTTGGCTCCAGGATGACAATGTGGAACCTCTCTCTCTGCCCCTTCCCAGCTGCCTCTCTAAATAAATAAATAAATAAATAAATAAATGTAAAAAAAAAAAAGTAAATTAGGTCATGTAAATGCTCTGCTCAAAACGTTCCATGGTAATAAAAGCCAAGATACTTACCATTGCATGTAAAGCCCTCATAATCTGGCACCCCTCATTGCTCTCAGGCTGTGCTGGCCTCTGAACCTTTCCATTTGCTGTTTTCTCAGACTGTAATAGCTTTCTCTCAGATATACACTGGCCTCTCACTTCTTCCAGGTTTCTGCTCAAATGTCATTGCATCAGAGAGGTTCCTTGACCCACCTGTCTAAAAGTAGCATTCTTTCAGCCCATTGCACTTTATCTTCACATCCTATCATGTTTGTGTGTTTAGAACTAACTTCACATTATGTGTTCTGTAGTCCTGTTATATGGTTATTTACTTATTTGTTATTGCCTGCCTCCCCACATTAGAAAATTAGAATGTAAACTCCATGAGGATACTGGACAAATGTTTCTTGAATGAATGAACAATGTGGAAATGTGTAGAGTGAGTTTCTAGGCAACTTTTTTTTTTAAAGTAGGCTTCATGCCCAGCACAGAACCCAAAGGATCTCACGACCCCAGGATCAAGATTGAGCTGAGATTAAGAGTCGGATACTTAACCACTTAACCGCTTAACCTCCTGAGCCACCCACGTACCCCAGAGTGAGTTCCTAGGTAACTTTTATCTGCTTGGTGGTTCACATGGTCTGTCTTTATTAGAATCACCAGGGAACATCCTATAAATACAGATTCCTGGGCACCATACTTAGAGATTCCCTGGATTTGAAAGTAAGGATCCAAGAATTTATAGTTATTAATGGTTTGTATTTTTCAATTGATTCCTTTACCAGAAAATTCCTTCATACTTAGTTTTATATGTAGGGCAACCAGAGGTCCTGTTCAGTTGTTTGTATGATTTGGTAAGTCTGAAAAATTGGACTGGGTAGTTCTTCTAAGATAAAAATTTCCCCTAGACATGGTACCCTTTAATCAGAGGTGTGGCAAGAGGGTATCAGTATTAGATATTATTCTTTCAGATTTGCAACACAAACATGTAGCTAGTAGCAGGTAGAAAGAGTTTCCAGCAGAGCCTAAATGGTAAATTTCCTCTAAGTTTTTTCACGCTGCAAAGTCTTGTGTCATGAATACTGCAGCAGTGGCCTATGGTCATCAGCTGATTGCAGGAAGATGAGAAGCTTCAGTTCTGTGTCTTGGATCAGAGCAGCATAGTCCACAAAGAATATTGATGAGCCAAGGCTCAATTTTCCTCTTTTACTCAACCACCAAATGTACCCAAATTATCTTTTGAGGTCTTCAATATCTTCAGTCAAGTCAACTCTTAGATATCACTTTTTATTTGTTTTGGTTTTGATTTATTTTTAAAAATCTTTATTTATTTTTGAGAGAGAGAGAGAGAGAGATCATGTGAGTGAAGAAAGGACAGAGAGAGAGACAGAGAATCCCAAGCAGGCCTCACACTGTCAGCACAGAGCCTGACGCAGGGCTGTCTCACGATGGTGAAATCATGACCTATGCCAAAACCAAGAATTGGACACTTAACCAACTGAGCCACCCAAGCACCCCATGTTTTAGTTTTGGTTCTGAAAGTCCTATACCCTAGAATCTGGAAAGCAGGGTTAGCATGGAAGACCAGAATATCACAGAGACCGCAGAAACTGTGGGCTTAAACCACTTATTTTAGAATGTCTCTGGATGATAGTTTCTGTGTGTATTGTATCCACAATGCTGCCTTTTATTGTTATTATTATTATTATTATTATTATCATCATCTAGGGAGAGGTTGATTTTTACAAAGCTCTTCCTTATTGAGCATATTCTGTTATGATTTGATTGTCTATTGTAAGTTGAGGTGGATAAAAATCAAAGGATTTTCCCCCATGTATTTGCAAAGACCGGATAGATGGATGTACAGGTTGTATAAGGACACCAGGCCTGACAGGATGCAAGTGGAGGCTGACATCAAACTGTGCTCTAGTCATCAACTTATATGCCCTGTAAGAGACTGCAATGGCTGAGAGAAAGAGATGCCAAAGCCTCTCCATAGTTCTATATTAGACTTCAGGTTAGTATCATCTTGACTCTTGTAGACTTTTATATAGTGACGAGTTCTAGGACCAGATCACCATAGTGAACAAACAAGGCATCAAAGGAACCAAGAAACACATATGTCCATTGTTTATACTCATTCTCTATTGGTTCAAATTAGATATCAAAGGGTTCATAGTGGGCAGTAACCACATTCACATAATAAGAGTAGAAAAATCAGTCAAAAATCAGGTCCTAATTATGGAAATCATGCAGGAGTAAAATATAAATGTAACAAGTGTGGGAAAACCTTTGATTCTTGTTCATATTTTATGTAACACTGTAGAACTCACACCCAACTAAATATGTGGGTATGCAATAATAAATATGAAAACATGAGGATTTAGTGGAATAGAAAATTTCCCATTTGGAGTCAAGATCCGTTAGTAGATTTTTTGCTTATTAATAATAAACCTAATGCTTTCCTGGGCCACCTGGGTGGCTCAGTAGGTTGAGAATCTGACTTTGACTCAGGTCATGGTCTCAAGGTTTATGAGCTTAAGTTCCACATCAGACACTCTGTTGTCAGCATGAAGCTTCAGACCCTCTAACCCCTTTTGCCTCTCCTCTGCTTGCATTTTCTCCCTCTGTAAAAAATAAATTAAAAAAAAGAAAAAAAGAAACCCAATGCTTTTTAACTGCATTTTGATTATCCCTAGCAAAATACCCTTCAGTGGTTATTGGTTGAAGTATTGAAGATGAATGAGAAGCCTCTTATCATCTGAGATTTTTGTTTTTCCTAAATGTCTATTGCCTGAGGCGTAGTCCTTTGCCTTTTCTTACATTGTTTTCTATGCCTGGAATTTTCCCCCCAACTCTCCAATTTAAAATATTAAATGTCAATTTCTTTGTCCCACTGTCTTTGATTTTTTTCTAAGATGTAGTGACTCTCTCTAGTCCTAATTTCATTCTTTATTAATAAATGTACTTCAGCTCTTGGCACTATAATGGTTTGTTTATGACTTGCTATTCACTAATTTTTATTGTTGGTTTAGTTGCTGTGGGATGAATGGATATTTTGGCAGTGCTAAGAGAAAATGTTTTCATGTAGTTCAATGTTTTTAGAAACATTTGTAGCTAAAATAAAAAATAAGAGTTTAAATCAGTATTTTTCTATTGTGCTCATACTGTATGGAAAGTGCTACAGAGAAATAATTAGATGGAACCTTTTCCTTAAAGGAAGTAACAACAGTAAGGGGAGATAAGACATATAAATGACTAACTACAAAATGAGGCAAGAAGAATGTATTAAGTGTGTCAAGAGAAATACAGGTAAAGTGCTATGAAGAGCAGGAGAGGAAGACATTACTTCCCACTTCGGGTTGGAGTGGAAGGATTAAATGAAAACATTGGCCTTTTTTGTTTTGTGTCCATTTTCCAGTCTTTTGTTGTAATTAGTTTAGTAAGTAAATATAATATTGTGATTTAAGATAGGAAATATATACTGTATTAGGTCTTTCCATTTCTAGCAAAAATCCTTAGAATTTCCTAAATAATAAGAACAATAAAATAGATTTTGTTATGTTAATGAGGTGACTTTGGGAAAGCTGCTAAGTAACCAAAGAATGGAGGCTGGTTTCCAAAGGAAGGAACCAAGTGATTAGAGGGTTGGGACTTTCAGTCTCTCCCACCCACCTTCTAGAAGGGGAGAGAAGCTGGAGGTTGAGTTCAGTCACCAAAGGCCAATGATTTAATCAATTGCTTACATAATGGAGCTTTCATAAAATCCCAAAAGGATAGAGTCCCGAAAACTACCAGGTGGGTCAGCATGTGGAGATTCTGGAAGAGGGGCACTCTCACAAAGTATGGAAGCTTCATGCCCTTTCCCCACACTTTGCCCTACACATTTCTTCCAACTCATTCCTGAGTTACATCCTTTTATAATAAACCTGTAGTCTAGTAAATAAAATGTTTCTCTAAGTTCTGAGCTGCTTTCATAAATTCATCAAACCAAAGGAGGGGTCATTGGTTAGTCAGAAGCACAGGTGGCAATCTGGACTTGCAGTTGGCATCTAGAGTTGGAGGAAAGACAGACTTGTGAGACTGAGCCCTTAACCCATGGGGTCTGATGCTCTCTCCAGATAGATAGTGTCATAATTGAGTTGAATTGTAGGACGCCCTGCTGGTGTTGGAGAATTACTTGATGGTGTTGGGAAAACTACCACACATTGGAGTTGGAGGCAGAATCATTAGTGAAAAACAAAGTTAAAATATATATAACAACAGAGGAATCTTTGAAACTTGGAGAAAATAAAAGAATATTCTTGAACATTTAAGCAAAATCTAAGGAGTTTTCTATACGAATACCGTCATTACAACCTTAGTTAGCACCTGATCTTCTTCATCAATATGTAAATTTCTATGGGTAAAAATGGCATTGTTATGTATTTGCCTACATCAGGGCATAAAATTTTAGGCATCAATAAATTAAACAAACATAACAACATTGTAAACATTTTATTAGTTAAGGTTTAAAGGAGTCTTTATAAATGTGAAAGCTTTACAACTTTCTGCAAGATATAATGCCCTATTAAAGTAGTGAAAAAGGAAGTAATGGAAAAAGTTATGGACAACGTCATCAGAGAAGAGCTATTTACTTTAAAAGCTTCAAGAAATCAATGTAGAACTTTTTCTCCATGAGTATACTGAATGTGAGAGGGAAAGAGTCACATGGTATATTTGACCTGAAGGTAAATTCTACATGGGAAAGAAAGCAAGGTTATTCTCAAATGAAATTTTTAGTTTTCTTTTGAGAGTAAAATTGAGAGAAATCATGTCATAAATGAAATAAATTGTGGTAGACAGGCTAGCTGGGCACTTAGCTAGACATTTCCCTGTTTCCCTTGCAGTTAGATGAAGGTGGGTGACTGAGTTCTAGCCAATAAAATGTGAGTTGAAATGATGTATGCCACCACCAGAACCAGCCCATAAGGCTCCCCCTCACCCTATGGTCTTCTCCCTTTCTGTAGTTTGATGGAGATCAACACTAGTTTGGCAGTCATATGTTGAAGATGAAAGAGACACAAGATGGGCTGGCACTTGAGGAGAGTCATCTGCTATCAGAAGCAATCATTTAGGGCTTCATGTACATGTGAAATAAATCTTTATTGTGTTTAAGCTGTTGCACATTTTGAGATTTGTTTGTTACAGCAGCTAGTGTTACCTTAGCCAATATAAGAGGGGCTGTAAATCATTTCTTATTGATAGTGGCACACTTCAAACTAGATTAACTTACAGGCTTTCCAACAAAAATGACTGCTATATCCCACCTTTGTCTGGCTGTCAATACAACCCATCCACAGTCTTGATATGGGTCTTGGCTAAAGGTGTAATTAGCTAGGCTGTATTTGATACCATGAGGTCTTAGATCAGTTAGTCTGAATTGAATCCCATCTCTGCAACTAACTAACTGTATGGCCTTAGTCATGGTATTTAGCCTTTATTCCTCAATTTCCTCATCCATTAAATGAGGATAATAACTTCACATTAGAGTTTGTTGTAAAGATTAAAAGAGGTGACATAAGAAAATCTCTCACAATAAGGTCCCCATGGGATGTTTGGTAATTAGGTTGATCATTATTAAAATCCTGTGGGAAAATATGTCCTTGCATTTGTGTGTTTCCTCCTTTTGGAGTTCTCCTATTGTCTTTGTATTTCTCTTTTTGGATTCTCCTCTTTTTGAACTCCATTTATGAGTTTCTGTGAATTAACTCTCATGGAACTCCATGTGGCTAGTGCCATAAACTGGACATGGGGGAGCCCATCCGGTCCTGCTGGTCCATGGGAAAGGAGACTGACCTCCAGGCTTTCCTACAATATAGGCACAGGGAATAATCTTGGTTCAGCTTCAGCACTAAATTCCATTGGAGCTTACACACACAGCTCCAGAAAGAAATACTGAATGATTTTGCAACCCAGTGGCAGTTGCTGTAGCTTTGGGAAGTAGCTAGCCCAAGACACCAGATTTGGGGCATTTGCTGTCTCTTTCTGCCTGGAAGATATGACTACCATTCAGAGTTATCAGTTTCAACCTTGGTGACCTCAATTTTAAGGGGTTAGACAAAAATGTTATCTTAATAAAAGGGAATCATTAATATCAATTGAACATTGAAAAGAGTTTTATACCCTTCTGTATTGGAGTGTTTTCTTCTCATAATTCATATCTTTCCCAGTATTCTCTGTAATATCACTACTATTGATCCAGGTGTTCATATCAAAATCCTGAAGATGTCCTCGATTCCTTACTTTCATCATACCTTAGATGCATCAGGAAGTCTTATAGGCTCTACCTACAAAATATATAATTTCACCATTTCTTAGTTTTTTTTGTGGTTCCCACTCTATCTCTTACCTAATCTATTGCTCTAGTCCTTTAACTATTCTACTTCTTCTGTTGACCGACTGGAGTGTATTCTCTATGTAGCAATGAGAGTGACCCTGCTGTAAAATGTAAGACCAACATATCTCATCATTCATCCTCCTTACTCTCCTAGTGGCCTCCAGTATCCGTTCCAGTCTTCCAATGTGCTTTCTCATCCTGCAGGGAGTAGAAAATTAAAAGATAAGTTTCTTAGACTCTATTGCAGACGTGGACCCAGAGGAGAGATTAGGAGAGTGGAAGGGCAGTGGAAGTCACGTTCTGGCTGCTTGGACTATGGTCCCAGAGACCATGTTTGGGCTGGTTTGGGAGGTAAGAAATGGTTGTGGTAGCAGCAATGAAGGCTTCCTTTTCCCGGGGGTTCACAGCCACAGCATCTGTCCTTGAAATGATCAGCTCCTTTGCAAAATCTTGATTGCCCATCTTTCTGATAATGACAGAGGTAGTAGCTTTTCTGGCAGGCTCCTTTGGTGGTGGTATTCTGGGTCTCATTCCTGAAGATCAGCTTACAGTTTGCTGCCTTATTAATGGTTTTATAAGCACCCAAATCTCTTTCTCATTAAATAGAGTATTTTATGTTTCCTGTGACTGAAACTTAACTGATACACTTCTAATCACACTTAGAGTCAATCTAAAGTCCTTACCAAGGCCTAAAAGCCCTGGATGATCTGGCCCATAGTACTCTCTCTCAATGACTCTCCTTAAGCCACACTGCACTTTTGCACTGTGCTGTTTCTTGAGCACACTGAGTTTGCCCTTATTTAGGGCTTTTGCACCAACTATTCTTATTCCGCTAGCTCTATAGCATGACTCATTCACTTTTTTTCATGTCTCCACTCAAACGCCACTTTAGAGAGGTCTTTTCTGACTACCTATCTAAAATATCACTCTATCACCTTGTCCCTTTATCTTCCTTTATTTTTTTTTTCATTATACTTAGTATCTACCATTATATCATATATTTGGTTCAAGTGTGTCTGCCCATTGGAAAATAAGCTCTCTGTTTTGCTAATTGCTCTGTCCTCAAGAGGGTCAAATGATTCTTGGCAAACAATAGGCATTGCATAAATATTTTCTGTACAGATTCCCATTTTACAGACGAGGAGACTTGAGGCAAAGAGTGATCAAGTAACTTGTCCAAGCTCATACAGGAGTGGAAGCCTGATGGGGGAGCATTTACTGTCCTCTTAAGCAAGATACCATGCTGCCTATCCAGCATAGCTTGCCTCCAGTCAAGTGCTTGCAGGCTCCATCTGAAGAAAGACTGATAACACACCATTGGTGGGGTGGAAGGCAGGTACAGCAAAAAAAAAGTTGAAAAAGAAAGGGAACAAAAATGCTTAAGGATTTGCCTGTCCAAGAGAGTGATGTCCTGATCCACAAACACAACTGCCTGCCTGTGAGACAGGCACATCCCTGTGGTGGGGCCAGGTGGCAAAACGGAAAAAGAGAAATGGCTCATTGCCCCACCCATGGGACCATCCAGCTAACTCCCCAGCTCAGCCTGATTCTAAAACCACCCATTCCTGTTTTCCAGTCTCCAAATAACTGAAATGCCTTCAAAATTATCCTACCTCACTCAGCACCTAGACACTCTCTAGGTTATTGTGGATTGTTTAATACTGCGAGGGCTGATTTTTACTCTTCTTTATTTGTTTTAACTTTTTTAAAAAAACGTCTTTTTTCTTTTTTGTTCTCTCATAACTTAATAAACAAAAGCAGTTCAGTGCTAATTTTACAACATATTAAAGTTCAGAAATAACAAAAGTATTAACTTGTTCACATTTCCACTTCAGGCTACTAGAGAAGGATGTTGATGGTTTTGTATTAACAGTCCCTTTGGTCACTAGCTGAGGGTCAGGATCTCCATCATTTTCTCTCACATGAAATCTTACTGTATCTCTAGGAGTCACTTTAACCTGGTGGAAGTTCTGGAATCAGACAATCCTCAGTAAAAATGCTGGCCTATAAGTTTCTTACCTCCCTCAGGCTAATTCCTTATCTGTAGCATCAGAACCAACAAATTTTCTTTAGGGGCACCTGGCTGGCTCAGTCCATAGAACATGTGATGCTTGATCTCAAGTGGTCATGAGTTCAAGCCCCATGTAGGGTGAGGCTCAGTTGGTAGAGCATGTGACTCTTGAACTCAAGGTCATGAGTTTAAGCCCCACGTAGGGCGTGGAGCCTACTTAAAAACAATGTTAGGGCTCCTGGGTTGCTCAGTTGGTTTAGTGGCTGACTTTGGTTCATGTCATGATCTCACCACAGTTAGTGAGTTCAAGCCCTGCATCCAGCTCTGTGCTGACAGCTCAGAGCCTGGAACCTGCTTTGGATTCTGTGTCTCTTTGTCTGTTGCTCAAAAATAAATAAACATTAAAAAAATTGCTTAATGTTTAATAAAAGTTAAAAATCTTCCTTGTTGAGATTTGCATCAGTGATTATGTACATAAGAACCTGACACAAGTAATAAAACATAAACTACCAAAGGAAAGCAAGCATTTTTCTCTTTTTCCTCCATGTTAAAGCATAGCATGAAATGATTCTTCCTGTGATTGCACATGGAATTAATTTACGCAATTCAGTTCCTGAAGCATACATGCTTTCTACTGGAGATTATGCATACTTTAAAAATTGCTTGTTCAAGTGCCTGTTGCAAGATATTTCTCTTAAATATGTTTTAAGTTGATACTGTATTTTCTTTTGTTCTTGAATTTTTAAAAGCAAGACTTTTGTAAAAATAAAATAGATTTTTATTTGGACTGAATTTTAATTTTATCATGTAACACTGTGCTAGTATAATCTATTTATAGACTGAAAACTCCATCATTGTTTTCTCCCAGAATGGAGGCAGATTAGTCAAAATTTGGAGCAATACTATTCCAATGCTCTGTGCTGACTTTAGTGCCTTCCATATTAATTTTTTATTGTAAATGCTCGATATTTAGGAGGCAGGGCAATAGGTACTCTTTAACATTCTGATGGAAGTATTAATCAAAGCAATCTTCTTGGGGGCTACTTGCCTTAAGAGAGTTCTTTAAAACTTATGCCCTTGATTTCAATAATTACACTTACGGGAATTTACTCTAAGAAAATAATCAGGGAATGGTCAAGTATTTTTGACATTCATCAAAGCATCACTTGAAAGTAAAAAAGAATTATAAACATCATAAATGCTTAACAATAGAAGAATAAATATGAAATATTGTACGTCCATAAAAATCATTTTGGTCCTGAAAATCTTAGAATAGCTAGGTTTAAGAGGCAGAACAATATATGATTAAATGGCTGTAATATCTGTAACAATATAAAATAATAGATATGCTACAATTCCAATTTTGTAAAGAAAAAACTATACATATAATGCATAGAAAGATGAATGACAAAAAATACAGTTAATAGTACTCATACCTGGGTGGTAGAAATTTTATTTTTTTGTTGTCATTTTCTGTATTTTGCTAATTCCCTACAATAAAAGCGTATTGTTTTGATAGGAAACGTATCATAAAACAGACCAAAAAAAATAAGTGTAGAGGATTTCATTTAACCCTAAACTCTAGAATTTAAAGCATCAAGCAGCAGGCCAGAGCACCCCCAAGCTGCGTGTAAGTCCCACTCTTGCTGCGACTGCTCCTCATCACATCTTTCTGTGAGAAGCTAACTGGTTCTTGATATTATCGAGTCTGAGGCAAGAGGAGAAAGGCAGGAGTGCCCGCCCACAGAGCGAGTGATGGCCTCCTCCAGCTTAAGGCCCCAGCGAGAACCGTTCCTTGCCCGGTATACCCAATGAAACAGTCTGTGTTTATATCTTCTGCTATAGACTGAATCCCTCCCCCCCAATTCAATTGTTGAAAAGTACTATCCAACGTGATATTATGAGGAAAAGAAGCCCTTGGGAGGTGATTAGGCTGTAGCGCCCTTGTAAATGAGAGTAGTGCCACTCAGAAAAAACCTCAGGTAAGCTCCATTGTCCTTCCCCACGTGAGGACACAGCAAGGAGGTGGTCAGGAAGCAGGTCTTCCAGACACCAAATCTGCCAGCACCTTGATTGTGGACTTCCAGTTTCTAGAACTGAAATAAATTTCTGTTTTTTCATAAGCTACCCGGTCTATGATATTCTTTTATAGCAACCCTAAGGATGAACTAAGACATTTTCCCTCACTCTTTCCTGACACTTTCAGTTTCCCTGAGGTCCACAGTGTCAAGGCACTAGAAATATGAAACTATACTTGCTGTCTTCTTGGAGTTTGGGAGAGAGAAACAGAGATGAAAGAGCAGAACAACCTGCTGACTACGACAAAGAGATAAACAGGGGTCCAATAAGGGCTCAGAAGACATGTTAGCCCTGCCCATAATTACCACAGAAGACTTCTTGGAAGTTTATTTATATTCCAGATTTACTCCTTTACTCCAAATGCACACGTCTCTAACCCCTTAAGCCCCACAGTGGAGCTTAAAAAGTCTTGCCTTTGTCTTTAGTCAATTCCATTTCACCTTCTGATTAGCAACTTCTGAACCTTCACCCTGTTCCCTGACATAGCTCACAGCCTCCTTACCCTCAGCAGTCAAACCTGTACTTCCAGAAATATGTGCATTCTTCTTTTTGTGAGCCACTCAAAATTACATAATTTCCACCTTTCCATTTTTGCCTTTGCTACCATGAAACTCAGAATTAAAATTTAGAGTTCAATTATTATTAGAGGGTTTTACCAGACTCCCTGCCTTCTAAATGATTTATGTTTTTTAAGAACAATGATATCTCTATTTCATTAGTAAGACTAATGTCTCTCCTTTTTTCCAAACCCACTCCTTTCCTGTATTTGTACTTTCCTTTCTATCCTCCAGTCTTGGGGGGAATGCACTCAAATATATGAGCGCTGCAAGTGA
Source organism: Suricata suricatta (assembly GCF_006229205.1). Classification (NCBI taxonomy): domain Eukaryota; kingdom Metazoa; phylum Chordata; class Mammalia; order Carnivora; family Herpestidae; genus Suricata; species Suricata suricatta. Next base: position 40,137,074 of record NC_043709.1, on the reverse strand, counting down.
ACTCAATGGAATTTCTTGACTTGCCTCTCTAGTCACCTTGCTATGTGACTAATTCTTGTCTACAGACACAATAACTTTTGTCTAGTAGACAGACAACCCCTCTCTTCCCTACTACCCAACTAACCCACCCCCATGGAAAAAGCCAGTTTTGCAGCCATTTGTTAAATTCATTTCAATATTCTTTTATTCCACATAAATTTGTGGATCTCTGATTGCAGATTAGTTGTAACATCTTTACAGTTTCCTCATTAATATAATATTATTTTATATTATTAATATAATAATAATCTTTGGGGATGCCTGGGTGGCTCAGTAGGTTAAGCGTCCAGCTTTGGCTCAGGTCATGATCTCACGGTTCGTGGTTTCGAGCCCCACATTGGGCTCTGTGCTGACAGAACCTGGAGCCTACTTTGGATTCTGTGTCTCTCTCTCTGACCCTCCCCTGCTCATGCTGTCTCTCAAAACAAAATAAAAAACATTAAAAAATTAATAATCTTTGACTTGTTTTCATATCTATATGAGAGTTTTGATTTTATTCTTTTTGAAAATTATCCTTAACATATAGATAAGCTTTTGAAAGATGGAGTGTATATTTTCTAGTTCTACTTTCTCACTTTTGAATCACCCATTTAAATCTATCTTCTTTATCCTTCCCCACACAAATGTATGCACTCATCAACCCTATACTGAAACCATTCTGGAAAAGATCAGAACATTTTTTAGTCTTGCTGTAATTTGCTGCATTGATAGTGTTAAATCTAAATGATACTTACCAGTGGGAAAGTCTATCTCCGGACCTCATTTGTACGACCAAAGCATCTGTTCCAGCCCAGATCTTTCTGACCCTGGTTTCAGTAATTTACGTGATTCTTTCATTCTTCGTTTTTTAATTCTGGAGGAAGAAGCTGGGATAAAACAGTGCAGATGTCAATGTAACCACAACTCCCTCTTTCTGTGCTTATAAAATTGCCTCATCCTGATAGGGAGAACTGCCCCAGCTCTGTAGCTGAACAACACTAAAGTTTTATGCCTTTGAAAAATAATGGGGTCTTTTCCCATAATGTCCTGCAAATTTTTTTCAAAATTTTTAAAATGTTTTATTTATTTTTGATACAGAGAGAGACAGAGCATGAGAGGGGGAAGGGCAGAGAGAGAAGGAGACACAGAACAAGAAGCAGGCTCCAGGCTCTGAGCTAGCTGTTAGCACAGAGCCTGACGTGGGACTCAAACCCACGAATCTGAGATCTGACCTGAGCCGAAGTCGGAGGTTTAACCAACTGAGCCACCCAGGTGCCCCCTGCAAATTTTTTTAACTCCTTTAGTGGTAATGTCCTGTTTCAGATGGAGTACCCCAGAGCTCAGTCCACAAATCTCTTCTTTATCTATACTCAACTCTTAGGTGTTTTCATCTACTCCCAAGATTTTATAAATATAGTCCCTTCGCTGAAGACTCCTAAATTAACTTCTTCAGCTAAGACCGTTCCCTTGAACTCTAGATTTGTATATCCAACTGCTTTCTCAATATCTCCTCTTAGAAATCTAAGCAACACATCTCACTACTTAACATGTGCAAAATTGAGCTCCTGACCTTTCCCTACCACCTCCTAAACCTGTTCCTCTCACATATTTACCCATCTCAGCAAAAGGCAACTTCGTCTTTCCAGTTGCTTGGAGAGCAACTAGAGTCATGCTTCATCGCCACCCAGACCCCCTTCTCTAATTCACATTCAACCCATCAGCAAATCCTGTTGTCTCTACTTTCAAAATGTGTCAAGACTCCCACCCCTTTTCACCACTACTACCACCACCACCCAGTTTCAAGCGGCCATTGTCTCTTGCTCAGATAATGGCCTCCTAACTGACCTCTATTTGGGGGCTTGCCCTTTATCATCTATTCTCAACACAGCAGCCAGGGCAATTTTTATAAAACACAAGTCAGACCATGTTACTCCTTTCCTTCAAATCCTGCAATGACTGTCCATCTCAGAGTTAAAGCCAGAGTCCTTAGAGTAGCAGCCTCTGATCCCTATCGGAATCTGGACATCATCTCCCATTTTCACTTCCTTATTGCTTGTCCTTGAACATACTAAGCACACTCTCACCTAGAGGTCTTTGCCCTCCTGATCTCTCTGCCTGGGAGGCTCTTTGCCCAGACATCTACAAGGCTTGCTATCTCTCTACTTGCAGGCCTTTGTTCAAATGTCACTTTCTCAGTGAAGCCTCCGCCAACTCCCATATGTAAAATTATAACTGCCCGCTAGCTCTGCCCTCTGGCCTTCCCTGTCCTAACCTTTGCTTTTCGTTTCTTCATCGTTCTTGTCATCATCACCTGACATGCCATGTAGTTTAATTTATTTATTTATTGTCTGTCTCCCCAGGGAATGCTATCTACAATGCAAAGTTGACCAGGCTTTTTCCTTAACGAAAGGCAGCATAATGTCATAATGATCCCAGGTTATAGATATACAGTCTATATCTCTATCTGTATATCTATATTTAGCTGTATCTGTATATAACCATATCTCTATCTCTATAGAGACTCAGACTGCCTGGGTTTGAGCCCTGGTTTCTATCATGCAGACTTCCTATGCCTTAGTGGTTTTTTGTCTATAAAATGAAGATAATAAAAGTACTTTTCTCATAGCATTGTAGTAAGGACTAAATAGGACAATGCATATAAAATGCTTACAATAATGCCTGGCACGTGGGAAAGTGTACAAATGGTAGTTTACTGCATTGGTTTCAGAGTATATGGGATAGGGCAGGGATTTGCTGGTGTTTCCTTCTCAATTATTTTTTCTTCTCTTTCTAATTTTTTAACTGTCTAGTATTAATTTGGTAATTAGGATGGATAAGTGAGGATTGCTTTGACTAGCTTCAACCGCCATCTATACTTGGGCCCAGAGACAGTGTAGAACATCCAAGCAAAAATGTATCCTCTTTTGAACCTTGGGGCAGATGGCTAACACAGCTAACAGTAATTCCTGAGTTTTATACATTTATAATTCAGGCAGTGAATGGCTGACTTGACATTTTTGGTCTCTAATTCATTGGCCCATTGGCCCAACATGAGTCAGGTGTTCACCTCTAGTTCAACCACTATGGGCAGGGCATGGAGGCATGAAGTCATGGAAGCATGGCGTCTCTGGGGACCTGCTCCCACTGTCATAATGTGGATGACGTCAGCAGAGATCATTTCTGAAGTAAAGCAATGAGGAGAAAAGAATGCCATCGATATGCACTGCATTGGTGTATTATTATTACAGAAAATTTTCAAGATTTTCCATGTTTATCAGATTGAGTCAAAATGGTAAGGTGTACCCATAACAAATTTGTATATTTCAGCTTCTTCAAAGAGACTCCATATCTTGAGTATTCAACTCTAACTTCTTAAATACTTTACATGGCAAATCTTGTCCTTTGAGAAGGGTTGACCTGGAGAATGGGGTTTTTTTCAGTTGTTTCTTTGTCTTTTTTTTTCTCCTTTCTTCCATATATAGATTTTAGAAAACTGTAGCTACGTCAAGAATTGTATGGTTTGGCAGCTGATGTTTCTGCATCTTTCTGCTGATTAAAGAACTTTTAATCTCTGAATTTTTGGTAAATGCAAATTAAAATTTACTTATATCTTTATAAATGCATGTACTTGGTGCCTAAGCGAGCCTGGCAAGTAGGGCAACCACAAACAGAAAGGAAAACAGCCTGACTTCTCTCTCACCTGTGAGGAAGTTTATAGATAATAAAATATTAAAATATAATGTATTTTATCTTGCTCAGCATGAGCTTATGCATTCTTTCACAAAGAGTGCTGGACTTAGAGTTATAGATCTTAAAATTTAGCAACTACTATCTGCAACACTAGACAAGTCACAATTGCTCTGGCTTCAGTTTCCCCATTTATAAAATCAGCAGATTAGAATAAATGTCTAAGAGTCCTCCCAGCTTTGGAAATCCATTTTGCTAATTGTGAGTTTCAGAGCAGGTAGGTAAACAGTTGTTTATAGGACTAACACTTACTATAAAGGTAGGAAGCAGAAATAGCAACAACTCCTCAAAATACAAGCATGCAAACTGTTAACAAGCAAACATCAGTGTATTTGAAGTCCCCGGGGTCAGGGAGAACAGTGCCTTAACAGAATCAAGAAGGAGGAGTCAGAGAAGGATGGTATAGGATTTGGGAAGTCTGGATTCAAGGGAGTTATGGCAGCTATCACAAAGTCAGGGCCAGAGTGGGATTGGGCAAGTTTGTAAAATAATAGTTGAGGGTTGGTGGGCATAGTGAGGTGTGAATCTTGAAGTGATAAATAAACCATGGTTTGATAAGGGAGACAGTTGTCTTAGATACACTCATTTGCAGGAATTTCCTAAAGCAAACAGTGAAATTATTTATTGGTTTGTGGTTTTATCTTCTTTGGGCAAAGTTTCCTGGAACAAATAGTTAAGTCGTGTTGACACAGGTGGCCTCAGTTCTTAGGCCTTCTAGTTATTATCGGATTGATGCAGGTGGCCACAGTTCTGAACTTTAAGTTGATACAGAACAAAATAGCCTGTGGCACAAAAAGGGTTTGATGAAAGCTCTACTCCTGGCCTTTCTTGAATTCCATACTCATACACTCAACTCGAATCTTGACATTTCTTCTTGGATGCGTTATATATTTATCAAATTCCAAGTAGAACAAGTAAATTCCGAAGAGAATTCTCCTCTATAGTCTACATTTCAGCTAATGGTACCTCCACCTATCCAGTTACTTAAGCCAAAACGTAGGCACTTCTCTTTTTTTTTCTCCTATCTTCACATGTCTTAACAGGTCTTACTGGTTGGATCTCCAAAATATATACTGGATTCAACCCCTTAACATCCTCAATGTTAAAATGAACTCATTCCATCTTTATGTCTTGTCCAGGCCCAGAGTCACTGCATAAAATGTCACATTTCTTTATTAAACTGCATGTTTATTCCTGTGTCAGGGCTCTCGTACTTGCATTGCCTATCTAGACCACTACTCCTCCATATCTTCCTGTAGCTCCTTCTCACTGTTGAGATCTCGTCACTGAGAGCCTATATCTCCTCAGAGAAATCACTACCTAACGTTGGCCTTTCTCCTCTCATCATTCCATCCTATTGTCCTCTGTTATTTATTTTATAGTAGTAAGCAAGTTCCAAACCTATATTATTCTATACTTTGTGTTGCATCTGTCTCTACCCAATGAATATAAACTCCATCAGGGTAGAGATGCCACCTGTTATGTACCAGACCCTATAACCACACTGCCTTGACTAGAACATGGCACATAGTAGAATCCCAACAAATAACTGTGAAATGATTCAACAAGAAATTTTCAGCAAAAATAAATGAATGGCTGGATATAAGCAAAGATTAAGATATTAATCTTAACCAAAGTTCAAAAAGTAATAACCACTTAGTGGTAATATAGTCAAAGATGCTACGTATATAATCTCTCTATCCTGATTAATGGCTTCACACACTTATCTCATGGCCTAAATTATGTTAATGGCCATCTGCCATCCAATGAATCCCAATATTAAATGATGAATTTTATTTCATGAGGGAATTGAATACTATCAGGTTCATAATTACTACTTTTAGAGGTAGGAAAGGGGGGCGCTTGGGTGGCTCAGTTGGTTCAGTGTCTGACTCTTGATTTTGGTTCTGGTCATAATCCTGGGGTCGTGGGATCGAGCCCCATGTGGGGCTCTGTGCTGAATGTGTAGCCTGCTTAAGATTCTCTCTCCTTCTCCCCCTTCCCCGCTCATGGTCTCTCATGTGTGTGCTCTCTCTCTCTCTCTTTCTGTCAAAAAAAAAAAAAAAGAGAGAGAGGCAATAAAGGGAGAATGGTTAGTAATGAGAGGTTCAGGGGACATTGGAATGTTAACTAAGTAGCTGAGAGCTAAAACCAAAATCTCCAGAAAAGCTAGGCCTAAAACTTAAAAACCTCCTTGACTTAAAAGTATTTATTTATGCCAATGCTAAATGTTAGAATAACTTTCTGGGTTTTGCAAAGATATTTGAAATGTTATTTCTATACCTCAGAATAGCAAAATTCAATTATAGTGATTAAAATAAAAATACTAGTTTTTACAGAAGCTCTCCTCATGCAATTTAGAGTTGGATTTCAGTTGATGAAGGGGAAGGCAATAGTCTGGGAAGTAACCCCTGGCTGGTATGGTGCTGTTGAGTTATTCAGGTCAGGAAAGCGCAGTGTCATTTGGGGGAGACAAAGTGTCCCCTAGTGAAGGTCTGGGGACCAAGCATAAAGATGAGTCTGAAAAAGTAGATAGAACTCAGAGAACTTGTCTCCTTCATGCAAGCTTTAATAAATTGAAAGCATATTTTTTAAACCACAGAACTAGGCCAGAAACTCCTTTACAAATATCAGTGGAACATCCCCTGTGTTCCAGGCACTGAGCTGGCGGTCAGAATATAAAGACTAAGACAAACAGACAAACCGCGCTTTGTGCCCTTCTGGTGCTTACTGTTAAGTGACGGCACGTGTGGAGACCTAACTGGGGTCTCCGTCATCGTCATCTAAGGTCTCATGTCCCAGCCTTCTGGGTTTAAACTTTATTCTGTCTGCGAGCATTGAAAAGCTGTCGAAGGAGGTAAGCAGCAGAGTGGCACAGTTAGCTTTTTATTTTACCAAGACTTTGTGGTCTGCTAGAAGTTTAGAGGGTGACGGCAGGGAGGAGGTTGGTAGTGGAGGGCATGAGAAACCGCTTAGAGGGCTGCTGCGGGAAAGCCAAGCAACGAGGTGATGGTGGCCAGAACCAAGAGAGCCGCCCGCACTCAAGATGGAGACGCACTGATGGAAATGCTAAGGATACGGAAGGGGCAGGACCCAGTGAATGGTTTGATAACAGGAAGCACATGATTAGGGAAAAGGAAAAGTCTAGATTGAAAACTGTTTGGCAGAGAGAAGGTAAAAAGTTCATCGAAAGCATTTTGGCTTTTATTTATGTGTTTTTTGAAGTTTCACACCCTGGTGTGAGATAGCTTATATTCCAAATAAGCCGTTAGAAGGAATCCTGACTGTATTAATTTATTCTAAAAAATGCACTATTATAAATTGTTTGTGATTAGTAATCAGTAAATAGTAAGAAGGGAATTTCCCTTAATTATAGATTTTATTATTCTGCTTAAGATTTTGAAGTCAGTTAATATGTTTAACGAAAAGACTAGTAAAGATACCTGTACTTTGTGTGTGTGCACTAAGCGAACTCTGTGTGGTTGGCAAATGCATAGTTCTCAAATTTTAAAACAATGCTCTGAATGTAAAGTCATGGGAAATAGCGATGAGACCACCACATGGGCTTTATATAGACCAACTCTATATCCATATTGAAAGTGTCCTAACCACCATCTTCTAATTATTATGTTCTCAAAAAGTACCCTTCAATTAGTCACATAGTTACATTTAGTCAATTCTTTCATGCATCAACATAAAGCAGTTTTAAGAGTTTCTAAAATTAAAAAATAATGCAAATTATGCTTTTTATAAAAGAAGCAAATGAAAGAAACAAGCCTTTCTATTTAATTCATAGGTATAGAAAAGTGGTTATTATTATTATTATTATTTATACTATATAATATTTTCCAATGGACTTCCTACCCAAACATGATAACTCACAAGAAACCTGTGGTAGCATCTGTTTACACTTTTAGCAGAATTTCTACATTTTATGGATTATTTCAACTGGTATTTTATAATATAAGAACTTTATAAGTCTCAGCTCATTAAAAAGATTTTCTAAGCAAATGGACATTGACATTAGTGTTCATTATGTAGTTGTTGTGTAGGCAGTTAATTGGCCAAAGGTGAGGTGAGACACATAAGCTTAGAAATAGTTTCAGTTACTTCCAAGTTTATAAAATCTGTATGAAATGGATGCGTTGATAGTTATACAAAATAATCTTAAGGGATGAGCTCATTGCGTGAACAAGCCCTGAATAGAGTCTAACTGATTGCATTAATATTTTCAAAAGATAAGAGTTAATAAACATACAAAATATGACAGTAACGGCAAGCCAGGTCCCAAGTATTTAGTTATCTCAGTCCATGGAGAGTGGCCTGCTCAAAGGACTCGATCTGTGGCCAGGCTTGGGCAGCTTCAGGACGTCCTATGGAAGAGATTTATAGAGGACAGTGCTTCTGTCATGAGAAGCTGGGAGTCTGTCTGGAAAACTACATTTGCAAGTAAGCACACTGTTCTCACTGCAATTTCACTGTTACTTAAATTGCTTTATCAGGTGCCTGGGTGGTTCAGTTGGTGAAACATCAGACTTTGGTTCAGGTCATGATCTCACAATTCATGAGTTGAAACCCTCATTGGGCTCTGTGCTGACAGCTCAGAGTCTGGAGCCTGCTTCAGATTCTGTGTCTCCCTTTTTCTCTGACCCTTCCCGCATCGAGCTCTGTCTCTCTGTCTCTCTCTCAAAAAATGAATGAACATTGAAAACAATTTTTTAATAAATAAATTGCTTTAGGGGTGCTGAAAAATATTGGGGAAGGCTAACGGGCTCTCAAATCATCCTTTGGTGCTCTAAGTTAGAGCTGAATGTCTCAGGATATCTTGGGGTTACTGGGATTTAGAATTATGTGCCTTCATATCCAATATTTATTAGGCCAATTATTGGCATGGTAGTTTCATAAAATTATTCAGTCTTCCTAAATTTTGGTTTGCTTGTCTGTAAATGGGTAAAATAATATCTTGATCTTGTTTTGGTTATTTGGATCAAGATTTATTAAAAATACCTGGTGTGTAGCAAGCAATGATTTAATACTAGTTATTATTATAATAATTTAATGCATCAAATACTTGTCATATTGCCACTCAAAAAATTTGCCCCTGTATTGGTTTTCCTGTTGCTGCTCTAACAAATTGCCATAAATACAGTGACTTAAAACAACATGATTTTATCATCCTACAGTTATGATGGCAAGTAAAAAATGGGTCTCTCTTGGCTAAAATCAGCATGTTGACAGGGTTGTGGGCCCTCTGAAGCTCTAGGGGAAAATAATTTTTTTTAATGGTTCCTAAATACTATCCTTGTTTGGGGCCCCCAGCTACTGAACATCTGCTTCTTCTCTGAGTCTGACATTTCTGCCTTTCTCTTACAATGATTCTATTAGGTTTACTGAATAATTCCAGATAATCTTATAATCTTCCCATTTTAAGACTATTAATTTAATCATACCTGCAAACTCCCTTTTGCCATGTAAGGTAATATATTCACAAGTGTATTAGCCAAGATGCTCCAGAGAAATAGAACTGATATATATGTATATATATATATATACACACACACAATTTATTGTGAAGGCTGTGATGTCCAAAATCTGCAGTGTGGCCCCAGAGTGGATGGAGCAAACTTAAGGCAGACTTAAGACAATTCTGCTGGAGAATTCTCTCTTGCTCAGGGAGGCTAGTATTTTTGTTCTATTCAGGCTTTCAACTGATTGGATGAGGCCCACCCACATTATGGAGAGCAATCTGTGTTCATCCATTTAAGCGTTAATCTCATTCAAAAACATTCTCCTAGATGACACATAAAACCATCACAACAGGTTTCAGGGATTAAAATTTAGAGTCTTTTGGGAGCTGGGTGATTATTCTGCCTCCCTGCAAATATCTATCCATATATTGAGCTCTGTGCTAACCACAAAATCTATAAAAACAGGTTAGACTAGATTCTGCTTTTAAGGAACTCACATTTAGTGGAGCGGACATGTAAATTGATAAGTACAATACAAATGAGTAGGTGTAATGACACAGTTGTGCATAGTATACTATGGTAATACAGAAGGGATGCAAGTTATTCAGCTTGGGGGTGGGAAGTGCAGGTGGAGAAGATGGGGGTAACAAAGAGAGCTTTCTAAAGGAGATAATGCTTAAGCTGAATTTTAAAGGATATGTGGGAGTTTAAAAAGGGAAAAGGCACTGCAGGCAAAGGAATCAACCTGAGCATAGAGGAGTAAACTATTCCTCTATGTCTGATTCTAGTCACTTTTTCATAATGATTTAACTCCACTTGAAGCTTTTTTTGTTCTATAAAGAAACAATATGTTGGCCAGAGAACTCAAGGGCCTAGTTCTCTTGGTAATAATACTTTTCAGTATAAGTGAATGAATTGCCCTTCGGGTGTCTATACCAGTCTTTGTGGTATGTATGGTAGGAGATATTGGTTACTGACGGAACAACAATGTTGCCCTTATCCTTCTTAACAGAAATCCAATTTTATTCAGAGATTTGATAACAATAATCAGAAAACATGAGTTGCCCCAGGGGTCAAATTGTGAGTCTTTAATTCAATGGAAATATTTGTTCCTTTTTGCTGTGATTCCTTTAGGGGAGACAGGTGACATTGTTATTGTGGACACTGAAACAAAGAAGAAAAGAGAAATTGGCTAGGGAACTTCTAGAAAATATTTTTCTTCCTAATAAAAAGATACATATGAGGAGAGGCTCTTAGTCCTTCTTTCTTGTTTGTCTTTTGACTTTGTCATTTGCAAATGTGATGTTTGGAGCTGAGGTAGCTATTTTGTTACCATGAGGAAAACACTTTTACATACCAAGCTTCAGACCAGAAAGATGGAAGGAGAGTGGAGTTTTAGTGACATCTTGAGCAGCTAGATCAAAGGCTCAGGGTGGAAGCCAGGGAAGACTTCACGTCAAGTGCCCTCAGACATCTGCAGAGTAATCAAGAACTGTCTAGATTAACCTCCTCTACATTATTTATAAAAGAGCATTTGTTTTTTTACCTTATTATAGTCTAGTATGCCAGATGCCAGAAGGATGTAGGGGAAAGGAATTCCATTCTAGAAAAGGTGTATTTATTTTATTTTGAAGAGTGTGCGTGGGAGAGAGCGAGCACACACGAGCAGGACAGGGACAGAGGGAGAGCAAGAATCTTAAGTGGGTTTGGTGCCCAGGATGGAGCCCATCGTGGAGCCTGTTGTCATGGGATCACTACAAGGCTGCATCTCACGACTGTGAGATCATGACCTGAGCCAATATCAAGAGTGGGACTGTCGCTGGGTGCTAACACAGAGAGAGGGGATACAGAGGCTTTTTTGTCCAGGAAGTAATTTTATTTGTTGTGTGAGCACAGGCTCAGTGGATTTGTACCTGAAAAACTGAGTCCCGTGTGCAGCCTTTTATGTAATTTCTACTTCTTTGTCTCCCATATATGATGACATATAGTCTGATTGGACACAGTCCAGGTTACAGAGTCATGTCAGAACTACACATAAGTGTATAGGAGTTGATTGGGTCACATTGCCTTCCTTTGTTCTGTGGAGGCCCCCACCACATTCCTTAGGGAGGGGCTCTACTGCATTCCCCTTTGATTCTCATAGCTCCTTATCATCTTGGTTTGGAGGATTATATTTCCATAACATCATCATATGTGTAGCCATTTTCCTTTCGACCACTACCTCAGTGAGGTTGGAGATAGACCATATAACCAGGGGAGCTAAGCAAGGGGAAATTAAGTAAGCTCCCCAAATCAACAGATTTATACCTATGAGAGTTTTGAAAACCATCCTCCAATAACTCCCCAAGGTTCCAGCCTTTCCAGGTCTGGACTGGGACATGAGCAACCTTTCTCATTCTTTTTTTTTTTTTTAATGTTTGTTTAGTTTTGAGAAAGAGAGAGAGAGAGAGACAGAACATGAGCAGAGAAGGGGCAGGGAGGGAGACAGAATTCAAAGCAGGCTCCAGGCTCTGAGCTGACAGCACAGAGCCAGATGTGGGGCTGGAACTCAGGGACCGTGAGGTCATGACCTGAGCCAAAGCTGGACGCTCAACCGGCTGAGCAACCCAGGTGCTCCTAAGGCCAAGTGATTTTGATAGATAGTATTACACATTTTGGTTTCCTGCTTAGCTAGTAAGTTAAGAACTCTGGAAGTTTTACTGGTTATAATTTCTACAACTGCTTGCAGTCTGATTATGCGGTTTAGTGTGTAAATGGGCGTGCAGTAGCCCCAGGACCCATCCTCTGCCAAGGAGGCAGGGCCATAATATTGGATTATATGCTCAGGAGGCCATTTATCATCTTTCCAATTGCCAACTTGTAGGGCATGTCGTTTCCTATGAGTCTCCCTATCCCCATAAACATGGACTCCCACATTTTCCCCTCTGGCAAGTGGGAGCAGGAAGAAAGATAGGTGAATAGTTTCCAGCACACATGACCCTGACCAGCCTGAGGGAAGCACTGTATAGGCTGTCCTCCCACATATCCAGTACAGTCCACCTGGGGACTGCCATTCGATGGCTGCCTCTCAGAGATGAAAGAAGTTGGACAGGGGGTGGGGATCTAGCTCAAGGTGCTCTGGGGACCCCCACCATTGGGTTTCCTGAGCAATTGAGTTGTAAAATCTTTGGCCTAGTCACGTTAAGCTTCCAACAGGGATAGTGAACTTCTTTCCCTATCGGGCAAGGCAGTTTTTTCCAATAATTGAGGTTATAAGTAGTCAAACCCTGGTCTTAGGACTGGGGTATTCTGTTCCACTCTAAGGTTTGCGGGGATCTAATTCTCTATTTTCCAATGGGCGTTGATTCCCCATGTTGGTTCCCTGTATACATAAGAAAAGATCTTTAGAGTCAGGCTATAGACTCTGCTAGGGCTTGAAACAGATTTTTGGTCATGATGGAGACAGGAGAAGACCCATATCCATTTCTTCATAAAAAGAATGAAAGACCTGGTGGGTCATGGTCTTATGTGTGACAGTAACTCTCTTCAAATACAACACAGTTCTTGAGTCTGTGCCCCACCCATAGTTAGGTATACCAGTCTGGTGGTCTGTTTTTCATTTTGAGTTTCCTGGGTCAAGGATGATAAAATAAATGGGGTTACAGGTTCCTGATTGGCAGTTTGACTGAGCCACGCCCTTTTGGAGGAGTTCTGTTTTGTCTTTAATCTGCCTATGTGACACAGCTCCAATAAAGACAGAAGAATTCAGGTGCCTGGGGCCAGACCCCTCACACATGTATTTATCATTGAGTATGTACTCTCGTTCCCATGTCAGACCTCCATATGGCAGACCACATGGTAATGTGTCACCTGTGGCTGTACATACATCAGAGAATATAAACACCAGCCGATTTGAATGGGTAATTTGAGTTTTATTAATTAGTCAGCCCACACCGATGATGTCTGTCTTGGGGTGACTCTGGACCTCTAGCCATTCCTCCATTGGGGAGCACTATGGATCAAAACAAGTGTATTGACTCTCCTGTTGGCAGATAGAACAGGTGGTCTTATTGTGTATGCAGGTCCCCAAAACCTTTCCCTGGCATGAGAAGTGGGTATGGTATAGTAAGGTCCAAGCACTCCTTCCCCTGACCTGGTTGTGCAAATCCATGGTCTCATTGATGAGGATTCCCTGTCTATAGAAGGGGTCCAGATTAGAAGCAACCAATACCAATGAAGCATCCTATCCACAAAAGGAAGATGAGTGCTAGCAGAAACCTCTCACCACACTCCCAGCTGGCCAGGGCAGCCTATGCCAGTCCTATGGCGAAAAGTAGAGCAAGAATCACAATAACAGTGAGAAACAAGGGGTGACAGTGCATCACAGTAAGGAAACATATAGAAAATAAGAACAGTCTATTTGTTCCACTGGACCATCGATTCCTCAAGCTTCTGCTGAGCATGGATTAGTCAGCTTCCGGAGTGACTAAAGCAGGGCTGCAGTCTCCTGGAGCCTCTGAGTTGCAGATTGCTTCTTCCATAGGGTCAGCTTGTATGGCATTGATGGATCAGGAACACACTCCGGTTTCGAGTTGCCTGCTTCACTCAGCTGCAGTGAATCCAGGGACCCACCTTGGCCACCTTTACTGCAGTAGGGGTGGACAAAATGACAGTGAATGGGCCCCTCCAGAGGGGTTTTAGGGATTGGACATTCCACTCCTTCACCCATACAGTGTCTCCTGATGTAAAGGGGTAAGCGTCTGTGGTCAGACTCACAGGCAATCACTCCCTAACCCAGTGGTATAAAGTGCTTAGGGTAGAGCCAAGGCCCCACATCTATTGCCTTAGGGTTAGATTGCCTGTCTCATTTAGATCTCCCCTTAAGCCGTTGATAAAGGGGGGTGGACACCCATAAAGGATTTTATAAGGGTAGAATCTCATCTTCTTCAGCCTCTCACTTTCGCCTGCAGTCTACCTCCCTGATGGTCCCTTATCTCTCCCTGCCTGATGTTAACCCTTTCCCTGCTCATTTCTCCCCCTGGAATAGTGCCCCTAACTGCCATTAGGGGACAGGGACGATGACTGTTCTGGCTTCTTCAAGGTGATAAGGGATGGTATACAGCACTTAGAGTCTATCCTTGGGTAGACGGACCCTTAGGTTGGTCAGTATGCCCCACGGTACGGTTCTATAGGAAGGCTGGCAGGCATGACGTGGCACAAACATTGGCAGACACAAAGAGAAAAACACAAAGAAAAAATTGTACTGACCAACAAGATGGCATCTTAAGATAATGTCCCCAGTTCCCAAACCAGTCAAACAATCCGGGAGACACCCTGACTTTGTCTGATTATGCCCAGATGCCATCTAGCAGGTCTAAGACTCTGTGAGAATTATCAGTTATATTGAAACAACACATGTCAGGGGACTGCTCATAACCCAGGAGATGGAGGGCAAGTAATCAATGATGGCTGTATTCTCCAAGAGTCCGGCCCTAACTTTATTTAATTTTTTGTTAAGCATCTAATGTTTGTGTTATTTAGAGTTTTGCTGAGTATAAGCAGACAGTTTGCTTTATTTCAAGGTATAAAACTTTTTCAAGAGCTGGGAGTGCTGCCAGAGAAAGAGTCAAGGCAGCTGTTTACCGTTACTAATTTGCAAGTTTTTAGGTAAGCTGAACCTGGGTCTTATTTTATAACATAGAGCTCTTATTACTTCTTGTGCCTTTTCCATTTCTTTTAGGGGAAGGCCTCTACCCAATTAATAAAAGTATCAACCCATAGAGTAGATGTTGAAATTCCTTTGACCTTGGCATATGAGTGAAGCCTAATTGTCAATCATCCCTGGATAGCCTCCCATTCCTTGATTGCCTGGGAGAGCAAGTTTGTGGTTGGGAGAATTGTTTTTAAGACATACTTCACAGGGTGATACTACTTGCTGAACTGTCCTTAAATCTTTCCTGGAAAACATCCCTCATTTAGAGGCCATCTCTAAATGGAAGGCCTGATGCAGTGCTTTAATGATCTTTTAGCTCTGGGAGCTAGGTAAGGGTAATTGCCCCTGCTCTGTTTGTAACCATCCTGAGGGCTGGAGACTGTGTCCTTGAGCCCCAGTTTATTTCCTTGGGAGAGTAGGTGAGATTGACTCTCTTTTAATAATTGATATAGTGGGCAAGCTATTTTCCTGAACCCTGGTATCTACGGCCTACAATATCCAGTAATTCCCCAAAACTCATTCAATTGTTTATCTGTCCTGGAGTTAGTAGCCCTATAGTCTCTAGTTTCTTTTTTTTTTTAAATTTTTATAATGTTTTTTACTTATTTAATTTTGAGAGAGAGAGAGAGAGAGAGAGACAGCGTCAGCAGGGGAGGACCAGAGAGAGAGAGTGATATAGAATCTGAAGATAGGCTCCAGGCTCTGAGCTGTCAGCACAGAGCCTGACACAGGGCTTGAACCCACAAACCATGAGATTATGACCTGAGCTGAAGTTGGATGCTTAACAGACTGAGCCATCCAGGCACCCCTCTAATTCCATTATAATGTCCCTTCCTCACAAGGGAGTAAGGTTCTTTGGTATTATCAAGAAAGAATGAGAAGAAATTAGTGTTCCCCATATGCATCCGGGGACTGAGAGAAAAATTTAGTTATAAGTTTTTCAGAGACGCCTCTAATCGTCATACTACTTTTGGATAGTTGGCCTGGAGTGGAAAGGAGGACAGAAAAGGTGCCTCCAGTATCATAAAGGAAATGAACTGGCTTTTTAGTTACCTGAGTTTTCTAGAGTTCCCCAAGGCTCCAGATTTCCAATAGACAGTGGGTTCCCTGGAGCCCCCAGAAGAGCCCCAGAACCCCTCAATCCCTTTCAGTGACACTGGTTATCTGAGTCCTCACAGATAGAAGTCCCCGAGGGCATTCAGACTTCCAGTGATTGTCTCCATACAAGGGGCTTCTGTTGTCCCTTCTGAGGGCGGTCTTGCTTCCAGTGCCTTGACTGGCCACATAGTGGCATTTGTTGCCAGGACCTCAGGAAGTGTGGTCTGACATAGTCCGTAAGGTCATGACTGAGGTCTCAGATTTTTCTTAAGCCTCCTTTCCTGTTTATTTTTTTTTGTTGTTGTTGGTTTTGTTTTGTTTTGTTTTTAATCTTGGTTATAATACACCCAACTAACAGTTTGTAAGAGCTCCTCCAGTGTCCCTTCCAGGCTAACAGCCAATTTTCACATTTCCGCTGACTATCTAGGGCTGATTGAGTGACAATTTTGTCCTTTATTATCACCTCAACCTTAGGCAGGGGAGATAGTCATATATTTAATGAGAAACTCCCTCAACCTCTCCAGGAAGGCCATCGGGCTCTCATTCTGTGTTTGTAAAATAGTGGCTAATTTAGCATAATTTAAGGGCTTAACCTTAGACCTCCTTAATCTCTCTGAAGCACAAGCTTGGAAGTGACAATACCATTTATTAATGGGATGGTCATAGTCCCCATTACGATCTTGGGATGGAATTACCTGGGCCCCAGTAGGAAATTGGAAGTTGCCTATAGGACCTCGAGTTCCATGATAATTAATGAGTTGGGTTTTTTCAGAGTTTATGGATCAAAATCATCCCAATTCTTCAGAACACATCCCAAAGGAGTATTGGCCTTAGTTGGGGAATTGCCCATCTTAGGAAAAAGGAGGATAAGGCATCCCTTATTTTAATTTTCTATAACTAGCCAGGAGAAACCTCATCTCCTGACCCCAATAGTTGGCCAGGAGAAGCCTCATCTCCTGGCCCTGCATTTTGGCTGGCTATTCAACTGGCAGCCAAAAACTTTCAGTCTTGTGAGGTGCTGGGAGCATTTGCTCTTATCCAGGCTTGACCCTACCTCTGAGAGCTGACCTTGTCTTCCCTGATTTCTCCTATCACTCCATTTTCTGCCTGCAGGACTTTGGGGGTATCAGCTGTGACTAAGCAAGACTTCCCTGGTTGTCGAAGGATGCACTAATTTTATTTTGGCCCAACAGTAATCATCTTTACAAATATATTTTTAAAGGCTGGCAAAAACCACGTTTTGTAAGGATAAAATTGGCTGTCAAGGGGGCTAAAAGGGCCAAAGTTGAGGTCTATTCCCTTCCCTTTTTCAGCAGTGCCACGTAAATATGGTCCAGCCACGTGGATATCCATTTTAGAGGATCTAGGTTGTTACAAATTGGCACACACTGGGTTAAGTGTAGGAAAAGGCTCCTATGCATTCCAGTAAAAGCCTTATATATCATGTTCATCTGTCTCTTACATAGCACAGGCATCCATTCCTTTGCTAAACAGAAACAACGCAAATGTAGAGCATGTGGAGGCTGGCAGTGAGGACATCGTCACCATCTCCCCAGCCTTTGGATAAAGGAGGGGCAATTTTAACCAAGGCTTAAGTAAAACAACTTAAAAGGGTATGTTGTCCTGCTGTCCTGCCCTTTTGGTTAAAATCATTTTTTTCATCTTTTGACGCAGACAAAAGGGGGAAAAACCTTTGTTTACTTCTTTTTTTTTTTTTCAACAACCTGGGGAAGATTTTGGAACACTTCTGTATATTAATCACGGTTGTCTGAAAAACTGCCCAAGTTCTTTTTATTTGCTTAAAATCTTGCAAGGTAAGTGAAACCTTTATGGGACAAATCCCCATGAGGCATTTCAGTCAATAGATACATTGAACATGCCTTGGTTTTAAGAGGAGAATTTTTTTCATCCCTGGCAATCCTGGGTAAGGAGGGCATGAGGGCCTAACAGGTGGCTTTTCCTCAGGAGAGGCCACAGGGAACGAGTCTGCAAGTCCTTGCCTTTCTTGGCCATTTTAAGGCAAAGAAAACCTGCACATAAGGAACCTCTGACCATTTACCCTCTCTTCTATAATATAGATCCAACTGTAAGATAGTATGGTGCTGAATACCTCCCTCAGGAGGCCAGCACTCTCCATCCTCCAGGAGGTATTTCAGGCACCTCTTAACATTGGCAAGTTCAGTATCAAGCCCAGAGCCAGATCAGACTCCCAAAGAAGTCTAACACTGCCTTAAGCTGTATGAGGTTGCCATGGAACCACAGAGAGGGATTCAACACTTACTCAGGCCCATTGGTCAGGTTGGGATCTTTCTGCTGTCCATCTCATTCACACACAGTCACACAGTGACTCCAACTCACTGCCGAGTGCCCAGTGCATTGGAGTTGCAGTTTCGTTCCTTCTGGAACTACTGGGGCAACTATGGGAGGTGATTAGGTTCCTTCTGCCTCTTAGGGGCGGGTCTACCAAAATGAACCTGGGTTCTTACCAGTCTGATGGGTGGTGCTCCCTGAGCTGGTTCCTGGGCCTCATGGATTTCGTTGACACACACAGGGTCCCTGCCCTGCGTGCTGGAAGGGGCCAGTAGATAGGCCAGGAGGGACTGGTCTCCTATGAATCAGGTCCTCTGGCACCAGGTAAGGTCACCTCTTCTAGCTCTTGGAGATTCGCACCTCGATGGCAAAGGAGGTGAAAACACACCATCTCCGAATCCTGAATGAGCCCCCACAAAATGTAGTAGGATTCTCACACAGGGAGAAGGGACATCAAGGATTTTTCGTCCGGAAGCAACTTTATTTGTTGTGCTAGCATGGGCTCTGTGGGTTGGTACTCAAAAAACTGAGCCCTGAGCGCAGCAGGGTGTAGCCTGTTATGCAATTTCTACTTCTTTGCCTCCCATATATGGTGACATATAGTCTGATTGGACACACTCCAGGTTACAAAGTCGTGTCAGAGCTCTGCTTATGTGTATAGGAGTTGATTGGGTCAAGTTGCCTTCCTTAGTTCTGCAGAGGCCTCCACCATATTCCTTAGGGAGGGGAAATAACCACAGGACACTTAACCAACTGAACCACCCAGGCATCCTGAAAAGGTGTATTTACTTTAAAATTTTCTAAACTTTTCCCACAAACAACTAAGCTTTGGACTTTGAAATCAGAAAAAACTCTCGCCTAACACTATCCACTTTTCCCTTCAATTTTTGAAACCTCCTTGTTCTCATCAGTTCTTTTTTTTTTAATTTTTTTAAACGTTTTTTTTATTTATTTTTGAGAGACAGAGAGAGACAACGCAAGCAGGGAGGGTCAGAGAGAGAGAGACACACACAGAATCTGTAGCAGGCTCCAGTCTCTGAGCTAGCTGTCAGCACAGAGTCCGATGTGGGGCTCGAACCCACGAACCGTGAGATCGTGACCCGAACTGAAGCTGGACGCTCAACTGACTGAGCCACCCAGGCGCCCCTAGTCAGTTAAGTACTAAGAAAACTTTTTTACTTGCAGTATTTTTGCACTTTCCTGTTCTATTAGAAAGTTTTCAACTATGCACAAAATTGTTTTTAAAGACATGCAGAAATGTTTAAATTTGGAGACAATATGGCTTGTTTCCTTTACATCTTAGGATTTTTTAAATTTTTAAATAATTCTACACCTAACGTGGGGCTCAAACCCATGACTCCGAGATCAAAAGTTGCATGCCCCATCGACTGAGCCTGCCAGGCACCCCTTTCCTTAACATTTTAATTCATGTTTCTACATATGCAATTATATCCTCTTTGTGATTCTCTGAAAAGTGTGAACTTTACATATACACATCTTTAAAATCATGAATTTCACTGTTTTGAGTATCACTTTAACTAACAGTTAATGAATATAGGACTAGAGAATATACCTACAGTGAGTATTCTATGCAGTATTTCAGATTTTTTAAACTGTTTTTTACTACTATTAAGGTATAGTAAACAGTCCAAGCCATTATTGTGCATCCTTGCATTATATATTGATTTATAGCACATTTAAGTAGCAATTATTCTCACTGCTGCGAAGTGCTTGTGCTCTGCTCACTCAACATGCAAACACTTCAAAATTACAGTACATTAAGATGTCAATGACAGAAAGGAACATTCTAAAAATAAAGTGGTTTTTAAGCATTTTATAAAATGACTAACTCCTCCTTTACCAGTGAGGACATACTCTACATTCTTTCAAATGCTTTGTTTGAAAACCTATATGAAACAAAGAGACATAGTTCTAATTATCCTATATTGGTGAAGTAGTATCAGGAAATACTCTCTCCCCGAGTCTTTAGCATTTTTTCCCCCCATAGAATTAGACTTGTTTTGCAGGCAAGAATGAGCCTTGCTATGTACAAAGATAAATTAATATATACTTTGCTGGTCTTCTTGATGACCTTTTCATTTACAGTTTAGCCTAAAGCAGTATCGATCTGATATCTTGAGACAAAACTTATAGTGATTCTCAATTCTCATTCTCATTCATGGAATGAAAGAAATGTTCAAAAAGTTCCACTTCTGCGTGTCCATAAAATTAATTTCCCACTTCTTTGGGCCCATCATAGCCTTGAAGAAACTTCTCTGAAGTGCCTATGTACGAACCAGGAATTTCAGGACAATTTTAGGGTCTTTTGAAGTCAAAGAGATTTGATAAAACTCCCTTTTCCGGATGGGTTATTGTTTAAGGCGTCTGATTCCTGGTGAGCCCCATCTTTTGGATTAGAGAAGAGTTTTATTAATTTATTCTTTCAACAAGTCTGAAGAAGGTATTTTATACATGAAGAACTGAGGAATATCTAACTTGCTCAAAACTAAAGAGTTTATAAGCCGCAGAGCAAGGAATTCGACTCTAGTTTGACTGAATGCAACTCTATCTGCTGAAACACTCAGCCACAATGCCTCTCTATGATCTCATGGGGATAAGTGTCAATGAGAAAAAAAAAGATTTTGTTTTTCTTATTTGAAAATAACATTTTCTGAGGCACCTGAGTGGCTCAATTGGTTAAGTGTCTGATTTCAGCTTGGGTCATAATCTCACATTATAGGTTCAAGCCTCAAGCCCAGCCTCCGGCTCTTTGCTGTCAATGCAGAGCCCGCTTCAGATCCTCTGTCCTCTCTCTGCTCCTCCCTTGCTCATGCATGCTCTCGCTCTCTCTCAAAAATAAACATTAAAAAAAAAGAAAGAAAATAACATTTTCCTTCATATTGAGTTAAAGCACTTTCTCTATGGGTTTGGCAATCCAATTGGATGTCCTTGGCCTGAGTGCTGTTCTTTCTCTCTGATAGCAAGTGCACTGTCATCTTAAAATAAGCAAACCAGAGAGGGCTCTGGTGTGTGTGTGTGTGTGTGTGTGTGTGTGTGTGTGTGTGTACCATATTATCCTTATACATATATATATGTCTACAACATATGTGAACAAAGGGTGAATTTCAACAAAAAGATAGAAAATTTTAAAAATCCAATGAAATGCTAAAAATGAATTCATTTCATGGACTTAAAAGCTACAAACAATTCATTTCAGGGGCTTAAAAGCAGTCTGGACACAGTGGAGAATATAATTACTGAACTTGAAGACATTTGGGTCAATAGACATTACCCAAACTAAAACACAAAGAGAAGTGAGAGATAAAAATAAAAACAGATTACAACACATAAGACCTTTGAAACAATACCACTGATCTAAAATATGTAATTGGAGCCCAAGAAATAGAGATGGAAGAGTGGGGAATTTCCCAATAATTTTCCAAAATGTTTTTTAAAGACACCAACTCACAGAACCAAGAAGCTCAGCAAATGATAAGATAAACACAAGGAAAACACACATATGTATACTGTAGTCAAACTACAACATCTTCAAAGTGCCAAAAGTAAAAATAGTCAACCTATAATATACCCTAATGGTTCCTTAAAAACAAATACAAAATAAAGACATTTTCAGATAGATAAAAGATAAGAGAGAATTTGTTGACACCTGACCTAAACCACAAGGAATGCCAAAGGAACTCTCGTTCTAAAGGGAAATGACACCAAATAAAAGCCTGATCAGTAGGAAGGAATAAATGGCACCAAAAGGCCCAACGTATCTTTTTAATATTCTTTATTTCATATATGTTATGTGCTACATATATTTTATAGATAGATAGATAGAGACAGCGATATAGACAGAGTTCTGTAACCTGTAAAAACTGGCAGGAAAATAGGGTCCCGTTTAGAATGACAAGAGAAAAACCCACAAAGTAATTTACAGAACACCACTAAGAGTCGTATGGAGTCCTTATGAATGCAATTCAGGCATCGGCAGGAATGCCCTCCCGCTGGAATCCTGAGTTCCAGGTGTGATTGGCTCAAATCTCCCATTTCCATGCCCTGAAAATCTCTATTCTCTGCATGTTCCTTTATCTCTGCTGTGACTTTAATACAAGCCAGGGCATAATACCTACTCTGTTCCCCTCTCTCAGCCTAAAGTAGTTTTGAAATAAAAGGTTGTATTGAGTAGCAGAAATTTTACTGCAGTTAGAAGCCTGCAGTCCCACTTGAAACAAATGAACATTCAGAATGTTCTTGTTGTAAATGTCTCACTGCCAGGATTTTCTCATTGGCCTCCTCACCTATGTATTATCCATCACAGAAGCTTCTCTTTGTCTGGTCACCTTTCTGACCCATATTCTTTTCTCTTTCAAGAACTAAATAAAATATTTCTCATATTCTCATGCAGAGAAGCTTAGCCATTCGTCTCACTGCTTTGGCTCCTGTCAACGTTCTTACCTTTCCCCAGAGCTGCTTCATTGCATAGCTCCAGGGGCCTCACCTTGTAGTCCACGTAAACAGGGCTCCCTGCATGCGTGTAGTGCACAGATTGAGCAGCAGTACGTGGCAGCCCTAGCTCTATTTTATTAAGATATTTCCCTAATCAAAAACTGTTCTAGGGGCACCTGGGTGGCTCAGTCGGTTAAGCATCTGGCTTCAGCTCAGGTCATGATCTCACGGTTCGTGGGTTTGAGCTCCATCTCGGGCTCTGTGCTGATAGGTCAGAGCCTGGAGCCTGCTTCAGATTCTGTCTTCCTCTCTCTCTGACCCTCCCCTTCTTGCACTGTCTCTCTCTGTCTCTCAAAAATAAATAAAAAACATTGAAAAAATTAAAAAAAAAACTAGTATCAACTGTTATGCTAATAACCTCCACCTATAGTATATAAAAGACCTACAAAAGTTTTTAAAAGATTGAAAGAAGGTTGAAAATGTGGAAAGTTATGCTATGTACTTGGATGGGAAGTCTAATGTAAAAATGCCTGCTCTTTTCAAATCACTTCTACGTGTCATCAGTTCTAATTAAGATATCAACAGATTTTTCTTTTCTTTTGGTATATGACATTTTTACAAGACATTTGAATGCTTGCACAGGAGAGAATAGCAAAAATAAATCTTTTGGCAAAACATAATGAGAACATATATTAGACCTTATAATAATTATTAACACACGTGACCATCATCTACTTAGCTAGTTACCCATCAAGCTAGCTGTCGTTGATTGATCTTTTGTGAACATTTGAAGCATCTCTTTTCTTTTAGTAACATTTTTGTCTTCTTCTGGAAAGGGTGTCACCCCCACTGTGCATCCTGTATGGTTTTCCTGGGGCTGCCAGTTGTAGGACCCTGCTTCCTGGCCAAAAAGTGGGCAAGCAACATAGGCAGGACCAGGGAGAACTCTCTTCTTGACCAGAGTGATTGGCCCAGAGATAGGAAAATGACTCAAGTCACTCAGAGTATTCCTTGGAATAATCCACAATGAAGCTGAGAAAATCTCTCTTCTGGGAAAGATAACTGGGGTGGTGGAAGCCCAACGCTGCTGGCAGATATGTTTTCTGCCAGTGGAAAAGGCCCATCTGTTAGAGGAGAGAGTGAAGCGAGGCAGAAGGAACATGAGAGATGGAATGAGTGAAAGGGAAAATCCTGGAGGTATTAAGTCCCAGACTGCGTTTCTGAAGATCCAGAACCAATCTGTTTCCAGAAGGTCCTCTCTCAATTCCCAAAGTTTCTCTGGTTTATTTCTGATGATATATACCTAGATTTAGTGACAGAGATATAATGACAGGAATATTTCACCTCATTCTTCCCACTTCTCTCCCGGTTACCATCCAAAGGAGGAAAGGAAGAGGCACACCATCATTGATCAGGGTCCAGACATGTTTTGGGGCTATCATTTACTATGGGATGATTTCACTTTAAGTTAACGGTGGTGATAATGGTGATAAGAGAATTCATATTTGCAGGACACCTGGCTGGCTCAGTCAGTAGAATGTGTAACTCTTGGGGTTGTGAGTTTGAGCCCTATGCTGGGTATAGAGGTTACTTAAAAATAAAATCTGTTAAAAAAAAAAGAATATTTCTCAACATATATTCTTAAAAAAGGAGTACTGATATTTAAATATTGAATATTCATTTTAATAATAGCAACAGTAGTAGCTCTGCTTCTGGGTGTGCCCGAAGGTTCCCGGATGTCCTGAAGTTTCTATAAGTATTATTTGCCTCTGGGTTGGGACTCAGTTGCCTGGGGAAGTAGATGGTGTAGAAGCCATAATTGGTATGGAATACTAGAATCTAAACAGACAAATGGCGTGAATTATTTTATACAAACTCTGAGGAGTTTTACCAAGGGTGGAACTTTCCAAAATTCTTCTTTAGTAGGAATGCTGGGTTCCCGTTTTGGGGGGAAATCTGAGCATATCCATCTTAGCTTTAAGCTATCTGACTTCAACTAGGTATTTCTCTGGATTATCCTAGGTTACTCAAGGATGGTAAAACCTCCCCACACCATTGAGACAGCTCAAGATTGACACTTTAACTCTTCCTGGCATGCTTTTCTGCCATCCTCCCTCATTCATTTCACCTGTGTATTTTTACCCCCTCTCATTTAGAAAGTTTGTGAAACTCTCTCTTGAGTCTTTCATCTGTCTTGGACATTCATTCATTGATGCATCCATTTATTTAAATCTGTATTTAATGAGCACTTACTATGTGCCAGTCATTATGCTAGTTGTACTCTAGAAACTTTTAGCTGGGAGGAAGACAGACATGGAAACACTTTAATAAATAATTGCTAAACCCAGCCCCATTTAGCAAGGCCTTGATATGGTTGGGCTAGCAACCTCTCTGCAGTATTTCAATGTTTTCTGCCTTTTCTTTCTTGTGTTATATACCTAGTCACCTCCCAGGAATATAGCTGGGACCACTTTGTTAAACCTTGTAATCATAGGCAAATTTTAGCATCTCCCACCATCCTTATTGCTTTGCATAACAAAACACGGAAAGAATAACTGCCCCAACTATAACACAAGTAGCCTTCCTCTGTAGGCACAGCATAGTACAGGAGCCCCTAGCCTTAAGTCCAAGAGCCTGGCTGTTTCTAGGGCAGGGATGGCAAGTGGAGGAAATTCCGTACCCCTGGCCCTACTGCCCTTCCAAAATGGCAGTGGAAGAGTAGCAGGAGAACATGTAAACTTGAAGACAAGGGATTTCACTGTTGGCCAGTTAAAATATGATTCCATGCAGGAAAATAAAATAGAATTCAGTAGTTCATTTATGTGAGTATTTGTACTGTCTATGTAAATTAAAAAGTGACTAAACTTTAAAATTTCACTTTTATATGCTTTTGTTTACTCTGCTCTCCTACTTTAATTATCATCTTAAAGTACCACCTACCATGACAGTGGCATGGAAGCTTTAATTACTGTTTAATTTTATAGCAGAGGATAAGTGGGTTTTCTATTATGGATTGTGTAGTAACGCAAAATTGTGACTGAATTCAGAAATGTTTTATAAAAGTAGTGTATGCTGAACAAATAGAAGTAGTTGGGGAATTTTTTATAATTACCCCTTTTTTCTTCTCAAATTCCATTGTCCAGAAGCCACATCACTTTGTTTAAGCATTACAAATTTTTACCACAAATCCCACAAATGAACTTACATACATGAATAGACACAATCTTATAGTCAGCTTTCTCCACTAAACAATCTGTCCACATCATCGAAATATGTCATAGTATGGATGTACTACGTGGTATTTTTAACTGTTTATTGAATTGTGATTAGAATTAATTGTAGCTTTTTCACTATTACAAACACTGCTATCATAAATAGCTTTGTAATATGTCATCTTGCATGCTTATGTATCTATAAGGCAGATTTCTAGAAATGGAATTGCTGGGTCAACAAGTAAATCTAATTGAAACTCAGACAGATACGATGAAAATGCCATCCAAAACGGTGTGCCGGCCTGCGCTCCTACCAGCGGCATGTATCCGAGAGCGCCGTTCCGTGAGCTTCGCCAACCCGGTAGTAAACATGGCACAGCACTGTTATTTTAACATGCATTTCTTTCACCATGACCGAGATCTAGCACCTTAACACATATTTTTTTAGCCATTTGATTCCTATTTCTCTGAACTCTATTCTTTGGGGGCCTGGATTTTTTATATTGCAGATAATTTCTAAGAATGTATATAGTATGTACATGGTTTTGGATTTCACATTAAATGATTGACAATTTTTAAGCATTAAAATTGGAGTTAGATAGGTGCCAGGGTCATATAGGACCAAATAGTGGTTTTTTGATACGAGGAAAAGATGCCCAGCCCATCTGGGCCCCTGGGAGCCTCCTCCTTCCACATCTCAGAGCACAGTGTCCTTTTCGCACTGTCATTTTTAATACCCGTGAATGGTAGTCTCAGACACGCACATCTTTAAAAAGCTGCACGGCATGGGGGCGCCGGGGTGGCTCCGTTGGTTGAGCTATTGAGTTTGGCTCAGATCATGATCTCAGGGTTGGTGACATGGAGTCCCGCCTCTGGGACGCACAGAGCATGAAGCCTCTGTGGGTTTCCTCCTCTCTCTGCCCCTCTCCCCTACTTGTGGGCATGCTCAACGTAAATAAATAAACATTAAAAAACAAAACTGTGCATCATGCTTTATTGTAGCCTCCAGAATTGTAGCTCAAAAATATAAAAATTGTAGAAGATGGGTTGGCTCGGTGCTAGCAGCGCAGAAAGCTGGAGAGGTTATATAAAAGGAGGTAAGGAACAGCATGATTACCCGTGTGAGAAACTAAAACGCTGGGATTAGCGCTGCTCTCAAGTGCAGCTGTGAAAGAAACAGGAGACAGCAGTCAAATGCAAGGGAGAAGGTCGCTAGTAGTGGGGTGAATCTGATACTTGAGGACAACACAAAGGTTAAGCCAAGGAACTATTTATCTTTGTTTAAATTCAAGTAGCCCGCCAACGCGAGGACATCCCTGAGCAGAACCAACCAGCTATTTTAGTTGTTTTGTGGATTGGTTCTGGTGGTTTTCAGTCATGAACTCAGGTGCCTGACTCTAACTAGTTCAGGCTAAAAAAGAATTCCCTGGTTTATGTGAAAGCAAGTTGAGGATTACCTACCTTCAAGCATCAATGGGTTCAGGGCTGACTCTTGAAGGCTGCCCCCTAATTCTTCAGCTCTGGCCTGCTTTTCTCCACATGGGCTACTTATCCAGGGGGCTTGCCCTATGGTCACCAGCAGCATTAGGTTTTACCTAATAAATGCCAGGTGGTTTCCTAAATGCAGGAATCATGAGTGAGAAGACCTCATCCCTGTTTCTTTCTCTTTTTTTATTTAATAAAAACATATTATTAATTCTATTTTCAGAGAATTCATCTTTGTTCCCTTTACTTAGAACAGCTAATTTCTTCTTTTCTTAGACTGTCTTTGTTCTTTCCCCACCTATAACCTCTTTAGTAAGTTCCAAAGTATATACAGTTTTTTAATCTTTTCCTTGGATATTTCATTTGCACTCACCCAAGAATATAATCTTGATATTTTTATTGATGGCTGCCTATTTGTCTGTTGTTGATGCAATATTTTTGTATTCAGACACCTTAGGGTTTCTTTTAGAGCAGTTTAAGTTTGCAGCAAAATTGAGGGGAAGGTATACAGATTTCCCATATACTCTCTGCCCCAAAACATGCGTAGTCTCTTGCATTATCAATATCTGGCTCTAGAGTAGTACGTTTATTTCAATTGATGAACCTATATTGACCTATCATTATCACCCAAAGTCTTTGGTTTATGTTAAGTTTCACTCTTGGTGTATGGATGATCACAAATACATAACAACATATGTCCATCATTCTAGTATCTCACGGAGTATTTTTTTTATTAATAGTTTATTACCAAGTTGATTTCCATATAACACCCAGTGCTCTTCCCCACAAGTGGCCCTCTCCAGGACCATCACCTGCCTTCCCCTTCCCCCCTCCCTCTTCAGCCCTCAGTTTGTTCTCAGCATTCAAAGGTCTCTCATGATTTGCCTCACTCCCTCTCCCCAACTCTTTCCCATTCCCATGGTCTCTTATTGGGTTTCTCCTGTTAGACCTATGAGTGACAACATATAGTATCTGTCCTTCTCTGCCTGACTTATTTCACTTAGCATGACTCCCTCTAGGTCCATCCATTTTGCTACACGTGGCCATATTTCATTCTTTCTCATTGCCATGTAATACTTCATTGTGTATATATACCACATCTTCTTGATCCACTCATCAGGTGATGGGCATTTAGGCTCTTTCCAGGATTTGGCTATTGTTGAAAGTGCCGCTATGAACATTGGGGTGCATGTGCTCCTATGCATCAGCACTTCTATATCCCTTGGGTAGATCCCCATCAGTGCTCTTGCTGGGTCATAGGGGAGTTCAACTGATAGTTTTTTGAGGAACCTCCACACTGTTTTTCCAGAGTGGTTGTACAAGTTTACAGTCCCACCAACAGTGTAGGAGGGTGCCCGTTTCTCCACATCCTTGCCAGCATCTATAGTATTTTTCAATGCCCCCCCAATCCTCTGTGCTTTGCCTATTCAGCCCTTCCCCATACCCACCGCCCCAACCCCCACAATCCTGACAACCACTGATCTTTTTATTCTCTCCATAGTTTTGCCTTTCCAGAATGTCATATCATTGGAATCATACAATTTCACTTAGCAATATGCCTTTGAGATTCTTCATGTTCTTTTCATGGCTTGATAGCTCATTTATTTTTAGCTCTGAATAAGATTCAATAAACTGGATGGACCACAGTTTACTTATTCATTCACCTACTGAAGGATGTCTTGACTGATTCAGACTTTGGCCATTATGAATAAGGTTGCTACGAATATCCATGTGTGGAGGGTGGACATAAATTTTCAACTCCTTTGGATGAATACCAAAGAGCACAACTGCTAATGGTAAGAGTATGTTTAATTTTATAGGAAATCAACAGACTGTCTTTCAAAGTAGAGATACCAGTTTACATTCCTGCCAGCAGTGAATGGGGGTTTTTCCTGTTCCACATCCTGGCCAGTATTTGGTGTTGTCAGTGTTCTAGATATTGACTGTTCTAATAGGTGTGTAGTGGTATTTCACTGTTATTTTAATTTGCATTTCACTGATGACATATGATATGAAGCATTTTATGCTTATTTTCCATATGTATATATTCTTTGGTGAGTTATCTGTTAAACTCTTTGGCCTATTTTTTAATCAGGTTGTTTGCTTTCTTGTAGTTGAATTTTAAGAATTTTTCATTAATTGTGGATAACAGTCCTTTAATAGATATATTTATTCTAGATATTGTCTCCTAGTCTGTGCATTGTCGACTTATTGTCTTAACATTGTTTTTCACAGAGTAGAAGTCTTTAATTTTAATGAAGTCCAGCTTATCCATTGTTATATTTTATGGACCGCACCGTTGTATTTAAAAAGTTAACACCATACTCAAGGTCTTGTAGGTTTTCACCTAAGTCATCTTCTAGGAGTTTTATAGTTCTGCAGTTTCCATTTAGATCTGGGATTCATTTTGAGTTATTTTTGTGAAGAGTGTAAGGTCTGAGTCTCCATTCACTTTTTTTGCGTATGGATGTCCAGTTGTTTCAGCACGAGTTGTTGAAAAGACTATCTTTGCTCCATTGTATTGCCATTGCTGTTTTGTTAAAGGTCAGCTAACTATATATATTTGGGTTTATCTCCGGGTTGTTTTGTTCCACTGATATATTTGTCTAGTCTTACAACATCATACTGTTGATTACTACATCTTTTAGTAAGTTTTGAAGTTGGATAGCATCAGTTCTCCAGTTTTGTTCTTTCCTTTCAATATAGGTTGGGTCATTTGCCTCTCCTTATAAATTTTACAATCAGTTTGTCAATGTCCACAAAATAAAGTGCTGGGAATTTTATTGGGATTGCATTGGATTTATATACCAAGTTGGGAAGAACTGACATCTTGACGATATTGAATCTTCCTACCTATGAATGTGGAATATGTCTCCATGTACTTGGTTCTTTGATTTGTTCTTCAGAGTTCTGTAGTTTTTCTCATATAGATTTTATACATATTTTTGTTAGATTTATACTGAAGAATTTTATTAGGGGAGTTGCTAATGTAAATTGTATTATGTTTTTAATTTCAAATCCCCCTTGTTCATTACTGGTATATACAAAATGACATGTATATTAATCTCGTATCTGAGAAACTTGTTATGATCAATTGTTAGTCACAAGAGTTGTTGTTGTTGATTTTTTTTGGATTTCCTACATAGATGATCATTTCATCTGCAAAGAAAAGACAGTTTTATTTCTTCCTTCTCAATCTGTGTACCTTGTATTTCCTTTTCTTGTCTTGCAGTATTAGTTAGAATTTCCAGTATAATGTTATAAAGAAGTGGTGAGAGGGAATATCCTTACCTTATCTTCGATCTTAGTAGGAAAGCTTATAGTTTCTCATCATTAAGTATGATGTTAGCTGCAGATTTTTCATATTTTTTTAAATCAAATTGAGGAATTTCCCCTTTACTCTAGTTTACTCATAAAAACTGAGAGTTTTTATGATGAATGGGTTTTGGGTTTTGTGAAATGTTTTTTCTGAATCTGTTGATATGATCATGGGATTTTTCTTTTTTAGCTTGTTGATATGTTGGGTCACATTAATTGATTTTCTAATGTTGAACCATTCTTGAATACCTGTGATAAATCCCAGTTGGTTGCAGTATATAATTATTTTTATACACTGTTGGATTTAATTTGCTAATATTTTGTTGAGAATGTTTGCATCTATGTTCATGAGAGACATTGGTCTATGTTTTCATTTCTTGTAACATCTTTATCTGGTTCTGATATTAAGGTAATGCTGGCCTTATAGAATGAGTTAGGACATATCCCCTCTGCCCTCCTAAGAGATTTTAGAGAATTGGTATAACTTCTTCCTTAAATGTTTGATCAAGATAGAATTATAAAGCAGTTTTCATTTAGAAAGTATATAGTAGTGTAGGGTAAAAAGAGCTCAAATCCTAAGCAGGTTTTCTGAATAATCATCCCAGGAAAATGAAGTGCTGGATCACCTAGAAACCTGCCCTAGGCTTTGTGTTAGGTATTTGACAAACACACACACATGCACACACACTTTTATAAATAAATATATATTCGTTTCTTTAGTTTAAAGTTAAAATTTTTAATTTTGACATAATTCCAGACCTTTGTTGCAATAACTGTACAGAAAATTTCCACACATCCTTCACCTGGATTCCTCATACATTAATATTTTATTATCATTTTCTCTGTGAGACTTTCAGACATGATGTTTCATTATTCTTAAATACTTTGGCCTATATTTCCTAAAAACAGGAACATTCTTTTATATAACCAGAGTACAATGATTAAAATCAGGAAATGAACATTGATGCTGAAGTATTGTCTGATATGTGGATCATACTCAAAATGTGCCATTTGTCTTAATAATGTCTGCTATAGCAAAACAAAAATCTGGGTTACATGTTGCATTCAGTGTTTATTTAATTTGAAATAATTCCACAGTATTTCTTTGTCTTTCATGACATTGACTTTTTTTTTAATGCAGGCAATAAATTTTGCAGAATATCCCTCAGTTTAGGTTTGTCATATGTTTCTTCATGATTAGACTTAGGATGTGGCTTTTGGTCTGAGTATCACAGAAGTGATGTTTCTTTCCAATGTGTCATTTCAAGTGGTATGTATTGCCAATTTATTACATGTTCCTCTTTTAAAAGTACTTAGTGTCCCATTGGTGACAGGCAAACTGAGAAATAACTGTGATATAGTCTGATTAGCACAATAAGAGAGGCACTCATGTGTATGTGTCAGACATCATTTATTCCTTTCTTACATTCACTTGGCTCCCCTTTTGGCTCCACTCATTGCTGCCACAGTCAACTATGCTCTGCCATGGCCTTGCCTCAAATACATGGATCATCTCTCCCTTTTTTGCAGTAAGGGCTTCTCTGCTACCGCCATGTGGAATGCCTGCAGAAGCCTATCCAGCTGACTGAGGAGCATGAGGGAGTTGATACTCACTGGACCCAATCTTCTACCACTGAGAGGTAGAGCCAGTGAACCCATTGTCTCCTCTTCTGCTTCAGAAAACTCTGATGATTCTGAGACACAATTCTCACAGCTCTCAAAGTCCTCTCAGCAAGACCAAGCTCCAGGTGCCCATAATGGTGACCAGCTCAATAATGTGTCCTTGGACTGGCTTTCTTTCCTTCCATTTATCATTCTTCTCCAGAACCCCCACCTCACCCCGACCCCCACACCCTGCTCCTGCCCTCTGGAATTACTTCCCAAAGTAAACCAACTACATCCAAGTCCTTGTTTCAGACTCTGACTTTCAAGGGAACTCAAGATAAGACATTTGATATCAGGAGTAGACCTAGAAACCAGGCCATCAGGAAGGGATTCTGGAATTGAATCCCTTGCTGGTCAGACACTTTTCCTGCTGGTAGAAAGTGGAGGTAATGATAACCTGATAGCCTGAATCAGCATCACTAAGACTTTCACTGGTGGATGTTTGGAATGAGGTATAGATGGAAAGTTAAGCATTTGCTTATGGACTGGGAAGGACTTTGAACAGCTGAAAGACAACAGTACTTTTTTTCGTTCAAGTATAATTAACAGTGTTGTATTAGTTTCAGGTATACAATATAATGGTTCAACAATTCTATACATTTCTCAGTACTCTGACCAGAGTACCTGTACTCTGAATCCCCTTTATCTGCCTTTCCCAACCCCCTACCCACCTCCCTTCTGGCAACCACCCATTTGTTTAAGAGTCTGATTTTTTGTTTCTTTTTTCTTTGTTTTGTTTCTCAAATTACACATATGAGTGAAAGCATATGGTATTTGTTTTTCTCTGACTGACATTTCACTTAACATTATATCTTCTAGGTATATCCACTTCCATATATCTCTTCAAATTAGTGTTTTTGTTTTGGGGAGGTAAATACTCAGCAGTGGAATTACTGGATCATATGATAATTCTGTTTTTAATTTTTTGAGGAACCTCCATACTATTTTCCATAGTGGCCACACCAGTTTGCATTCCTACCAACAATGCTTGAGGATTCCTTTTTCTCTACACTTTTGTCAAAACTTGCTATTTCTTCTGTTTTTGATTTTGGCCATTCTGACAACGGCCATTGTGAGGTGATTACCTCACTGCAGTTTTGATTTGTATTTCTCTGATGATTAGTGATATTGAGCATCTTTTCAAATGACAATGGTATGTATAAGACCCGTGGATTGGCTCACTTTTGTTAAAGGCTTTTTAAGACCTTTTTAAAAAAGAAAAAAAAATAGGCTCAAGTTACCAATTTTCAAGACAGGCTGTGAAAATTAGAAATCCTCCAAAGCATGCTTATCCTTTGCACACATAGAGCAAACTGTGTTGATAATCAGATCCGGGACTGAACAATAAGGTAGTATAGCTATAAGGAGATTAAATGCACTGCCTTGAAAAGTCCTCTGTGCCAAAGACAGGGCCCTGGTAGGGAAAGAAAGGACTTGCAACTGTATCATGTAGGTGGACAAGCCTGAGAAATTTGAACCTCCAGATTCTTTTGAACTCTGGGGTGGCACATGTGGCTCTGTCTGCTTTATTTGAGAAGAATAGCCTCCCATTTTCTGGAGACTTTACAAAAACCTCAGATGAGGCAATAGCATATAGTTAAAGAAAGAATGTTAAGATTTGGTTAATATTTTACCTGAAAGGACTGAGGATGCAGGTATAGGAATGACGTTTTAAAGTGTTGGGCTGGGGAAGGCAGAGTATAAAGGTGGACAGGAGAGAATTTATTGACACTGAAAAATACCTGGAGCTCCATGACGTAGCAGGAGTACATGGAGGTAGTCCTAATATATTGCTGGGATGGCTCTCTAAATTTCCTTTTCTCCTATAAGGAATGAAGGAGAGATTCTAGAGGCACCTTGACTGCCTTAAGGAAAGTGTCAGAAGGCTCAGGGAGGTTAGAATAAATGTATAATATGACACCTGAAAGCCTATCATCTGACTCTGCTCCTTGTACTGGCCCGGAAGATATACCCATCCCCAAGGCAGGAAGAAATACAGTAATGAGAGCACCGTTGACATCTTTGAAAAGCTCAGTCATAACTCCTCACTGTGGTTGACAATAAGAGATGGTACTGTGGAACTGGACTTCCCAGTATCAGTTGGACTGATAAAAACCCAAAATAGCAGAGGTCAGATGGAGCACTTGACTGACAGAAGGAAAGTGAACATAATTATGATAATGGGCTGCAAGGCCAGAGTGACAACTAGAATGTCTTCACCCATAGGGCTCTGTGATAACCATTAATAGACTGTGGCGTTCCTCAGGGCAAGTTAAATGAGTATCCACTAGGGTGTTACTTGACCTATCCATATAGCCAGAAACAGTCAGCAGCTGGTGAGCAGAAGGCTGATGCCAGCTGTCTCAATGAAAAAAATGCAGCCTCTTACCCACTTTACAGATTAAGCGAGTTCTCAGATCTGAAGTCCATCATTTGAAGGGGACGTTGAGTAAAGACCCAGCAACACTAGAATAAGTATATATACTACATGTTCTCCCAATTATTCTCCGAAAGGGCATATACCCATTTAAGGGGAAACTGCACATTGAGAAAGGGGAAGTATATGGACATTTCAAGGCTTGTTGGATGCAGGTTCTGAGCTGACACTAATACCAGAAAGCTAGAAGCACTATCACAGCTGTGAGGTGAAGTGGTAGTTCGTGGAAACCAGATGGCTCAGGTTCCTCTTACAGGCTCCCCTGGAGCCAGAGACCCACTTCTGCTTATATCCCTGGTTTCCAAGTGAGTGATTGGAATGGATGCACTTAGAAACCAGCAGAAACTTCACCTGGGTTTCTTATCCTATGCAGTGAAAATTATTATAAGAGAAAGGACCAATGGAAGCCCCTGAAACTGAACATTTTCACTGACTAAGATAGTGAATCACAAGAAATAGAACTTCCTGAGAGGAAACAAAGAGACTAGTGCCACCATTGAAGACTTAAGAGATGCACAGGTTTTGGTATTCATCATATCCCTGTTAATTAACCTAAAAATAGCCCAATTACAGCTGCTGTGCCAGGTATGGTATATTTGATAGAATATTACCACAGGTGCCTTTGGCACCTGGTACATAGTTATTGCTCCAACGAATAGGTTCTCCTCAATCCCTGTCAGTAAAAAGGAGCAAAAGCAGTTACCATAAATGAAAAAGAGAGGAGTACACATGCAGTGTCTTGCCCCAGAGCTATGTTAACTTTCCTGCTCTCCTGTCACAAGGACATTGATCACAAGGTCCACAAGGATGTTGATCAGTGGACATTCTATAGAACATCAGGCTACACCTGAATAGCAAGGTGAATAGCAAGGTTCTTCCACACCCAGTGATAACCATAAATGGACAAATGCAACAGCCCTTACCCAGTGAGGCTAAAGCAATAAGGGCTTAGCCTCTCTGAGATGAAGAAGTGGGTAACTTACCAGGCCAACAACCTAAGTAAAACAGGGTAGAGGAGGAGAGAGGATGAATATTAATTATGGCCTCCAATTACAGCTTATAAGGGAATGTTGCTTGTCTCTCTAACACTCCTGCATCCAATCTTTTGTGGGCACTGCTGTCAGCTACCACCTGCATGATAGACCACATGTAAGGCAGGTACCAGCAAATCGGAGTAATACACATTGTGGGGTATATCAGACATCTCTTATGCCCATTTCTTATCCAGTTGAGCCAAGGTGATATCTGATAGCTGATAGCTGCAATCTCTTACTTTCTACCCTGGGGCTTCTCTGCTTTGCAAACATGAGAGTGAACACTCCCGAAGGCAACTGTATCAGCAGGGGACAAGATGCTTCCTTCCATCTGTGTCTCAGCAAACAATTCCTAATTCTGCCCCCTCAAAAGTTCTCTAGCAAGGCAGAACCCCTATTGCCCATAAAGGTAACTAGATCAAAAACATGCCTCTGTACTAATTGTTTTCCTCCTGTCTTACTCCTAGTCCTCTGCCCCCAATTTTTGTTCCCTGGGATCATGTCCCAACTAAGTGAACGTGAATGCGAACCTTGTCTCAGGCTCTTCTTTTTAGAAACCCCCAGCAAAGACACCAAAGTGAGATAGAGTTCCAGATGTGGTGCTATAAGGTTTTTCAGAGAAAATAACAATTGAGTTACTCCTTAAAGTCTCACCTTAAGAATTTTCAATGTGGATGAGAGGAAAGAGTATTCCAGGGAGAAGTAAAAGCATGGTCAAAAGCAAAGATGTAGGAAAGTGGTTGGTAAATTCAGGAAACGTTAAGTGTTTCACGATAGTAGGAGCAATAGGGTCAGGGGCTAGAGGTGGCAGGGGATGCTGCAGAGGGAAGAGGACAGAGGATTTTATGTGCCAACCTCATTGCTACTTGGTTTTGTAAACAATGAAGAAACAGATACATTAACTCTTATATCAAACTTCCTGCCTCGCCTGAAGGATTGTGAAAAACAGCTAACTTTTCAATTTCTAATTGAAACATGAGTTGCCATTACCTATGAATGTTTAAAGATGAAGCTATTCTGAGAAAGCTCTTTGAAATTTCCAGAGAAAATATGTGGTAACATAACAGACACTGCTGACGACCTATCCAAATCCATTTCTTCTCCCCTCTCCCTCCTTGCTGAGAAGAGCCCCAATTTTGTTTGTGCATACTGACCGTATAGTCTGAACAAGAGAAGGGCTTCCTGACTCCAGGTGATAGTCTAAGCTAGAGGTTAGTCAACTTTTCCTGCAAAAGACCAGATAGTAAAGTATTTTAGGCTTTATGAGCAACATGGTCTTTGTTCCAACGACTCAACAATATTGTTGAAGTGTGAGGGGCAGTCTTTAAGAATACTAAAGTTTAGGGGCACCTGGGTGGCTTAGTCGAGTTTCTGACTCTTGATTTGAGCTGGGGTCATGATCCCAGAGTTGTGGGACTGAGAGGGCCTCATGTACGGCTCCGCTTTGAGGGTGGAGACAGCTTAAGATGCTCGCTCTCTCTCCCTCTGCCCCTCTTCTCCGCTCATGCACTCTCTCTCTCTCTAAAATAAAAATTTAAAACAAAGAACACTAAACATTTTTTATGATATTAAACTTTGAATTTCACCTAATTAAAAACTGTTTTTTTTTAAATTCCAGTATAATTAACATACACTGTTATATTAGTTTCAGGTATACAGTATAGTAATTCAACAATTCTATTTTATTTATTTATTTATTTATTTATTTATTTATTTATTTATTTATGAGTGAGCAGGAGTGGGAGAGTGGCAGAGGGAGAGGGGGAGGGAAGAGAGAAGATCCAGAGCAGGCTCCATGCCCAGTGTGGAGCCTGACCTGGGGCTTGATCCCACAACCATGAGATCATGACTGGAGCTGAAATCAAGAGTTGGATGCTTAACCAACTGTGCCACCCAGGCACCGCTATGTATACCACTTCTTTATCCATTCATTTATCAATGGATGTGGGCTGCTTCCATAATTTGGCTATTGTAAATAATGCTGCAATAAACAAGGGTGTACATAACTTCCCAAATTAGTGTTTTCATATTCTTGAGTAAATAATAAGTAGTGGAATTACTGAATCATCTGGTAATTCTATTTTTAATTTTTTAAGGAATCTCCATACTGTTTTTCACAGTGGCTACATTCGCTTGCATTCTCACTAACAGTGCATGAAGGTTCCTTTTTCTCCACATCTTGACCAACACTTGCTACTTCTTGTATTTTTTATTTTAGCCATTCTGACAAGTGTGAGATGTGAGATGACATCTCTTAATTTGCATTTCCCTGATTATTAATGGTGTTGAGCATCTTTTCATGTGTCTGTTAACTATTTGTATGCCTTCTTGGGAGAGATGTGGGTTCATGTCTTCTGCCCATTTCTTAATTGGATTTTTTGGGTTTTTGGGTATTGAGTTGAGTTCTTTATATACTTTGTATACTAACCCTGTATCTGATATGTAATTTGCAAATATTTTCTCCCATTCAGAAGGTTGTCTTTTTGTTTTGTTGACTGTTTCCTTCATGGTAAAGAATTTGAATGTAGTCCTAATTATTTTTGCTTTTATTTCTTTTGCCTCAGGAGACATATCTAGAAAAATGATACTATGACATTATACTATGTTAGAGAAATTATTGCCTGTGCCCTCTTCTGGGATTTTTATGGTTTCAGGTCTCATATTTAATTCTTTAATTCATTTTGAGTTTATTTTTGGGTATGGTATAAGAAAGTGGTCCATTTTCATTCTTTTACATGTAGCTTTCCAGTTTTTCCAACACCATTTATTGAAAATACTATCTTTTTCCCATTGCATAGCCTAGCCTCTTTTGTTATAGGTTAATTGACCATATACATGTAAGTTTATTTCTGGTTCTTCTATTCTGTTCTGTTGATCTATGTGTCTCTTTTTGTGCTAGTGCCATACTGTTTTGATTACTATAGCTTTGTAATAGATCTTGAAATCTGGAATTGTGATTCCTTCAATTTTGTTCTTTTTCAAGATTTCTTAGGCTATTCAGTGTCTTTTATAGTTCCATACAAATTTTAGGATTATTTGTTCCACTTCTGTGAAAAATGTTGTGATATTTTGATAGGGATTACATTAAATATATAGATTGGGGGTAGTGTGAACGTTTTAACAATATTATTCTCCCAATCCATGAGCATGAAATATCTTTCCATTTCTTTGTGTCATCTTCAATTTCTTTCATCAAAATTTTATAGTTTTCACAGGACAGGCCTTTCATCTCCTTGGTTAAGATTATTCCTAGGTATTTTATTATTTTTGATGCAATTATAAATGAGACTGTTTTCTTAATTTCTCTTTCTGTTGCTTATTTATTAGTGTATAGAAATGCAATAGATATCTGTATATTGATTTTGTATCCTGTGACCTTACTGAATTCACTTATCAGTTCTAGTAGTTTTTTGGTGGAGTCTTTGGGGTTTCCAATATATAGTATCATGTCATCTGCAAATAATGAAAAATTTCCTTATCAAACTGGATGCCTTCTTTTTTTTCTTTTTACTGTCTGATTGCTATAGCTAGGACTTCCAGTACTATGTCAAATAAAAGTGGTGAGAGTGGACATCCTTGTATTGTTTCTGACCTTAAGGGAAAAGTTCTCAGTTTTTCACCATTGAGTATGATGTAAGCTGTGGGTTTTTCATATATGGCCTTTATTATATTGAGGTATGTTCCCTATAAATCTACTTCTTCAGGGTATTTTATCATGAATGGATTTTGTATTTTATCAAATACTTTTTCTGCATCTATTGAAATGATGATGGTTTTTATCTTTTCTCTTGTTGATGTGATATATCACATTGACTGATTTGCAAATATTGAATCATCCTTGTAGCCCAGGAATAAATCCCACTTGATCGTGGTGATGATTTTTTAGTGTGTTGTTGGGTTTGACTTCCTGATAATTTATTAAGGATTTTTGCCTCTATCTTCATCAGAAGTATTGGCCTGTAGTTCTCCCCCCCCCCCACCTCTCTCTCTGTCTCTCTCTCTCTCTCTTTTGTAGAGTTATTATCTGGTTTTGGTATCAGGGCAATGCTCATCTCAGAATGAATTTGGAAGCTTTTCTTCTCCTATTTTTGGAATAGTTTGAGAAGAATAGGTATTAATTCTTCTTTAAAATTTTTTAAATGTTTTTTTTTTAATTTTTGAGAGAAAGAGAGAGAGAAAGCGTGAGCAGAGGAGGGGCAGAGAGAGAGGGAGACCCAGAATCTGAAGCATGCTCCAGGCTTGAACCCACTAACTGAGATCATGACCTGAGCTGAAGTTAGACGTTTAGCCGACTGAGCCACCCAGACGCCCCATTAATTCTTCTTTAAATGTTTGGTACATTTTACTTGTGAAGCCCTCTGGTCCCGGACTTTTGTTTGTTGGGAGTCTGTTCACATTTTCTATTTCTTCCTGATTCAGTTTTGAGAGGTTATGTGTTTCTAGGAATTTATCTATTTCTTCTAGGTTGTCCAATTTGTTGGCATATAAATTTTCATAATGTTCTCTTGTCATCCTTTGTATTTATGTGGTGTCAGTTGTTATATCTCCTATTTTATTTCTGATTCTGTTTATTTGAGTGTTCTCTCTTTCTCTCTCTCTCTCTCTCTCTCTCTTTTTTTTTTTTTTTGATGAGTATGGCTAAAGGTTTACCAGTTTTGTTGATCCTGTCAATGAACCAGCTACTGATTTCATTGTCTGTTCTATTGTTTTTATAGTTTCTATTTCATTTATTTCTGCTCTAACTTTTATTATTTTCTTCCTTCTCCTGGCTTTGGGTCTTGTTTGTTCTTCCTTTTCTGATGCTTTAGGCATAAGTTTAGGTTGTTTATTTGAGATTTTTCTTGCTTCTTAAGCTAGTTCTGTATTGCTATAAACTTCCCTCTTAGAACAGATTTTTAAATTTTTTTTTTTACTGTTTTATTTATTTTTGATACAGAGAGAGATAGAGCATGAGAGGAGGAGGGGTAGAGAGAGAAGGAGACACAGAATCCGAAGCAGGCTCCAGGCTCTGAGCTGTCAACACAGAGCCCAACGCAAGGCTCCAACCCACAAACTGTGAGATGACCTGAGCCAAAGCTGGATGCTTAACTGACTGAGCCACTCAGGCGCCCCATAGCCTTTGTTTTAAAGTTTATTTAGTCTGATATAAGTATTGCTACCTTGGCTTTCTTTTCACTTCCATTTGCATGATACATGCTTTTCCATCCTTTCATTTTCAATCTGCAGGTGTCTTTAGGTCTGAAATGAGTTTCCTGTAGGCAGCATATAGATGGGTCTTGCTTTTTTATCCATTCCATCCCCCTATTCCTTTTGATCAGAGCATTTAGCCCATTTACATTCAAAGTAATTATTGATAAGTTATGGACTTGTTGCCATTTTGTATGGCTGTTTTTGTAGTTCTTTTCTGTTCCTTTCTTTTGTTCTCTTATCTCATGGTTTGCTGGCTTTCTGTAGTGATATACTTGGATTCCTTTCTCTTTATTTTTTGCATTTCTATCGCCAGTTTTGAGTTTTGGTTACCATTAGGTTTATATATAATATCTGAAGAGGTAGCATCTGTATTAAGTTGATGGTCACTTAAATTTGAATCCATTCTAAAAACACGAAATTTTTACTTCTTTTCCCCTGGACGTTTTAAGTATATGGTGTCATCCTTTTATTTTGTGAATCCCTTGGCAGACTTTTACTGCTTTTTTGCATCCTAAATTTTTACTTTTGCCTATGGTCTATCCTTTCCACTCGAAGAGTCCTCTTTAACATTTCTTATAAAGCTGGTTTAGTGGTGATGAATTCCTTTAACTTTTGTTTGTTTGGGAAACTATTTACTTTTATATTTGAATGATAGCCTTGCTGGATAGAGTATTTTTGGTTTCAAGTTATTTTATTTCAACACTTTGTCATGCCACTGTTTTCTGGCCTGCAAAGTGCCTGCTGAAAAATCAGCTAACAGACTTATAGGGTTTTCCTTCTGTGTAACTGGTTTTTGTTTGTTTGTTTGTTTGTTTGTTTTGCTGCTTTAAAAAAATCTCTTTATCACTATTTTCTGTCATTTTAATTACTAGTTGTCTTAGTGTGGATGTCCTTCGCTTGGTGTTTTGGGGGGGGGGCTCTCTGTGCTGCCTGGATCTAAATTTCTGTTTCTTTCCCAGATTTGGGAAGTTTTCAGCTCTTACCTCTTTAAATAAATTTTCTGACCCATTTTCTCTTTCTTTTCCTTCTGGCATCTCTATGATGAGAATGTTATTATGCTTGCTGGTGTCTCTGAGTTCCTTAAGTTTCATTTTGTATTTTTTTTTTCCACTCCTGTTCAGTTTGATTGCTTTCCATTATTCCATCCTCCAGTTTGGCGATCCATTCTTCTGCTTCCTCTATTCTATTCTTAATTCCCTCTAGTGTATTTTTAATTTCAGTTATTGAGTTCTTCATCTCTGATTGGTTCTTTTTTATTTTTTCTATCTCTTTGTTGAGGGTCTCACTGAGGTCCTCTATTCTTTTCTCCAGGCCAGTAAGTATCTTTATAACCATTATTTTAAATTCTCTATCAGACATATTACTTATCTCTTTTTCATTTGGCTTTCTTGCTATTATTTTTGTCTTGTTCTTTCATTTGAAACATATTCCTCTGTGTCCTTATTTTATCTAACTCTCTGTGTCTGTTTTTTGTATATTAGGAATGACAGCTATATCTCCTGATTTTGAAAGTAGTGGCCTTATGAAGAAGAGGTCCTGTGGTGTCTTGCAGTGCAATGTCCTCTGTTCACCAGAACCTGGCACTTCAGGAGTGTCTCCTGTGTGTGTTGTGTGCACTCTACTGTTGTGGCTGAGTCACGTTTGCCTGTAGTTCAGTCACCTGCAATGGCTCTCTTTGCCTGTTGTGGGCAGGGTTTGTTCCCTGTACTGTTAGTGGGCCAGTCTGGGGTCACCTTGGGCTTGAGTTGAGTCAGATCAGGAATTTTCCAGAGCTGTGGTAGCATCAAACTGCAGGGTGCTCTCTCTGAGTTGTCTCAAAGAAGCTTTTTTTTTTTTTTTTTTTTTTTTAGTACATGGAGTTGCAATCAGACCAGATGTCTGTCCACTGTTAGGGCCCTGGTTGAACTAGTATGTATGGTTTTCTTCCACTCTCCCAGGGACAGGAATTACTTTTGGGTGGTGCTGGCCCCTGTTGTGGCTGCTCACACACTGCCATGCTTGTGGTGCTGCTTTGGATGGACACCTGTCATGTGTGTTAAAGAGGGCAGGTATGTAGGAAAACTTGGGGTGAAGCTTGCTGGTCCAAGGTGAGAGGGGACTTGCAATGGTCCAGGAAAACTGTCAAGGCTGGAGGGGGCAGGCCTAGATAAGAGTGAGGGAGCAGGGCACACTGTTAGCAAGCTAGGTGGAGAGTGTTTGGGCTATGCTATTTCCCACAAGTATCCATTCTCTAGGCTGGAGAATGGAGGAGGTACATGGTACCCAGTGGCTCTTTTGTTCTTGGAGAAGTCTCCCAAAGATCCCTGCCCCTTCAGCCCATGCTCTGAGATTAGTAAACATATCTCCCTCCCATATACCCCAGGCATTTTTGAAACTGCTGCTTCTATGCTGAATCTTTATGAAGCTGTTTGTTGTATTGTCTCTTTAAGGGCAGGGATTCAGTTTTCTGTCACTTTCTCAGGTCTCCCTCAGCTAAAAAGGATGATTTTTAAAGTTTCAGGTGTTAAGCCCCAATGATTGTAAGAACATGCAAAGTTAGGCCCCTCTGGCTTACAAAGCCAAATGTTATGGGAATTCAATTCATCTTCCCAATGTGGGTCCCCCATGTCTGGGGTGTGTGGTGTTAGATCTGTTCCTCTCCCTTATCCCTGCCTTCAGCATCCCTTGCTCCTGGGGACAGTCCTTTGAATCTGTTTGGTTCCCAATCATGTCTCTGCCCTTCCTATTCTCTTTGATGTGGCCTCTTTTCTATGTTTATCTGTGGAGAGTCTGTTCTGCTAGTCTTCAGGTCATTTTCTGGGTTATTTATACTGCTGTGGATATTCTCTAACTATACATGGGATGATGTGAGCCTAGGATCTTCCTACTCTGCCATCTTCCCTGGAAATCTCCTCTTTTTTCTGTACTGCAATATATGATGTTTCTTTTGATTTTTTGCAACTATTTAAGAATATAAAACCCGTAGCTCATGGACTATACAAAAACAGGCACTGAGCCAGATTTGCCTATAAGCCATAGTTTGCCAACCCCTTGTGTAAGCTAATCAGGATGGTCTAATTTCTTTTGCCAAAGATTGGATTTGGTGTGGACAGGTAGTTGAACATCCAAACGCAACATGAGGGATGGTATTCTGCAAGCTTTCCTTGATTTAAAAAAGAGGCTCATGAGAAAGAACAGTCCTTTTATTTCCTGTAGATACAGCTTGTGATGAATAATGCCCATATCTGCTACAGCCATTGTGGTCATGAGGCTTCTTGCCTTTTTACTCACAATAGCAGGGTAGAAACAATCTGATTGAATCTTCATAATATTAATGACCTGTGGGATTAATCTGGAAAATACTTGAATCTTCAGGAAATTACTGAAATGTTGAGTTAACTTGACTCTAAACTCCTTGTTGTAAGAAACAATAAAGGTCCTTATCATATAAGCCACTTTTAGTCAAGTTTTCTGTTACTTGAAGCCAAAAATATTCTAACTAATATTCAAGGACCCAGGAAAATACTACTTAATCCATGAAATAGAACAAAATAGAACTATATATGCTGCAGTGGGAGGATATTCAAGACAAATTCTTAAGTGAAAACAACAACAACAACAAGGTATGGGATAGTTTGCACAGTTAGAGTG
The DNA here is from genome assembly GCF_006229205.1 of Suricata suricatta. NCBI lineage: Eukaryota > Metazoa > Chordata > Mammalia > Carnivora > Herpestidae > Suricata > Suricata suricatta. The sequence continues at coordinate 40,092,318 of NC_043709.1, read as the reverse complement.
TAATCTTAAGGCTATATAGGTATATATCTTAAAATTGGGGGAAGACTTTGATTAATTATAATTAACTCTGGGAAGTGTTCTTGGAATGAACAGGGAGGAAAAAGAGACTTAATAATTGTAGGTATTACTTTATTATTGATAAATTTTAAAGGATGTGCAGTTATTACTTTTAAAATTGAAAAACCTGGTTAAAAAAACCCAAAAGAGTATTATTAATGCCTAGATAGGCAAGTATGGTGAATAGGATTCTGCAAGAGTCTGGGGATGTAGCAACTCAATGCTGATGCCTAAAATGTAGTAAAGCCTTAGATTCAGATACATGATTTCAGTTCTATTTTATTCTCTTAATGTGGTGTCTTTATCAATGCCACCTTCTCTTTGAGTGGAGCTTAGAAAAATAATCTAGAAGAAAAGAGCAGAGAATACCAGATACTGCAACTACAACTCTTTAGCTCTTCTTATCTTTCTGAGAGACAGAATATCGAATGTATTGCCCTTGGGTGTTAGGACTGTGTCTTGTCTCAATTACCATGTGCATTAATGATTTAGAAGTGGGAAAGAGGGCACTTAGTAATGGAGGTCCTTCCTTACATGTCACTAGTGAGACTTAACTGTCTGGGAATGATTTGGGTAAGGGAGATAAAAGAATATTAAGAAGACTGAGAAGATAAAATAAAAAGAAGCATGAGGGATTTAGGATAGCAACCAGGAAGACATGTCTGAGAGTAAAAACTATTACAAACATCAGAGAATAGAGGTTAATTACACACACTGTGGACTTTTCTTTATGATAGTGTAAAAGTAAATTATCATCTGTGTAGGATGGTTTTATCATTAAAACCATAAAGATGAAAGAGACTTTGGAGAGCACCTATTCCAAGCCCTTTCATTTAACAGATGACAAAACTGAGGCTGAGAAATTAAATTGACAAAGATCATTGTTAATTAGCTGTAAAGCCAGGCCAATGTTTGGTTTAGTTTAGTTATAATAGACTCTTCTATACCGCATTTCCTGAGAATTATTTTGTCTGAAGGCAGTAGAATAAACTAGATGACTTCTAAAAGTCTTTTAAAACATTACTCAAGAACTAAAGCTATGATTTATCACAGCAAGGGATTTTTTTTTTTTCACCTGGGGTCCTTGCTCAGGGAGTCATGAACCCTTTGATATTTATGCAAAATTATGTGTATATATACTTGGAAATCTGTAGTTTCCAGTGCCTTCTTTTGATGGATTATTCAAATATTAAGTATCCCAAAAGCTGAATTTGGAATTAATTTCAAAGAATGAAAGTAGGAAAAATTGTGCAATCAATGAGGTAACCAGATTGAATCCAATCTCAAAAACAAGAGGTGGAGAAGTTAAGCGGACTCTTCAGGTTCAGTGATGGGAGAATATTCTCTAGAGCATCTGACTATATTGGCATATCAAAAGCTGGGTATGGAGAAAAACTTTCTTGTGTTGGGGATTTTAGAAAGTCCAGGTGACTAACTAAAAATGTACAACAGACTTTTTCTCCTTAATGTGTGCCCCCCCAAAAAGGTCTAGAAAATTTACCAGTTCAGCAAACAGAAAATTAAAGGGACATATCCTAAAGTTATAAAAATAAAAATAAAAAAGTTGCCAACACACAAAGAAATGTAACAATTCTGAAACAAATACCAAATGAGGAAGTTAACACAAATATCCCCAAATTTGTAGAGAAATAAATCTAATGCACCTCCTTACATTTTTCATTTTCTTACTGTACATTTCTAGAAAGAGCTCCAAGAAAGGCTGGTGACATGGTGAAAGTGAACTCTGGGCCTGACTCTAAAGAGAGAGCTCCAGGGATACTCACTAAACTGGGGAGACTATCAGGGCACCTGGGTGGCCCAGTGGGTTAAGTGTGTGAATCTTGGTTTCAGCTCAGGTCATGATCTCATGGTTTCATGGGTTTGAGCCCTGTCCTGGGCTCTGTGCTGACAGTGTAAAGCCTGCTTGGGATTCTCTCTCTCCCCCTAAAATTTCCTCTTAAGAGTGTAGCAGACACCACCTACTTCCCCTCAGGTTCCCTTAGGAAGTTGACAAAAGACCTGACTGAAAATAAGAAGACCATAAAACCTATGGCCCACAAAGGATGGTATGGCCATAGACCACCCCTTGTACAATGGAAAAGAACCGATCAGGAATGGAAAACCCAGCACCCAGAGTTATCTAGCCAATAAGGTGAGAGCCTGAGAAGGAACAAGGGGGAAGGGAAGGGTAGGGAAGGAGGAGGACTGTCCAGAACCTTACAAAACAAGGACCCTTGCTTATAATTTGAGGGCAGTCATTTTCAAATGCCCCCTCTCTGTAAAGAGAGCTTTCCTACTATTCTTCCTTTCTAATCTTTTACTCTAATACCTGCTTCTCATTTTGAGTCCACCTCTTCATTGTTTGAAGAGGCAAGACAACGAATCTTGAGTATTGAGGTAAAAGAAAATCCTGCAACACAAGTTCTACCTTTCCTCACCAAAGCTTCTTTCTCCTCCATACTATTTTCTCAAGGTACAAAAAAGTGAAGAGAAGATGAAAGAAAAAAAATTAAAAGGGCGGGAAGAAAGGAGTTCTACTGTGGGTAAAATAGTATCACACAGCATTGTGTGTGACAGAGAAATCATTCATGAAATGAATAGTCAATGCAGCAAACTTCACTGTTGTCTTATTTTTAGAAATTGCCATAGCCACCTCAGCCTTCAGCTACCACCACCCAAGATCTTTCAGCAGCCATCAGAATCGAAGCAAGAGCCTCCATCAGAATAAAGGATTATGACTGGTTGAAAGCTCAGATGATGGTTAGCATTTTTTAGCAAGTTTTTTTTTTAATCAAGTGAAAATAAAAGAAAAATGAAAAGAAATGACATAGCTACCATGTGAGCATGTTATAGCCAGAGAGCATATGTAACTTTCATTAGGTCACAGAATTAAGATTATAGACTTGGTATTCAAACCCGTATGGTCTGGCTAACCTGGAAAAATCTAGATAGAAGAATGTTTGATTTACTAAACTGTTTTCCTAAATGAGATAAGCCATTGAGCCAACTGTTGTTAGGTTTCCAACTCTGTTTGATTCTTATGTGTAAGTAAGCCAATGAGAGAAAAGCCCCTATTGTCTGATCTCATACCCTTAGGGGACATGAATCAATGACATTCTCTCTCTGTAGATGTAATGAAAGACCAGAGCTTGGGGAAGTGGTCACGGATAGCAGTGCTGGGGAACATTATCAACACGGCCTGGTCACAGTCTAGTCCTGTAATAGCTACCATACACTCATACTGTCCTAAAGAAGTCCTGCTGTAAAAGGTTACTTCTTTTAATATCTTCTTGAATACGAGTCTTGGCGGGGTCCAGCATAGTGAGTCAAGGCACTATTAGCACAACTGTCGTCCTTTCCATTACTTAGTTAAACATGCCTAAAATATGAGTATCCTGTCCTAGAATCTGAGTGACAAAAGAGTGGATGTCATAGTTGGGGCCATTTCCTTCATGCACAACAACCAAAGCTCTATTCTATTTTAAAAAAAACCCCAATCTCTTCCTAGAATGGATTTTTATCTCAAGTCTAGTCCAGTAGTTATTTTGATAATGGCAGCATACGGGGGCAAGCAGAGGGCAGGAAGAGATGTGGAAGATTACTGAAACTATGTCTTGACTTTTCCATATTTCCCCTAATTCAGAGGGCTGTGGCACAAAGCTTCTCTCAACTGCTTTCATTGTCTTCTGGTAGCAATGTAAAAGATGTATTTCCAATAAGAATTATTTTCATTTCCTCTTCAAGTTGCGACTAATTGTAAATGCTATGTAGATAGTCAATGACAAAAAGTCTTCTGGGACAGAAGTGTATCTTTCTATCCAATCATGATAACATAATCAACTAGTGTATATCAACCTAATGACTTATTAGCTGTTGTCTATGTATTTGATTTCAGGGTCTGTTGATGCATCATTAGTTGTTTGCAAACTGTCTGGTGTGTAGATGTCCTACAGAATCCCATGTAGCCATATTAACTCATTGTAAAGGGTTAACTTACCTGTAAAAGGGAGATATTTACAGTACTTACTTTTTAGGCTTCATACGAGGATTAAATGGGATCATGTACATGAAGGATTTAGAATTGTGATTGGTACCTAGAATGTGTATCTTAAGTCAGGGCCTTTTCAGGAAGTAGAATTCTCTCCATTTGACCCAAAAGAAGAAGTGTTAGTGAAAATACTACATTCAGTGATGAGGGTAGGGGGAAGGGAAGGAGCAAGGGCTGGTAGGCACCTTGAGACAGGAATACTCCTCAGGCTGAGGGAACACAGGGAAGAGAGCCAGCTGTTAGCTGAAACTGTAGAAGAGGGACCACCAGGTAGGCACTGTAATCTAAGAGGGACGAACTTGTTGACAGATGCTTTGCCAAAGCAGAGGGGGACTGAGAAGAAATACTCTGACCTATTTCTTGTGCCAGTGCCTCCCATCAGCCAAAGCTAAACAGCAGCCAACTTGGCCAGATAGTACAGGACATGTAGTCCTTGGTGATCAGTTTGCTAGAGCATAAGGCAGAAAAGAGCAAATAATGGATTTGGGGGGTGAGGTCATGGGGAGGAGAGGGAATTCAGATTAACCAGTATACTCTGGCTTATTTTCTATTTTAAACCAAAACAAACTATCTGAATCTTAACCAACTTGGTGTATGTAACTGCATCTTTTCTCTATTATGAAAAATTAATTATATGCTCATGTATGCTTTTCTTTTTTCTTCTTCATTTGTTATTTATACATTTAACAAAATAGTTATGGAATAAATAGCTGAGAAAGCAGTATGCAAAGTATTATGTACAGGATTGGTATTCTTGTCCTTATGGAGATTATCATTTACAAATCACTCATATAATTTAAGATCATGTAAATAATATAATAATATAGTAAAAATCCACAGTAGAACTTTTCATTTATTAAAGGGAGGAATACTTCTTAAAAAATGGGGATTTTTACATTTTAAATGTTCCTAGATTTGAGCAACCTTTTTTGGATTATGTACCCACTTGAAAAGCTGATGAAAGCTATAGGTTCTTCTCCAGAAAAAAACCAAAACATTCATATGGTCTGAGAAAGACTTTTATTGACCACTGTCTTAGTCTCAAGTTTGTTCTCTTAAGCCTTTCTCAGATACTCTTCCTATCTTCCCACTTACAGGTGCTCATGGGATCTTTGTGGGCTTAGAGGTGCCCTAGAACATTGCAGAGGGTGGTAAAAAGACAAAGAGTAAAACTTAGTGGCACTGCCTGGCATGGCCATACCTTGTTATTCCCAGAGGAATAGTAAAACAATAGGAGTCTTGGTGCCCAACAAGAAAAATCTGCTTCCATGCACCAAATGAAAGGCCCTGGGTATTGCAAGGGCTCTCATCTGTGAGGCTCCTGGGCACTCGATATGCCTTCACAGGGGAATCTTCTCTTCTTCAACAGGCACACTCCCTCCCTCCAATCTCCCATTTCCTGGCAGCAGGACACTTTCCAAGTTCAGATCCAGCAGTCTAACCTCTTGCTACCTGGACAATCCTTTCTCCTTCTCTCCCCCCACCCACCTTCATTATACGCATTGTCATTTCATTTTTTTTTTCACATTGTCATTTCAAATCCTCATTATTTTTCAACACAAAGTTCCACTGTCTTTCACACTGATGGTCCTTGGGGGGCCGACCCAAGTTACTAGTACTGACTCCCTTTTCTATAGGGATGTGACCGGCTCAGTTTTTAAATATTCCCTGGAAAGGAAGAATTTGCATACCTCACTTCCCTGCTTCCCCCAATAACAAATTTGGTTACACATTCCTTTTAAGGGAGTAAAACTTAGGAAAAAATTAAACTGTTCAATTAAATCAAGCTGGATGTTTTGGTCCTGCTGTATTCTTGTAAACATATGGCTTTGTAAATGATTTCAGGGGTTTCAGCTTTACACACTGTATTATCTATCGCCATACAATAAATTATCCCCAAACTTAGTAGCTCAGAAAAATACATGCTTATATTTCACACAGTTTTAGTGGTCCAGGAGTCCAGGTGCAACATAGGTGGGTGGTTCTGGCTCAAGGTCTCTCATGAGCTTGCAGTCAAGATGTCAGCGGGAGTTGCGATCATCTGAAGGCTTGAAGATCTGGAACTAAGGTGGCTAATTCATGGGCCTGGCAAGTCGATGCTGGCTGTTGGCAGGAGGCTTCACTTTCTTTCCACAGGGCTGCCTAAGTGTCTTCATGACATGGCAGCTGGATCCCCCAGAGGTGGTAATCCAAGAGAGTATAAAGCAGATTCCACAATGCCTTTCAGGAGGCAGCCTCAAAAGTCACACGCAATTTTTCTGTACTATGTTACTGGTTACGCACACCAGCCCTATTCAGTGTGGGAGGACACTAACCAAAAGTGTGAATACCAGGAGATGAGAATTGTTGGCTTAGAAGTTGACTATTGCACATGTCAAATTCTACATATTTCCTTTAATTCCCCAGCTTCATCTTTTCTACATCAATGATTCATACAGAATGAGTGCAAAAATACTGTTCTTATTCCATTTAAAATAAGATTATAGAGTATTGCTATATGTGCCTGCTTTTTTCTGTGTTAAAATAGCAATATCTTGCCCCATCCTAGTTGGGTTTTTTTTTTTTTTTTAGTGCTTTACTTATTTTTGAGAGAGTGAGAGGGTGAGTGCTCCTTTGGAGTTGGTGGAGGGGGATTTGCAAAGGATCCAAAGCAGACTCTGTGCTGATTGCTGCTCAAACTCGAGGACCATGAGAGCATGACCTGCGTCGAAGTCAGATGCTTAACCACTGAGCCACCCAGGCATCCCATCCCATCCTTGTTTCAAGGAGGTGGTGTCTTATTTGGTTCTAGAGTCCACAATTCTAATGAGATATAGAAATTTATGAAATGGCTTATAGGAAAATCTTAAAATCAATGATCTCATTAGAATTCAAAGGACTAGAACTACTGAACCTCATTTAGCTAAGTCACATAATCTGTATGGTATCTTAAAAATGATCTTTTTGGGGGCGCCTGGGTGGCTCAGTCAGTTGAGCATCTGGCTTCAGCTCATGATTTCACAGTTTGTGGGTTCGAGCCCCGCATCAGGCTCTGTGCTGACAGCTAGCTCAGAGCCTGGAGCTTGCTTCAGATTCTGTGTCTCCCTCTCTCTCTGACCCTCCCCTGCTCATGCTGTCTCTCTCTCTCTCTCAAAAATACATAAAACATTAAAAAATTTTTAAAAATGATCTCTTTGTACCACCTCACGCCGGTCAGAGTGGCTAAAATGAACAAATTAGGAGACTATAGATGCTGGCGAGGATGTAGAGAAACGCTACCCTCCTACACTGTTGGTGGGAATGTTAACTGGTGCAGCTGCTCTGGAAAACAGTGTGGAGGTTCCTCAAAAAATTAACAATAGAACTCCCCTATGACCCAGCAATAGCATTGCTGTGGATCTACCCAAAGGATACAGAAGTGCTGATGCATAGGGGCACATGTACCCCAATGTTCATAGCAGCACTTTCAACAATAGCCAAATCATGGGAAGAGCCTATGTGTCCATCACCTGATGCAGGGATCAAGAAGATGTGGGTTTATCTATACAATTGAATACTACATGGCAGTGAGAAAGAATGAAATCTGGCCATTTGTGGCAACGTGGATGGACCTCGAGGGTATCATGTAAAATGAAATAAGTCAGGCAGAGAAGGACAGATACCATATGTTTTCACTTGTAAGTGTAACAGGAGAAACTTAACAGAGGGCCATGGGGGAGGAGAAGGGGGGGAAACATAGTTGGGGAGAGGCAGGGAGGCAAACCATGAGAGACTCTTGAATACTGAGAACAAACTGAGGGCTGATGGGGGAAGGGGAGAGAGGAAGGGGGATGATAGGCACAAAGGGCACTTGTGGGGATGAGCACTGAGTGTTATATGGAAACCAACTTGACAATAAACTATTAAAAAATGATCTCTTTGTTGTGGTTCCTAATTACAGCACTTCATAGAACAAATGTTTAATACAGTATTAAATGGACCAAATAATAATTCACTGAGGATAATTACAACAGAAAAATGTGGGGTAGAACCAAGAACAGTAGATGGGGAAAAGTCAGGAGGTTTCTAGATGTACTTCTGCTACTACCTAGTTTTGTGACTTTAAGCAGGTTTCTTATATTCCCCAATCATCATTTCCCTATTTGCAAAATGCTGGAGTTTGACTAGAACTGGATGATCTCTAATGATGACTTTAGCTCCAGAAGTGTCTGAAATTACCTATGAAGCCATATGTATACAATAATTCTCCATTCTTCTCTGCTTCTCAATCCATTTCACAGTTCTTCTCTAACAAAGTGCATTTTTTCTTTGTATTTTATTCTTTCAGCAATTATTCTGCATTCCTCCATAATTCTATGCTATTCTTTTGCCAATTTATCCATTGACATGTCTACTTTCTTGGCTGTCCTTCACAGAACCCTGAATATATTGTCTCAAATCTGCATGTAGATAAGAACTCTGCAATTACCATGATGGACTCTGATTTTATCTATAAGGTTCATTTCGGTCCATATTGAATCTCACCCAAGCATATTCAATACATTTCCCCAAGAATGGCTGTTCTTAACTCCGGATTTCTGTCTTTTCTACTTCAGTAACTATTGTTTTTAATCATACAGTAATGAGCAAGGGAGACTTGGAGTCTGGTTGTGTAGTTTCAACATCTTTTCACCCACTTTTAGTATTTCGTCTATGTTTCAGTTTGTAAAATTCTTGCTGAGTGCCTGGGTGGCTCAGTTGGTTGAGCATCCAACTTTGGCTCAGGTCATGATCTCACCATTTGTGAGTTTAACTGACTCCTTACTGTCAGCACAGAGCCCGCTTTGGATCCTCTGCCCCCCTCTCTCTGCCTCTCCCCTGATGACACTCCCTCTCTAAAAAATAAATAAAACATTAAAAAAAAAAGTTGTAGAATTCCCAGAAGTCACAGCAGCCAGGCAATGAAAATGAGTGAGGCAGGCCATTAGCCCAGGAGAGATCAAAGGGGCCCAGATCTTTCATGTTTTCCAGATAAATTAGAAATCTAGATTTTAAGTTTTAATTTATTTGGAGAGAAAGAGAGCATGAGCAGGGAAAAAGCAGAGAGAGAGGAGAGAGAATCTCTAGCAGGCTCTATACTAGCAGCACGGAGTTCCACGTGGGGCTTGATCTCACAAACCATGAGATTGTGACCTGTGTGGAAATCCAGAGTTGGACGCTTAATCAACTGAGCCACCCAGGCACTCTGAAATCTAGATTTTAAAGGTAATCTCCTGATTTATTGAATTTTGGTATCTACTTTAAAAATATTTGGAAAAACTCCCATGTGGGCCAAACGAAGCATTTTTGTTGGCTGAATTTGGCCACTGATCTTTCCATTTAGGACCTCTGTGAGCCTAAGATTACCAGCAAGGCTAAATATCTTCATTTTTTAAAATCTCATGCGCCCCAACATTCCTAATAGCCGAGCACCCATGAAACAGTCTTTCCTGTTATCTATGCCTTGCCTCTATGTCACTTCTCCCAATTCAGTATCTTCTTTACTCCATCCTTCAACTTTTTCACGGTTTCTTTTCTTTACTCCTATCTTCTATTTCCAGTAAATCCAGGGTAAGGAGGAGCAAGATGAAACTGAAACGCTGATGTGAAAATTACTTCTGTCCATGTTAAAATGCATCTAAAAGCGGTACGGAGCTCCAAAGGGAGAACCCTAATTCTGTCTAGCTCAGCATGCTGGGTAAAGGAGCCAAACTAAAAATCTTGGTTTGGGCTAGGACCAAAAAGAATGAAAATCAGCTCAGACTGAAATGAGAAAAAGCAGCATGCAGTGCTTGGAGGACATACAGAGCCAGCTGCAAAATTAACAGAGAACCTAGGTCTTCCTACTGCCGTGCGAAGCTGTAAAATGCTCTATCCACCTCTCATACTGCTGTTACCAATGATGCCCAGGCTATCGCGGCTACTTAATAGCGATTTTTGGCTTTTTAGCTATTTTTATTTATTACTGGGTGCACCCAATTAGTGAAGGATCCTCTCCTCATGACAGCACCCAATCCCTGGCTAATCCCCGCGTTTCCAAACCCCACCTCACAAATAGCGTCCAATCCAGAACTGATTCCCGCTCTCCTCAGACCCTCCTGACGCCATTTGGCGGGAACCTAAAATTTACAAAAGATACTTGAGCCTCCTATTTCCCCGGTCTGGTCTCCACGCTTCCGCCGGCGTGCCTTTCTGATTTACAAATAAACCTGATGTTATCAGATGGCAGTCTTCTTCCCGGTGGCCTTTGGCTCATTTGGCTTTGAACAGGAAACAAGTTAGTGTCCGATCATGTTTCCTGATCTCTGCTAAATCTTCCTCTGACCAGTTAAGATTTACCGTTTTTAGCAGCTACAAGCAAAGATACGTGGTTCCTATAATTGTCCCATCAGCACACTTCTAGGAAGGAATTTCCTCCACCCCCATCACACAGTCCTCTAATATCCGTTTAAAAGCGGCTTTAATGATTTTCTCCGGTTCAGATTTCGGCGAATTCAGTTTAAATGACTTCGGTTCTGAATTCCCGGGTCACATTAAAAGGTAGCCGATGGGGGTGTGTGGGCTTAGCGGGTGTAAATTTTTACGTCGTTACTTTTAATTCAAGACCAACGAGGACGGGTTGGATCTTTTAAAAAAGGCTTCTGGAAGAGAAAGCCCCATGCTTCACTCGGTTTTTCCGTGCGCCCTCCCGGAGGCACAAATTGCAGGACGGCCTTTTTGAAAGTAGAGGGAAAGGAGGCGTCTGTCGTCCTCAGGAACGATGCACATCTGGATTCAAACCTGACAGCCCCAAACCTTGTACCTGGAGCCGGGTGACGGTTCCGCCCCGGGTCTCTGGGAAGGAGTCCTGGGGGTCTCGGAGCTGCACAGGGTGCTCTTGGGCGTGGGCCGCCTCGGCTGCCCGGACCCCCACTTCTCCGCCGCGCTCCCGCGCCGCCTCCAGGTTTCCCGCGTTATTGACTCAGAAGCCCCTTGGCAGGCTCCCTCGCGCGGACTGTGGCGCACATCTGCCTCGTGCCGGGGGCCCGCCCCCGGGCTGCGCTGCCCACGCCCAGAGCCTTCCGCCCGTCTGGTCCGGCGCAGTGCAGCAGAGCGCGCTCCCGCTCCCTCTCCGAGCCGGCCCGGCTCGCGCGCACGCGCGCGGGGACCCCCGCCCTCAGAGGGGAGTAGGGGCAGAGGCGGGCGGTAACGCGGGTGGGGAAGGAGAAGGAGGAGGAGGCGGCCTCATCGTCTCCGGCGGGGCTCGAGCTCGCCCTCGCGCGCGCCCTCCGCCTCGCCCGAGCCCCGCGAGGGTGAAACGCTTTCTCCCGGCATGCAGCGGGAGGAGGGATTTAACACCAAGATGGCGGACGGCCCGGATGAGTACGATACCGAAGCGGGCTGCGTGCCCCTTCTCCATCCAGAGGTGAGGAACCGCGCCGAGCGCATTCCTCGCTCTTGGGGTCCCTACCTTTCTCCCCCGAACTTGCGGAGGGCTACGGCCTAACCGTGTGGGGTAGTGGAACGTGCCGAAGTTCGGGAGGGCGGGGAGGCAAATCCAGGCCCGAGCGCGGCTGCGAGCGGATAACGGGGTGGAGATAGCGGGGCGGGCCTGGTCGGGGCGGGCTCTGGGACGCAGTCCCTGGCTGTGCCTAGAGGACAGAGGTGGAGGTGTTGATGATTCTGCTCTGTCGCCACGCTGCTCGCGAGTGCACAGGCGACGGGGGCCTAGTGCTGGTTTGGAACGGTAGCTTACGCCCCTAGTCCTGCTCCAAGCTTCTCGGGGGCGAGGAGGGAGCGTGTCTGGTTTTGATTTCTTTCCTTTGCGTCGCTAGGGTGAATGATGGTAGCTGTTCCTCCCATTTAGCTCATCACTGTGGGGGAGTGCAGGGTAAGAACACAGTTTCTCTCTAAAATGATGTCCTTCCAGGTTATGCCATAGGCAGCACCTCGGGCACCTTGCGTAGGATGTCCTTATTTGAGCGTTTGTCCTTATGCGATTAATGAAGAGAGGTCAAAACTTTTGGGAATAGATCCACGCTTGCACTAGCTTGTCAGAGTACCGTTTTTTGTTTTTGTTTTGTTTTGTTGTGTTTTGTTTGGTTGGTTCTTTTGGAGCCAGGGGAAGACCGTGCAACACGTTTCCCATCACAACATGAGTATCTTCCCGTGTAAGTAAACAGTGTCCCGCTCCAGGATAAGTCATATTCTGTACTTGTTTACTTCTTAGTTTATAGCTGAGCTAGAGCTAGTTCAGTCCTGGAAGCAATTCGTGATGCATTACAGTTTTTAATGATCTACAGTTAGGTGCGAATCTGGCAGCGGCAGAGCTTCCTGAAGAACTCCCGTAGTTTTTTGAGGTTAAGGGATGAAGACAACCTTTGTGTTGTGATGAGGGGACCAAACATGGAGGTCTCTACTTGGTCACTTTACGCTAGAGTGATTCTACTTATTTATGAACTTTGGGTTTATAGCATGCTTTTATTATTCAGTAGAATGTAAATAAAGACATACTTTTAAACATGTTTTGTGTTACTACTCAACCACCCTCTTATTCATCACTGTGATTTACCAGAAACAGATGGGACAGATACTTAGGAATGTGCCTGAGCCACTTTCCATAGAAAAGGCTTCTCTGGATTTCTGAGAAACAGAGCTGTCCAGTAAAACTAAGTATTTTTGGGACCAAGGTAGTAACGTTTTTAGAACTGGCATTGGAAGTTAGGCCTGAAAAATACGCCAAGAAACAAAGTAGTTTTCAGAGGATGCATTGAAAATGATGCTAAGGAATACTTATATTCGTCTAGTCCTGTGAAAGTTTCAAATAGTTAAATGTTGATTTTATTTTAATCTACTCTTAAAAAACCTTTGCCTTGTAAGATAGTACAGTAGTTGGTTCTTCAACTGGTAACAAATTCAGAGAGAGAGATTGCTTGGTATAATGAATTGGTCTGTAGGCTTGAAATTTAGAGACCAGTCTTTGGGATGCCATGTAATAGAGTATTACTAGAAAATCGATTTCTTTTACCATTCAAAGTGGAAGTTGATATCAATATCTACCATTCCTTTTCACCTAGCAAATACAGGGTCTGGTTAGTCTAGATGTTATGAGTCTTAATCTTAGAATTACAAGAACTAAGGTCTTTCTGCATTTTTCCTGTGGTTAGTGTTGCATGCACACCTGGTAAAGTTCTGCTTCCTTGCAATATGTGCTCCGGCAAGCTACTTCTGAGTTCTAGCTTCATCAGTTATAATACTGGTTTGAAATACTTACTAATAAATAGGCTATTGTGAGGATTGAGATAATGTATTCTTTTTTTATTGTTAAAACAACAGTGTTTTCACCCTCTTTTGGAAAGAAACCAATTCTCTGCCTTGGTAAGCAAATAAAAATGTTTTTAACTCCTTTTAGAAGAGAACATAGACCTTTGGTCAGACAAACTTGAGTTCCAATCTGTATTTGTAGTAATTAGCCAAGGGATTTGAGACAAGTACTTAATCTCTTTTTTTTTTAATTAAAAAAATTTTTTTTGAGAGACAGAGAGAGATAGCATGAGGGAGAGTCAGAGAGACAGGGAGATAGAGAATCCGAAGCAGGCTCCAGGCTCTGAGCTAGCTGTCAGCACAGAGCCCGATGCGGGCCCCAAACCCACTAACTGTGAGATCATGACCTGAGCTGAAGCCGGACGCTTAACCGACTGAGCCACCCAGGCGCCCCAGTACTTAATCTCTTTAAGTCCCAATTTGTTCATCAGAAATGGAGGTATGGGCTATTCACTTAGCTGTAAGGGATTAGGTGAAGCTGTATGTTGAGGATTAAGAGCTGGCACATTGTAGGTGCTCAGTGAATGTTACTTCTTTTTCTTTTACTAGAAGAAGAGGAGAGATGTTACACATTAATTTTGGTTTTGGTAAATGATTTAGAGACTTGGGTGGGTTTTAATTTATGGAATAGAATCTTGTAGAAACAAGTTTTATTTTACTTTTTATCTTCAAATTTAACACTGTGTCACAAAAATAGTTTCTCACTTAATGTTTGTTGAACAGATGAATTATTATTTGTAGGATAAAGAAATGAACCATTTCTTAAATCTGTTACTATGCAAACTGAGCACTATTAAAACCATTCTCAAGGGATTATGTAATTAGATGAACAATGAAACCTTTTTAGAGGTATTTCCTGTGAGAGAACCTTACTTTTTAATTAAGTGATCCATTCATTTATTTAGTCAGTCTTTTAAAAATTTTTTTGTTTGGGTTATGCATTGTGCTGGACTCTTAAGACTTGGGATTTTTGTGTTAAATTCATGAGAGAAAGGATAGGATTAAGAGCCACTGGTGACAAACAGAATTTGGGTTCTGCCACTTGCTATTATCGTGGTCAATTTACATTGGTAAAATTGGGTCAGTATCTCTTAGAGTATTTATTGTGAGTATTAAGTAGTAAAATAATGTTTGTAAGTACTTATGTATTGTAAAGCAATCATCACAGACTGAGGCTGCCAAACAAATCTGACCTTCTGGAAGCCCTGGTGTGTAGTGAATACTGGTGTCATTACTTTGTTTTCTGATGAAATAGGTGATTATTCATTGTATCATAATGGAAGAAATTAGAGGCTATTTGGGATGAGCTGATTATCCTGGGGTTAGGGTGTGATTTTAGGCTATTGGACCTTTCACTACTCTTACTTTCTTTGCTTTCAAGATAAAACAGGTAGACTAGATGATCTCTTAAGATTTCTTTAAACTCTAATGTTGTGATTGTTGTGATTTTTCAGAATGAGTAGATTTGAGCATCTGTCTTCTGCATGCACAGCACTGTGCTAGGATATATGGGCGAAAAGAAAATAAATAGGGTAGCTCCTGCTCTCCAGAGTTAATGATCTAGTTGGGAATAATATACACGCTTGTGAAATGCTTAACAGAAGGCAAATAAGTGCTGAGTTGAGTAGTATAGCCTATTAGCAGTGTCGGCTTTCTGTCCTCTAGAATGGTTAGAAGAAAGACTTTAGCAGGGGCTAGAGACCAGATGTTGGTCTGCAGTCCAGCTGACTTGCTAGCACTACTCTTCCGTTTCCCTCACTAGTGTATCCTCAGTAATCCTTTCTAACTCTTTCATAGAATGAGACCACAATACCCTCCTTTGCCAGAGTATTATCATAGCGACTCTCTGTTTCAGCAAGACCTGACTCAGAGCTTTGAACTGGATTGCCTAGATTATCTAGGGCTTTCATCTTTTGTTTGCTTACTTTTTTCCCCCCTCAATTTAAGAACTTACGTTACTGCCTTTTCTCTACTTTCTCTTTTTTTAATGTATATATGTATATATTTTTTTGCTTCACATTAATTTTGTCCATATTCATGTCTCATTTATTGTTTAATATATTAAGCCAAAATATTACTAAGTCTCCTGACTTCAGATTTTTAAAAATCTCTTTTGAAGTTTTCTTTACCTCTTTCCCTTACTATTTTTACCTCTTTCCCTTACTATTTTTTTGCCCTATCTTGTTGTCAGAGATACATGTATACATAAATAAATTCATTTGCTTTCAGAAAGTAGATAGAAAGTTCCTTTTGAAAATTGTTTTTCTTCTTGTTGTTAGGTTACTGGCTCACTCTTTCCCTTTAAAGCATGTCTTTCTGCAGTCTTCAGAATTTGATGCCTTTTTTATTCAGGAGGAATGCTGTAGGTCGTGTAGTTGTAATTTAGACTTAAAAATACTGTACCTTATGCATAGTAATTACTGAATCAATATATATAAAATGGAAATGCACCTGATTGGTGACCTCATAGGTTGTGGCAAAGCCAGAGTTGAAAACTACTGAGCTATACAACAAAAAATTAAATTTAGTTGTGAGAAATGCCTTTTTACAGTTTGACATTTTTGTTTTATTTTGCTCATTATTTTTAGTTAGTTTGAGAGAATCGTTCTAAAAGTACTTAAGAATGGACTGTGAAGTAGATAGATATAAGAAGATGGAGGTTAAAAGTGTGAGTACCAGTGTATGGCTGCTTGTGTTCAAATCCTTGTGTTGCCACTTACTAGCTACGTGACCCTGGGCAAATTATTGAACTGTGTCTTACTTTCCAGAATAAAATGAGAGTATAATAGCACCTACCTCATGAAGTTGTTATGAATGTTAAATGAGATAATATATGTAATGTTCTGAGTCTGGTGCTTAATAACACAATACATATTAGCTATTAATGTTGTGGTAAGAAATTAGTAATTCTCAAGCAATAGTAGGTTACATATATTAGGTATAGAGGTAACTAAGTAGCTAAGAAAATTAAAATTGGTTGTCTGGGGATTGAGGAGAGGATAGGCAGAAGACTATTATACGCCTTTTTTATATTAATTTTTTTTAAAGTGTGCTTTGATATGAGGAGTGTTTATTGAGCATCTCAGTGTGATCTTGATGCTTTGGTAGGCCATAAAGTAATGGGGAATATAAAATAAGGCATTGCAAAATTACAAAAGATTTACTGTAGGCCTCCAGATCCCTTACACTAGATGAAAGTGAGCATGTTCAAATTTTGTTAAAAATTAAAAACCCATGGCAAACCTCTTTTCCTCTAGAAAGTATCCTAAGGTTATGTTAGGGTAGTTAGAATTAGTCGGTTAAGGCATCTTCATATAGTGTGGTTTTTAATAGACCCTCCTACAATTACACAGTCCAAAAAACATTATTTTAATATAAGGGTTACATGGAATTCTTTTTGACAGCATCATCTAACTCTAGTATTATTTTGTAATTAGATTCTATTACAGATAGGTAATTTTAGAATAAAATATAAAATACTTAAAAATTCTTTTTAATGTTTACTTTTGGGGGGTGGGCAGAGAGTGGGAGACAGAGTCCGAAATAGGCTCCAGGCTCTGAGCTGTCGGCAACGCAGGACTCGAACTTGGGAACAAGATCATGACATGAGCTGAAGTCAGATGCTTAACTGACTGAGCCACCCAGGTGCCCCAAATATCAAATACTTTAAACTTTGGAATCAGAAAAATTGTTTCAAGGCAATATTGTATTTATAGAACATGAAAATAAAGTTCTCACCCAGTATAATAATTTCCCAATTGTAGGATAATATTTTCTATTAAAATATCCTTAAAATAGAGCTACAGGCAACTAATTTGAAAGTACAGTGAAACTTAACTTTCTGTAAGGGAAATATTGCAAAGAACTTAATTTCCTGAATTATAAAGGGATAAACAGAATATTTTTGGCTTCTGTTTTAATCATTGGTGGAAATTTGCCATATGATTCCAATTTCTAGGGTTGATACATCCTAAATATGATAGAATCTTTCTTGGATCAATCAACAATTTTACAGTGTCTTAAGCTTGTCTTGTGATTATTATTGTGGAGATGGAGATGAGGGGGCTAAATGTACCTGAAGGGTATATGTGTTAAATAGCTTGTATCTTTTTTTAAATGATTATCTTATTTTGAGAGAATGAGAGCCTGTGTGCCCACACAGGAGTGGGAGAGAGGGAAAGAGAATCCCAAGCAGGCTCTGTGCTGTAAGTGCAGAGCCTGACATGGTGCTTGAACTCAAGAACCATGGCATTATGACCTGAGCCAAAATTAAGAGTTGGACAGTTAACTGAGCCACCCGGAGGCACCTAAATAGCTTGATTTTTTTAAATCAGTTGTTTAATACTAGGAAAAATCAAGTGAAAAAATAGTAACTACTGTTTGAGAACTTAGTGTACTATATACCCTTGTCAATTTTTAAAAATGACATTTTGGGTTATCAACATTTATTAATTTATAAAGGATTTAATGAGGGATAAGCAAACCTATTCTTATGATTGATAAGTAAAGTCCTTCAATGAGCTAAGAGGAGTTTTTTGTTGTGTAAGAATCCTTGAGTTGCAAATGTCTCCAACCCTTAAATTTTTTTTTAAAGTTTATTCATTTTTTGAAAGAGACAGACAGCGTGAGTAGGGGAGGGGCGGAGAAAGAGGGAGATACAGAATTCAAAGCAGGCTCTAGGTTCTGAGTCACAGAGCCTGACACAGGTCTCAAACTCATGAACCATGAGATCATGACCTGGCTGAAGTCCGACGCTTAAACAGCTGAGCCACCCAGGTGCCCCATGTCTCCAGCACTTTTAAAACTTACTTGGGCAAAAAAGGGAAGTTACTGATTCCTGTAATTCTAACTTAGGATAGCAAAGGACTCCAGGATACCTGGAATCTGAGCCAAGAATGTCACCAAGAATGTTTTCCTCTATCCTCATCTCTGCTTTTCAGCTCTATTTTCTCCTAATGTAGAGCAGCTTCTTTCTTCTCTGTAGTGGTGACATGGATACAGACCCCCCCCCCCCCCCCCCGCCGCCCCATATATCTCAGATTTCAGCTAACCATTAGAGAGGGACTGCATGTTTTCCCTTTTTCCACTAACTGATTTAGGTTATTTTTCCATTCTTATGACCATGAGATAGGGCCTGTTATTTGCTAAAATCTCTTGGTTGGATTTGGGGGAAGAACAGTTTCCTTAAGGAATACTAGTGTGTACAATTATTTCTGTCCTCTATACTCTTAAATAACTTTTTATTTGCTTTGTTTCTAGTCATCCAGTTTTTTTTTTTATGCTTTAAGAGAGGTTGTTATAACATTGAACTCATTCTTAATGCTAGTTGAGTTACTGAATAACAGTCTATATGAATAATCTAAGCCAGGGGTTGGGAAACTTTCTGTAAAGTTTCCAGATAGTAAACATTTTCAAGTTTGTGGGCCATATGAGTCTCTTTGGCAACTACTCAGCTCTGTGTGGTCATATAAGAGCAGCCAAGGACAATGTGGCAATGATTGGATGTGCTGAGTTCCAATAAAACTTTATTTATAAATTCAGGTGATGAGCCAGGTTTGATCTGTGGGCTGTATTTGCCAGCCCCTTATCTAGACAATACATAGGAACTCCAAGAAACTTACATTAAAATATAGGTTTCAGTGCATTAAATCCCATTAATCACTGGTGTTCAGTAACTTTATCAGAACTGGATTTGTGTAGGAGATAAGTTAGGTGAAGTAAGAATGTGTGTGGTTGTGTGTTTGTGTGTGTATTAGAATCTCACTGAGAACTTTGTTAGAATACATTTATTTCCATGCACACCTTTCAAAGTTTCCAATTTAGTATGTGGGTTTGCAGTATATGTATTTTGAAAAAGTTCCAGAGATTATTTCTGTAAACTCTCATATTTTGTTCCCCATTTACTTATAGGTACTTGATATGTGGGAAAAGTTTTATTACATGAGGAGGAAGGAAGCTAATGTGACATTTAATGTACTAGGCATTGTACTGATGGCTATTCATGTTATCTCTTTGATTTGATTGATCACAATAATGGTAATTGCTAACATTTATCAAATTATAGACGAGTCACTATCCTGAACAGTTCTGTGTATATATTCATTCTTTTAATTCTTACACTTTTTTATACCTGTTTCACAAATGAGGAAAGGGAGGCATAGAGAAGGTAAGTAACTTTCTGGTAAGTGGCAGTATTGAATTAAATCCAGGTTTCAACTGTTTGAATTTAGTTGCTCCTTTTTAAAAGTGCCACACAGACAAAATGAATGTACAGAAATTGGTTGCATTTTTATACACCAATAATGAAGCAACAGAAACAGAAATCAAGAAACTGATCCCATTCACAATTGTACAAAAAACCGTAAAATACCTAGGAATAAACCTAACCAAAGATGTAAAAGATCTGTATGATGAAAATGATAGAAAACTTTTGAAGGAAATTGAAGAAGGCACAAAGAAATAGAAAAACATTCCATGCTCATGGATCGGAAGAATAAACATTGTTAAAATGTCATTAGCAAAGCAGTCTACACATTCAATGCAATCCCAATCAAAACTGCACCAGCATTCTTCTCAAAGCTAGAACAAACTATCCTAAAATTTGTATGGAACCGCAAAAGACCCTGAATAGCCAAAGTAATATTGAAGAAGAAAACCAAAATGGGACGCATCACAATCTCAGACTTCAGCCTCTACTACAAAGCTGTCATCATCAAGACAGTATGATACTGGCACAAAAACCAGACACATGGACCAATGGAATAGAATAGAGAACCCAGAATTGGACCCACAAATGTATGGCCAGTTAATCTTTGTCACACTAGGAAAGAGTATCCAATGGAAAAAAGACTGTCTCTTTAATAGATGGTGCTGGGAGAACTGGAAAGCAGCATGAAAAAGAATGAAACTAGACCACTTTCTTACACCATACACAAAAATAAACTCAAAATGAATGAAGAACTTGAATATGAGACAGGAAACCATAAAAGCCTAGAGGAGAAAGCAGGAAACAGCCTCCTTAACCTCAACTACAGCAATTTCCTACTCAACACATCCCCAAAGGCAAGGGAATCAAGAGCAAAAATGAACTATTGGGACCTCATCAAGATAAAAAGCTTCTGCACTGCAAAGGAAACAATCAATAAAACTAATAGGCAACCGACAGAATGGGAAAAGATAGTTGCAAATGACATATCAGATAAAGGGCTAGTATCCAAAATCTATAAGGAACTCACCAAACTCCATACCTGAAAACCAAATAATCCAGTGAAGAAATGGGCAGAAGACATGAACAGACACTTCTCCAAAGAGGACATCCAGATGACCAACAGACGTGAAACGATGCTCAGTATTACTAATCATCAGGGAAATACAAATCAAAACCACACTGAGAACCCACCTCACGTCAGTCACAGTGGCTAAAATGAACAAATCAAGAGACCATAGATGCTGGCGAGAATGTGGAGAGACGGGCACCCTCCTACACTGTTGGTGGGAATGTAAACTGGTGCAACCGCTCTGGAAAACAGCGAGGAGGCTCCTCAAAAAACTATCAGTGGAACTCCCCTATGACCCAGCAATAGCATTGCTGGGGATTTACCCAAAGGATACAGAAGTGCTGATGCATAGGGGAACATGCACCCCAATGTTCACAGCGGCACTTTTACAATAGCCAAATCATGGGAAGAGCCTAAATGTCCATCACCTGATGAGTGGATCAAGAAGATGTGGTATATATATACAATGGGATACTACATGGCAGTGAGGAAGAATGAAATATGGCCATTTGTAGGAAAGTGGATGGAACTGGAGGGTGTCATGCTAAGCGAAATAAGTCAGGTGGAGAAGGACAGATACCATATGTTTTCACTCATAGGTCTAACAGGAGAAACCTAACAGAGGACCATGGGGGAAAGGGGGGGAGGTAAACCATGAGAGACTCTTGATACTGAGAACAAACTGGGGGAGAGGGAGAGGGGGAAGTGGGGTGATGGGCATGGAGGAGGGCACTTGTGGGGATGAGCACTGGCTATTATATGGAAACCAACTTGACAATAAAGTATAAAAGAAAAAAAAAGTGCCATACCACACAGTGTGATCGTGATAATACAGTCATAGGGTTGATTGAATGTTATTTGCCAAGGCACTGGTTAGCAATGCTCAGATATTGCAAATACCCTTATTTACTTTTTAAAAGGTTCTTAAAGTTTTTCTTTTAATAGGCTTTATGTTTTAGACTAGTTTTGAGTTCACAGCAAAATTGAGCAGGAAGTACAGAGATTTCCCCATATACTGGCTGGCCACACACCTGTACCACTCTCCCCATCAATATCCCATATCAGTGACATTTGTTACAATTTATGAGCCTACACTGATGCATCATTATCACTGAAAGTCCATAATTTACCTTAGGGTTTCTTTGGCATTAATTTATAATGCATCCACTGTTACAGTAGTATACAGAATAGTTTCACTGTCCTAAAAATCCTCTGTGCTCTGCCTGTTCATCCCTCCCTCCTGCTAACTCTGACGACCACTGATCTTTTTACTGTTTCCATAGTTTTGCCATTACTGTGATGCCATGTATTTGGAATCATACAGCATGTAGCCTTTTCAGATTGGCTTCTTTACTTCGTAATATGCATTTAAGTTTCCTCCATGTTTTTTCATGACTTGACAGCTCATTTCTTTTTTAATGCTGAAATTTCTTTTTTAATGCTGAATACTGTTCCATTGTGTGGATGTACCATAGTTTAGTTATTCATTCACCTGCTGAAGGACATTTTGGTTATTTCTGTGTACTGCTCATTTACTTTTACAGTTCTGCAAAGTAGGTATTACTTAACTGCTTACCAGATTAGGAAGCAGAGTCAGAGTGGTGAAGTAATTTATTTAATTTCACATCATTAGCTTTTGGCAGAGTTTATATTAATTAGAACCTAAACTCTGACTCCACATTCATAATTCTCATATATACTCTGCCAGATAATTTAGTAGGTCAAAACACAAATTACTTTTGATTACATAATAGAAAAACTATCAGGAGTTACTATCAACTTTTGCTATTAAAGAAGTTAGGGGAGGACTCAGTTTTGGCAGTTGCTGTAAGGCTACTTTGAGTAATTGACTTGAAATCCTAAAACTAGATTTTGTAAAAACACTGTTTCAAAATATTTGTTAATTCAATTTATTCCTTTTTTTTTCCTTTCTTCTGCTAAGTCTAAACTCATAAGGGAAAATATGTTCTCATTAATAAAATCCCTTGAAAGAAAATGAAATCTTAGGTGTGGAAGTGGAGAGGGATTCGAGGTGTTGGAGATCAGTATTCTTAGCATTAAATCTGTGGTGTAGCTAGCTGATGAGAGTAGTTCCAGGCTTGAGGCTAGGCACCTTGGGTGTAAACCTTTTTGAAGAGTCTCACTATCATTTGTGTTATCACCTTTTACTATAATGATAAATATTCACTTCTGTCCATTTGTAATTCTGTGACTGTGATTGTGAATAAACTGTAGACATTCCCTCTAAGAGAATTTTGCTTTCTGATTGAACACCCAATATGCATATCTGATATCTTTCAGCTCTTTGTGCAAGAAGTTAATTAAGTTGATTCAATTAAGTTTACATTATCTAAACGTGGTTTTCTTTTTTTATTTGTCTTCTTTTTTTCTGTGGATAATTTGAATGTAACCAAATCCAAAAAAGGCCACACTTGTGGAAAAAAAATTGAAAACCTAGAATCTAGCACTATATGATAGCAGACCAAATAAAAACTTAAAACTTTCTGAACTATCATCCTAACATATATTATATGTTCTATATTGTTGAATAATATTCTATATTGTTGAATAATATATGTGAATCTTCAAGGTATCAGAAATTTAAATTCCGGTATGGGTTTGTTGGCTTTTAAAAAACATGGCACATGATTATTGTTAAAAAAATTAAGGAGTACAGAAGGCATATAGTAGAAGGTAAAATATATAACCAATGTATTTTTTCTCAGTACACTTAGGACATAGTTCCATCTTAGCATATAATTATCTTTCCCTTTTTTTGTAATGTCCAGACCTGCCTTGTTTAATGTGGTAGCCAGTACCAATGACATGTGGCAATTTAAATTTAAATTAATTAGAATGAAAATAATTAAAAATTCAGCTTTTCAGTCACATTAGATTTCAAGTGTTTATTAGCTATGTGTGGCTGTCAACTAGTGTGTGAGATAGCACAGAAATGTGGAATATGTGAATAATTGCAGAAAGCTCTATTGCATAACAGTGGTCTGGATGGGGTTTTTTTTGAGAAAGACAACAAGTACACACGTTGGGAAGCGGCAAAGAGAGAGGGAGAGAAAATCATTCTCAATTAAAAAATTTTTTAAATAATTTTTGAGGGAGAGACAGACAGAAGCATAAGTGGGGGAGGAGCAGACAGAGAGGGAGAGGGAGGCATAGAATCCAAAGCAGGCTCCAGGCTCTGAGCTCTTGGAACAGAGCCCGACAGGGGCTCAAACCCACAAAGTGCGAGATTGTGACCTGAGCCAAAGTTGGAGGAGGCACAACTGACTGAGCTGCCTAAGTGACATGAGAATCTTTTTTGTTTTTTTTAATTTTTTAAAAGTTTATTTATTTTGAGAGAGAGTGAGTGCGAGGGAGGAAAAGAGACAGAGGGAAAGAAAGAGAATCCTGAGCAGGCTCCACACTGTCAGTGCAGAGCCTGATGCGAGGCTTGAACCCATGAACTGTGACCTAAGCTAAATTCAAGAGTCAGATGCTTAACGGACTGAGCCACCTAGGTACCACTGGATGATATTTTAAAAATGTGTATGTTTTTTAAAAACAGAGCCATTTTTGTTGAAGCATATTTTATTTATGATAAATTGCATAAATTTAAAATTAAGTTGGTAATTTTTCTTTAACTTAAACTTTTTGTTTTGAGATCATTTAGATTAACATGCACTTATAAGAAAAAGTGCAGAAAGATCTTGTGTACCCATTACCCAGGGGCCCCCAAGGGTAGCTCCTTGCAGAATTACAGAGTAATATCACAACTGGGAGATACTGAATCACTGAAGATATAGAACATTTCCATCACCATAAAGATCCTTTGTGTTGCCTTTGTATACCATGCTAATCTATTATACTTTTCTGTATTTTTTGTAATTTTAAGAATGTTATTTAAATGGAATCATAGTGATTTATAACCTTATGGGGTTGGCTTTTTTTCAATCAGCATAATTCTTTGGAGATTCATCTGGTTGTAGCAGTCATTGTCAGTTTGTTCCTTGTTATTACTGTATAGTATATGGATATACTACAATTTGTTTAACCATTTACCTACTGAAGGATATCTGGGTTGTTTACAGTTTTTGGTTATTACCATTGAAGCTACTTTAACCGTTTGTGTGCAGGTCCTTGTGTAAACATAAGTTTTCATTTCTCTGGGATAAATGCTCAGGAGTGCAATTACCAGGTTAAATGGTAGTTGTGCGTCAATGTTTTTAGGAAATTATCAAGCTGTTTTCCAGAGTGGTTGTAACAACCAGCAGTGTGTGAGTGATCTGATCCCTGCATCCTCACCAGCATTTGGTGTTGACACTTTTTGATTTTCGCCCATTTTAATAGGTATATGATGATAAGTCATTGTGGTGTTAATTTGCATTTCCATAATGGCTAATGATGCCAACTATGTGTACATGTTATTTGCCATCTTTATATCCTCTTGGGTGAAAATTTTATATACTCTTTGTTTGCTAGGCCATACAAACACCATACACAAGGTGGCTTAAACAATGGAAACTTATTTTCTCATATTTCTCGAGGCTGGAAGTCCAAGATCAAGGTATTAGCAGGTTTGGTTTCTTCTGAGGTCCCACTCTTTAGCTTATAGATGTCTGCCCTCTCACTGTGTCCTCACATGGTTTCTCCTCTCTGTGGTCACAGTGCCCCTGGTGTCTGTGTCCAGATAGCCTCCTCTTTGAAGGATACCAGTTAGATTGGATTAGGGTCCACCTCATGACCTCATTTAAACTTAATTCCTTCTCTAAAGGGCCTGCTCCAAATACAGTAACATTCTGAGGTACTGCAGCTGGGCTTCAACAAATGGATTTTTGGGGGACACCGTTCAGCCCATGGCAGTGTTTTTTGCCAGTTTTTTTTTTCCAGTTGAATCTTTATTTTACTGGTGAGTTTTGAGAGTTTTTAATATATATTAGTTTGCAAATATTTTTGTCGTAGTTTGCAAGTATTTTCTCCCAGTCTGTAACTTGTGTTTTCATCCTCAACAGGGTCTTAGAGCAAAGTTCAAATTTTGATGAGATCCAATTTATACATTTTTACTTTTATGGACTGTTATTTTTTTCTGTCAAGTCTAAGATTCTCCTTGCCTAGACATAGATCTCAAAGATTTTCTTTTTCTTTTTTACAGTTTATAGTTTCATTGAAACATTGAAGTTCAGGATCAGTTTTGAGGGTTTTTTTTTTCCCTAAAGTGTAAAAATTAGGTTGAGTTTGGTTTTTCCCTGTAAATGTCCAGCTGCTTCAATACCAGTTGTTGAAAAGCTCATCTTTCCTCCACTGAATTGCTTTTACTTTGTTGTCAGAAATCACTTGAACATATTTGTGTGTGTTTATTTCTGGGTTCTGGGTTCTGCTTTATTGATCTATGTATCTGTCCCTCAGCCAACACTATACCATCTTGATTACTGTAGCTATATAATATGCCTTGAAATTGAGTGACTCCTTTCTTTATTATTCTTTTTCAGAATTATTTTAGTTATTTTGCCTTCCCATATAAATTTTAGAATAACCTTGTCTACATCTACAAAAAATCCTGCTAGGATTTTGATAGGAATTGCTTTGAACTCGTATATCAGTATGGGGAGAATTGACATCTTTACCATGTTAAGTCTTCCAATTCATGAACATAGTATGTCTGTCTGTTTATTTAGATCTTTGATATCTTTCATCAGTGTTTTGTGGTTTTCAGCATAAAGGTACTGTATATGTCTAGTTACACTAATTTCTATCCTCTCAGTCTGACTTACGGCATCTCTCCAGCAGTTCTCATATTCCTACTTCATCAGTTTTTAGCTTTATCAGATTGTATGTAGTAGTGATCATTTCTCCCATCCTAAAAATATCCCCAAACCAAACCGTATTTTCTTTTGATCCCACTTCTGTCTTCTGCCCTATTTCTTTGCTTTTCTTTATAGCAAAACTTCTCAGAAAAATTACTTATATTTGCTGTTCCCACTTCTTTTCCTTTCCATCTTATCTTTAATCAATCCAGCCTGGCATAGGTCCTACCTTGTCAGAGTAAAGCAGCATTTGTGTAACTAAATCCACTGGTCAGCCTGTGGTCTTTATCCTTCTTGACTTTTCATTTGCATTGATATAGTGGATTTCTCCTGGATAAACTTTCTTTTTTGCTTCAGGGAAATGCAGATCAAAACAAAGTGTAAATTTGGTACCCATCAGATTTCCTAAAAATTAGGTCTGGTAAATCTAACCATACTGAAAGGAAAACTTCATTGCTAGGGAGAGTACAAATTGGTACTACCTCCTTAGAAAGCAATTTAATGATAGTACGTTGAAGATACTCAAAGTCCTTTTATCCAGAAGTTCTACTACTAGGTGTTAACCCCAGAGAAACTTTACAGCTAAGGTCTGTATAAGATTGTTCATTGTAAATTGGTTTATGATAGCAAAAAGTTTCAGGGAAATGTATGTTGTTTATTCTTCTAATGAAGTACCATCTAGCAGTTGCATTGAATAAACTAGGACTACATCTATCATCACAGAAAAATCTAAGAAACATAACATTATATGAAAAATACTAGGTATGAAAAGATAAATGCTTTATGATGTATTTGTATATAATAAGATAGTAAATGGAACTTTTCTTGTCATCTAAGCATTTCTCCTGGAGCTCAAAGCTGAGGACAGTCGCTGACAAAGGATCCCTGTAGTGTAAATAGAAACACTGAGCTTGCTGGGAAGCGACCATGATTTGTCCTGGAACTCTTATTACCTCCAGCTTACACAAAATAGAGATAAAATAGCCTTGCAGTGGAAGAGCCACAGAGAGGACTTCCTCTGTGTGTGCAGTGATGTTAAGAATATTTCCTTTGGACCAGGCAAACACTTTAGAGGCTAGATAGGCTAGAGCCATCATGAAAGAAACTTACCAAAAGAAAGTTGCCTGCTTGGTACAAGCAACTCAGGGTTATACCACTAGCATAAGAGCTGAGGAAGAGTTTTAGAGGTGAGCCGGAGAATACCTGTTTTCTACCAGAAAGTGTTACAGAGATTCTGTCAGAGAAAACCAGAGCTGGATAATAGGGTGGTAAAAATGAATTTCATTTAGGATCTATTGCAATAGGGAGGAAAGAAACCCCTCAGTATAGAACTGGGCTCCGTTCTGAATACAGCAAGGACAGTTGGGGTTTATAACAGAACGATGGGCTCAGTGGATGGGAATTCTAATAGGAGACATCAAGGATAGGGGGATTCTTGCGAAACTAATTTAACAGGATTCTTGCTGAAGGCTGAACTCTGCAGTCCTAGAAAGGATATGGGGAATAAGGGCGAGGCCTCGTTGAGAAGAGGGCTCAGAGGACTCCTACCAAAGTTTGGTTGAGAGTTACTCTGTGCCCCTATGGGGTGAATTTCAGAAATCTCAAAATGCTCCACAGGAGAGAGCCACATTATCACCAGTGATTGAGGGTAGTTTATAGCCAAGTGAAAACTAAAGACAGCACCAGCTTATATAATATGAACTTGTCTCTGTCCTATGGTAAGCAGAATGATGGCCCCCCCCCCCAAAGATATCAAGTCTTAATCCCTGGAACTTCTGTTACTTTATGAAAGGGATAATTAAATTAAGGGTCTTGAGATGGGGAAGTTATCTTAGATATCCAGGCAGACTCTGATTACAATCATGTGTATCTTTATAAAAGACAGAAGGAAATTTGAATACACACACACACACACACACACACACACACAGAAAACTGTATGAAGCAGACTGGAGAGATTTAGAGTTGCTGGCCTGGAATATTAGAGTGATATTGCTACACCCCCGGGAATGCTAGAAGCCACCAGAGCTGGAAGAGGCAAAGCATGGCTTCTACCCTAGTGCCTTCTCAGGGAGCCTGGCCCTGTTGACACCTTGTGATACTGATGTTTGATTTTGGACTTCTGACCTCCAGAACTATAAGATCCTATATTTGTGTTGGTTTAAGCCACTAAGTTGTGGTAACCTATTACACCTGCAGTGGGAAACTAACACACCATCACACAGCACTGTAATTATTGTTTGCAGAGCAGTGAGAACACAGGAAACTGGATCGTTAACTCTGCCTGAGGGAAATGAGGCTATGAGGACATTTGAATTGTGAATTGAAGGGTTTTTAAGAGTTTGCCAGACCTGAGATGGGGTGTGCCTTCTAAGTAGAATAACTACCATGAACTAAAGGACACTGAGGTTTTCAATATACATAACTTCTTGGTATGGCTTTTAAACTTATAGGATGCTGGGTCTCCTGAGTGGCTCAGTTGGTTAACTGTCAGACCTCTGCCCTGGTCATGATCTCACAGGTTCTCTGCTGTCAGCTCAGAGCTCGCTTGGGATCGTATGTCTCCCTCTGTCTCTGCCCCTCCCCACTCTCTCTCAAAAAAAAAAAAACCATTAAAAAAAACCCCAAACCTGTAGGATGCTTGGAAGGAAATGGTGGATACTAAAGCTGGAAGAAGTTGGGGCCAGTTCGTGCAATTTTGCATGATTACTGGAATGTTATTGTTTTACCCTATGTACATGATCATAAGGATTTGAAGCAAAGGAGTGATTGGAGGTAGACAGACTATTTGAGAATGTATTGTAGAGGCAAAAAGAGAAAAGAACTGATTAATTTGTTTGGAGAAAGGTAGTAAGACTTGGTAGCTAATTAATTATACCTGAAGTTTTGGGAGACTGACTCAAGATTGAATGAGATTTAGTATGGACATTTTGATAGTTGGAAATGCTTTTTAGTAAGTAGTACAGGAAGGAGGAAAAAAATGTGAATGTGGTGAGGAGGAAAAAACTCATTAGATGATCTTTTAAAATTGTATATCTAATCTGTGATCTTGCTCAGATCTTCCTGATTGTTACCTACTGAACTAGATATTTTGAGTGCCTTTGTTTATACTCAGTTGAAGATGCGATTTGTGAATTTTTTCTTTAAGGCTTTTCAGTGTTTCTTTGCCATCATATTTGCAATTTGGTAATTAAATTTAAAAAACTAATGTACATGTGCACTTGATTCATACATTTAAAAAGCAAATAACAGCTTACAGTTCTTAAAAGGTACTTCCTCAGAATTTGCCACACATGGGACATTTTGTGTCTTATAGTTTTCTGGATCTGAGTTGGAAATGTGGCCAGCACTTGAACTTGGACTACTGGTGAGAAGAGTTGGCTGTGAGTGTGAAAGGCAGGAGAGAGAGAAGGTGACTTTCATAAGATTTTCAGGCCAACTAGGAGATATGTTAAAAGAATGCTGGTCAGAATCCTGTAGTTGGAAGATAAAATTGAGAACTAATCTCTAGTGAAATATGAAATTTGACTTGTCAAAGTTTATAGTCCTATGGTCCAGAGAATGTTAGGGGAAGACTAAGAAGGGAATACCTAAGAAATAATGTCTGAGTTTAGTTAGGAAATGTAAGATAAATCTAAATGTTCAAGTGACTGGGAAATGTTTCAATAAATCAGTTTAATAATTAAATATTTTGTAGTGGTTAAAGCATTACTTATAAAAACTACCTGTAATGGCATGAAGAAATCTAAAATGGAAGAATATAATATATGAGTACTATAATTACAAATTACATAAAAGTATTTGGACAAATAAAGATTGTATAGTAGCGTTGAAAAAAAATTTAGAAATTAAGTTAAATTAGAAAACAACATTTTCTTTCTTTTATTTTTTTCAAATTTATTTTTGAGAGACAGAGAGAGACAGTGTGAGCAGGGGAGGGTCAGAAAGAGAGGGAGATATAGAATCTGAAACAGGCTCCAGGCTCTGAGCTAGCTGTCAGCACAGAGCCCAACGTGGGGCTCGAACGCACAAACCGTGAGATCATGACCTGAGCTGAAACCAGACGCTTAATTGCTTAACCGACTGAGCCACCCAGGTGCCCCAGAAAACAACATTTTCTCCTAAAAATGCATAACTCCAGTCTAATAATGAAAAAAAAATCAGAAAAATCCCAGTTGCAGGTCATTCTGTAAAATACCTGACTATTCAAAACTGTCAAGGTCATCAAAAACAAAGAAAGTCTGAGAAATTATTAAAGCCAAGAGAAGCTTAGGAAGCCATGACAACTTAAATGTAATGTCATATCTTAGGCGGGATCCTGGAAGAGAAAAATACTATGTAAAAGCTAAGGAAATCTGAATATAGTATGAGTTCAGTTAATAATAATAATGTATCAATATTGGTTCATTTAATTGTAGCAAATATGCCATACTTATATTCAGTATTAATATTAGAGGAAACTGGGTGTGTAGAATATGAGAACTTTGCATTGTTTGTAAATCTGAAACTATTCTGAATAAAAATCCTAAAAAATAAATTTTATTTCTAAGAATGTAGGAAAGGGAGAAAAATATACATGTGGGCATTTATTCATCAAATGTCTGTGGACAGAAAAAAAAGCATGCCATATATATGTGTATATATATATGTAACTATATATTTGTAGTTACAAGTATAATACATATATATAGAGCTATATATATACACATATATATATATATAGTTACAAATATTTGTATACATATGGATTAATTCCAGGGGGAAATAAAGTGAAAACCAGTTGTTGTTATGTTTTTTTTTTTTTAATTTTACTTTTGAGAGAGAGAGAGACAGAGAGAGCACAAGGCGGGGGAGGGGCAGAGAGAGAGGGAGACACAGAATCCGAAGCAGGCTCCAGGCTCTTAGCTGTCTGTACAGAGCCCCGCACTCGAACCCACAAACCATGAGATCATGAAGTGAGCTGAAGTCAGATGCTTAACCCACTGAGCCACCCAGGCACCCCTGAAAACCAGTTTTTAAAGAAACTAGGTGATGAACATTTTCCTACTCTAAAGTTTGTTGGAAGCAAGCAAGATTAATTTGATAGTTTGGGTTGAGGTGATGTTGGTACTATTACAGTACGAGAGAACCTATGAGTCAAGCTGGACTCTCTATCAGAAGCAACAATCATTAAAATGAAAAAGGAAAAGAATCACAGTTGTGTAGTGTTAGCCAGGGATCCGAGACCACAAGAGAATATGTAATAAATGGGACCTGTTGCTTACTGAAAAAAATGGATTCAAAATTGTATAATCAAATCATTTTTGTCTACTCTGTTAGAAGAGTGCAGCAAAAAAAGCTAGGCAGAATTCTGTCTTGAGTGTTGTGCCATCTGCTGGCACTATTAACTAAATACATTTAAAAATTATTTTATGATCTTGTAATGGCTGCTGGTTTTCCTTATTCATTGTTCTTTGGTTACATTTGTTTTATTCTTATACTGTCTTTTTAAAATATATAATTGATATTCCTTTTTAAAAATTCCTTATGGTATCCATCACTACCTCAGGTTTTTAAGAAGTTCTCACATTTGGCTTGTCAATTTTAGCTGGGACTTAAAAGTAAGTCAAGTGTGCATAGACCTTTTTTCCTTTCCTTTGTTCCTCTCAGAAACCCTTTATAGTGCTCTAATTTTATCTCCTCCATTTAATGGAATTAAATTTGAGCAACTCAATATTATATAATTAAGTACATTTCACCTCTTGATTCAGAATCTATCCTATTACAGTGATACCTGACAGCAGACATTTACACAGTGCAAGTCACAGGCATACACTTAATCCCTGCCGGCTTGCTAATTCACTGTGTATGTGAGCTATGCACCAAAGGCAGGCGGTAACATGGGCCTTGTAGGTAACGGGTATATGCCCTAGAATTGATTTCTCCCTCTTCTTGGGGGGAAAGTTTGGAATTAGGGCATCTTTTCATTTCTGTTGCTTTCTTTCTCTCTCTCCAGAAATTGTATTTTGCCCCCTTTGAATTCTCTTCATATCCTTTGCCTATTTTGTCAAATGTGATGTTATTCATGCTTTTCTCAGAGCTTGGTGTATGGCCAGAGAGTCCAGAACAGTCAGAAGAGTCCAGGGAATACACACACTCCCCAAGAACAGGAAGATGCATCCTTCTCTCGCCAGGTGAACCGTCCTTCTCTCACATCGGTATCTGTATGTTCTTCTGGGAGTGTGGCTGACCTGGGAACCCGTCATTCGTGCTGCCCTGAATTCTCTGTGTGGCCCTGTTGTTTTCAGACTCCTTTCAATATCATCTGCCATTGAGGGAACTATATCCTTGGCTGTGTTTGTTAGCAGCATTATATCAAGCATATTAGCCTTTATGTTGGAGACTGCTAATTTTTTTAAAGTTTTTTTTTTTTAAAGTTTATTCTGAGAGAGCGAGCGAGCGAGCATGTGCACATGAGGAGGGAAGGGGCAGAGAGGTAGGAGGTGCGAGTATCCCAAGCAGGCTCCACACTGTCAGCATGGAGCCAGGAGTGGGGTTGATCTCATAAAACTCTGAGATCATGACCTGCACCAAAACCAAGAGTCAGACCCTCAACCAACCGAGCCACCCAGACGTCTCCCCTCCCACTGCTGCTTTTTAAAATGAATGTAACCTAAAGATTTAATAAGTCTGGCATTTAAAAAAAAGTTAACTAGATTGCACACAGACACGTGGTAGCTGATTGGTTATATTCCATCTGGACATGTGAATAAACGTGTATTGTGGCATCTCTCCTCTTGATACACAAGCCAGCCTTTGCCTCCACCTGCTGTGTGAGTCTCGGTTCTGTCATGT
Organism: Suricata suricatta; assembly: GCF_006229205.1. Classification (NCBI taxonomy): domain Eukaryota; kingdom Metazoa; phylum Chordata; class Mammalia; order Carnivora; family Herpestidae; genus Suricata; species Suricata suricatta. The sequence goes on along the minus strand of NC_043709.1, from coordinate 40,059,004 downwards.
TGATTTCTCTCTGCAGCAGTGTGCAGCAGCTGAGCTCTCCCAGGTCCGCTCAGTCTTAGCTACTGCTTCAGCATTAGACTGGGGAGGTGCGTTCTCTTTCCAGTTCTCTTCAACACCAGGGTTGTAATAAACCTTGGCTGCAAGCTAGGTATTTTAAGGATCTTCATATGGCGTAATTTCTTTACTCCAGTACAGAAAATCATTGTGTTAGCCTTAGAAGGGGTCCTGCAGGAATTGTAATCTAGTAGTTCTTAAACGTTTTTTTTAAAAAGCGGCTGATCTTTTTTCAAGTAAATCTTATATAAAACCTCAGTACCTAAAAGGCAGGGTAGATAACAAAGTGCTATGTTTAAAGAATTGAGAGTTGTGAAGCTCTCTGACACCGTGGTGTTGGTCCTTGAGGCACCTCAGAGGAACTATGACCAGATCTTATTCATCCTTCTCTCTCTCATTTTTTTTAAGTTTTTTTATTTTGAGAGAGAGAGAGAGAGAGAGAGAGAGCGCTCAGCATATGAGACCTGGGGAGGGGCAGAGAGTATTCATCCTTCTCTTTTTACAAATAAGGGACTTGAAATCCTACAGTAGTGAATTGCCTGACTGGGTGTAGCCTGGATAAGAAAATGGCTGACTTTGAATTCCATAGCTTCTCAGTCTAGGACTTTTTCTGTTGTACCAAGCTGCTTCTATCAGAATTACTGCATTACTTAGTGCTCATGATAGTTGTGTTCTTAATCGCCTTGACCCATTTCACCCATCCCCTCACCCACCTCACCTCTGGTAACCATCAGTTTGTTCTTAAGAGCCTGTTTTTTGGTTTGTCTCTTTTTCTTTGTTTCTTAAATACTACATATGAGTAAAATCATGTATATTTGTCTTTCTCTGACTTAGTTCACTTAGCATTATACCCACTCTCCATCCATGTTGCTGCAAATGGCAAGTTTTCGTTCTTTTTTATGGCTAATATTCCACTGTATATACCACATCTTTATTATCTATTGATGGACACTTGGGCACTTTTATTCTTAGTGACTGAATTTTTTTGCACCCTCTTAAACTTTGCACTGGCCTTCCCATGTTCTGGCCTGAGGTTGCAGTACATTGTATAGTGTTTTATGTACAGCAGGACAAAAGTGCTCTGTGTTTTGCTGTCACGTAAAAGAAACATAATTGTATCTTACTGCTGTGTTATATTGAGGAAGCTGACATGCATAACACGGTTTGTATTTTAAATAGAAAATTACAGCACATAAGCTTTGAATGGATGTAATATTCTGGAAAACTATTTAAAATTAGGAGTGTGATCTTTTTAGAACTATTTTAGTAGATTTACATTTTATCAGAATTGCCCATTGTTCCTTACTCACCTCATGGTACATGCTTAACAAGCCCCTAGCATAAAGGAATATAAGAAAAGATAATATCTGAAAATAATAATCTTCGTTGATTTCTTTACCACCTTAGAGTTTATTTGGCATGTAATGAAAGCTTGAAATTTTTTTAAAGAAACTTTTAAATATTTTGGTGGGGGGAGAGAATGCGTGCGGGCGCGCACACACACACACACGCACATGCACACACGCACAGGTGGGGGAAGGGCAGGGAGGAGGGGGACCACATAGAATCTGAAGCAGGCTCCACGCTCTGAGCTGTCAGCACAGATCCTGATGGGAGGCTAAAATCCACAAATTGTAAGATCATGACCTGAGCTGAAGTTGGATGCTCAGTTGACTGAGCCACCCAGGCACTCCTAAAACTTTTTTTAAACTTTATTTGTTTATTTTGAGAGTGAGAAAGTGTGAGCGGGGAAAGGTGGAGAAAGAGGTAGACTCTCAAGCAGCCTCTGTGCTGTCATCACAGAGCCCAATGCGGGGTTCAAATTCATGGAAACGTGAGATCACGACCTGAGCCGCAATCACGAGTTGGACACTTAACTGAGCCACTCAGGTGCCCCGTGGCATATGATGAAGGCTTTAGAGTGTTAGATATATATAAACTTGTTGAATCACTATGTTGTACACCTGAAACTAATGTAATATTGCATGTCCACTATACTCAAATAAATTCAAAAATAAAAAATAGAATGCTCAAGGTAGGGATTATGTAGGAATAAAAGACAAATTGGTCTGAGAGAATAAGAGTTGATTTGAAATTAAGAGTTCTGTGAAGCTAAAGATGAATTTCAGTTACAAATTTGTCATTCATTTCTAGTTTGGCAGCTTTTCTGTTTTGAGAGTATGTACAAGGGGTAGATCTATTTGAACACGCTTTTTCTCTGAAGAGGACAGATTTTAGAATTAGGTAAAACTTAACCATTTCAGTAATGAACATTCTTCAAACAGTGCAAAAGTGGTAGTATAATTTTGAAATGTTGTCTGTATCTCTTTTCTGAACTTCTGCCTTTGTGTAATTTACTCTTTAATAGGAAATCAAACCTCAAAGCCATTATAACCATGGATATGGTGAACCTCTTGGACGGAAAACTCATATTGATGATTACAGCACATGGGACATAGTTAAGGCTACACAGTAAGTTTTTTTGTTATAGTTGCTCACTTCTTTGATATCTATATTTTAAGTAAGATATGAGCACATGTATTTCTTTCTCTTTATTGATGATTCTCTATTTGGTGAGATATTGTTTTCATATTTTAGCTCTTTGTACAAATTTACCATGGCTGATTTAAAGGACTTTGTCTAGTCAGTCCAATGTCTGGGATTCCGTAGGGACAGTTATGCGTGGGTTATACTTTCTTGTTCCTTTGCATGTCTTGTAATTTTTTTGTTGAAAACTATACTGTTAAAATTATATGAGATCGCAGTTCTTTTTTTTAAATTTTTTTTTCTTTTAATATTTTTTATTTATTTTTGAGAGACAGAGAGAGACAGCGTGAGCAGGGGAGGGTCAGAGAGAGAGGGAGACACAGAATCTGAAGCAGGCTCCGGGCTCTGAGCTGTCAGCACAGAGCCAGACGTGGGGCTTGAATCCACGAACCGTGAGATCATGACCTGAGCCGAAGCCAGCGCTCAACTGACTGTGCCACCCAGGCGCCCCGAGGTCACAGTTCTAATATCAGATTCTCCTGGGGTTTGTTACTATTATTTGTGCCATTTCTAAATTAATTCTCTAAACTCTGTTATCTTTGTCATGTGTGGCCACTGAAGTCTCAGTTCAGTTAATGGTAAGTAAATGATTGAACAGAAATTACTTTTTTTTTTAAGTTTATTTATTTTGAGAGAGACAGAGACAGTGTGAATGAGGGAGGAGCAGAGATGGAGGGAGAGAGAGAAATAATCCCAAGCAGGCTCCACACTGTCAGTACAGAGCCCAGTGTGGGGCTTGAACTCACAGAATTGTGAGGTCATGACCTGAGTCACCAACTGAGCCACCCAAGCGCCCCAGAAACTTCTTAAATCCCTAGAACCAGTAAGTTCCTGATCTCTGTTGAGTGATTCTCTGAATGGTTTAGATTCTCCATTCTCTGCCAGGCAGCTTTCCAATGCCTTAGCCTTCACTGTCTGCTTGCCTGGAACCTCAGAGTCAATCTGACATGAGAGCTTAGGGTTTTCTTAGGTCTTTGTTGAATCTGTGCGCATAACCTTATGCTTGTGCATAGCTTTCTAGATTTCTAGGAATATGTCTGAGCTTTTCAAAGCCCCTATGGTTATCTCATTTCTCAGCCATTGCTTCTTTCCTCAAATTTGTCTGTTTGCCCCAGCTGTTACACATCCTCTCAAGCAACTGTTCCAACATTTGACAGTCCTCAGACAGAAGCTTTTAATGAGTTTAAGTGAGGTTCAGTAGATACGCCTTTCAAGTGGACTCTTCTGGAGAACCACCAAACAGGTCAAACAGTGACTTCTCTTTTGGAATAAGGCTTTGCAAGGACCCTGTCCCTATTCTGCTTACTCTGGTACTAGTGTAAGGGAACCAACGTGAATTTGCTCCTTAGTGAGTCACAGATTCACTAGGTGGAGTTGTCACATTAGTTAAACTATTTGCAGCAAAGGAGGTCAAGTGGAATAACATGCAAAGCTGTGACTGCCTGAGCAAAGGTGGATGGGTTCCTTTTATTTAGTGTGAAGATGAATATTTAAAAAGAAGATCCTTGTCATCATATGTAGAGATGGGCATAGGTTGCACAGATACCTTAAGGAAAAGGAAACCTGCCTGTACATACATTGTATGCTATGTAAAAGAGACATGTGCTCTGGGTGCCTGGGTGGCTCAGTTGGTTGGGTGTCCGACTTTGGCTCAGGTCATGATCTCGTGGTTCGTGGGTTCGAGCCCTGCATCCAGCTCTGTGCTGACAGCTCAGAGCCTGGAGCCTGCTTTGGATTCTGTGTCTCCCTTTCTCTCTGCCCCTTCTCACTCTGTCTCTGTCAAAAATTAATAAACAATAAAAAAATTTTTTTTTTCAAAGGCATGTGCTCCTCCTTGGGCAGAGATTTGGTCTTATAATGAGGCAAAGGTAATTGTCAGTCATTCTAGAGGTTATTTCATTGTCTGTGCAGGTGTGATTCAGGGGTTATGCTCAAACTGGTCTGGATGGTCTGGGCTGGACAGTTGCTATTGCTTGAGGGGTGGTTTTGGTTTCTGTTTCTAAGTTAAGAGATAAGCTGGAAAGAAGAACTTAAGGAAAAATGTGGGATGAAGGTTGGTGACTTCAAGCAGGTGGGCACAGTAAAGGTCAGGTCTTGGAGTCTAGCCAGTGACTCCAGTACCAGGAATACAAACATTTTTCAAGGCTGCTGGGGAGCAGAGAGGCTGGGACTATGATATGTTAAAATATCACAAAGCTCTCTGTTCTTACAGAAATTCACCTGCTTTTTTTGACTGAATGCTCCTTGGATTGTTAAAAGCCTTTGGTTAATTTCCAGAGTTCTAAAAGAGTGGATTCTGACAGTTTTTGTTGCCAGTTTTTTCATTAGTTTTGTGGAGAGACAAACTTTCTAAGTTTTTTAGTTCACTGATGTCACTCTGCCTTCTTGAATGTTATGTATAGTTAAATATCAAAGCATATTGTGCCACCTGTATTTAGCAAACCGATTACACTGTTTTACATTCATCTTTCCTTTTGAGACTGCTCCTTTTGTGATCTCCTTTCTTCCATTTGTGATTAATCTGTCTCACCCAAATGCATCATTTCTATCAGCAGATAAAGCCCAGTATCTTTGATCTAAGAAGAAAACAACCACCCTTCTTTTTCCTTACATAGTCTTTTAACTACTCTATTTCATGAAGAGTATCTGTCTGTAATTTCTACCTTTAAAAACACTTATTTAAATTGTGAAACATTTCGGTCCTACAGTGTGAAGTGTAGAGATTAAGCAGATTAAGCAGATGATCCTAACATTTTGCTGTAATTGCTATAGGTTGCTCAGTGTGCTCTCTTCCTTCTCCTCAAGGGAACCTTTTTTGAAAGAGCTGTGAATTATTCTCATGAACATTCTGTACATTTATTTCTATAAACATCTATAAGAAAATATGCTATTGTAACATATGCCTGAAATTTATATAAATTGTATTCTACTCTTTTTTTTAAGCTTATTTATTTGTTTTGGGAGAGAGAGAGAGAGAGAGGGAGAGAGAGAGAATCCCAAATAGACTCCGTGCTATTGGCACAGAGTCCGATGGAGAGTTCAAACCCATGAACCTTGAGATCATGACCTGAGCCAATACCAAGAGTCAGTTGCTTAACCAACTGAGACACCCAGATGTCCCTAATTATATTCAACTTTACGTATTATTTTGCAGTTTTTTAAAAATAAAAAAAAAACTGTATACCTTTATTGATTTATCAGTATTGATAAAGACCTAATTTATTTTATTTTATTTATTTTTTTTTTGAGAGAGAGAGAGAGAGAGAGAGAGAGAGAGAGAGAGTAAGCAAGAGAGGGACAGAGGGGGATAGAGAATCATAAGTAAGGCACTGTGCCCAGTGCAGAGCCGGTGCAGGTCTTGTTCTCCTGACCGTGAGGTCATGACCTGAGCCAAAATCGAGAGATGGGCACTTAACCAACTGAGCCACTCAGGTGTGCCACGGACCTAATTTATTGTTTAACTGCTTTGTATTATTCTATCATTCTACTTACTGAGGGACGCTTAAAACTGTTTCTGCAGTACTTCTTTAGTATTACAAACATTGCGTCAATAAATATCCTTCTTCCTGTTTTTCTGTGTACATAAATAAGAGTTCTTCTAGGGTAGAAAACTCAAGTGGAATTTCTGACTTCTTCAGTATGTTCCTTCAGCTTTACCAACTATTGCCAAATTGATTTCCAAAGTGGCTGTGCCAATTTGTACTTGAATCTGCAGGAAATGAGTTCTTCTTTGACCACTTCTTGCCAAATCCTAGTTTTGTCACACTAATAATTGTCAGTTTAATGATTGTGAAATGGTTTTCTGTTTTGATTGGCTTTTCTCTGATAACAAATAATGTTGAATATATTTCCTATGTTTATTAGCCATTTGGATTTCTTCCTGTGCAAACTGACATGTTAAATCTTTTACCCATTTTGAGTTCTTATATCTTTTTTGTAATTGATTTGTAAAAGTTCTTTTATGTATTTTGGTGGGAGTCCACAAGAAGTTCTAGTGTGAGATATGTATCATGTTGGTGCCCTTCAAAGTCCTGTTTTGCTGCTCTCCTGCCCTCTTTACACCTCCCAGTCATGCAGCTCACCATTCAGTACTCCGCTCCATTGCGTCCAAACCTCAAGTTTTTTTCCTGCAACAATGTGGTAGAACTTCTCCTCTGGACACCTAGACTTCCACAAGGCTCTCTCACTGTGGTGTGGGTAGTCTAAGACAGTGTTGTCCAGGGTTCCCAGACCATTGCCCGGAAGGGCTGTAACAAGGTCAAGGGCTACTGCCGGGTCCATGGCTGGGCCACTGAGATCTGTATGCCTGTTAACCAGCACGTGGGTGGAAGAGACGTCTCATCTCCCTTCTGGTGTGGTGCTGGATCCCTCTGCCTCCTGCAGAGGCACTTTTGTCCACGAATAGATGCCAGATTATTGTTGTTGGAAGGGGGACAAACGATGGATGTCTTATACTACCCTGATGCTGACGTCAGTCTAACCCATTTCATCAAAATATAACATATATTGTTTTAATCATTTCTTAGTCTTCACAATTAACTTAGCTATTTTTGGTCTTTTACTTTCACAAATGAATTTTATTTATTTTATCTTTTGTAATGTTTATTTTTGAGAGAGAGCGAGAGAGAGAAGGGGCAGAGAGAGGGAGACATATAGTCCTATGTGGGGCATGAACTCACGGACTGAGAGATCATGACCTCAGCTGAAGTTGGACACTTAAATGACTGAGCCACTCAGATGGCCCCACAAATGAAATTTAAGTTCTACTTGAGAAATTCATTTGGGATTTTGGGATACTCATTTGGGATTTTAATTAGAATTTCATTGAATCTGTAGATTAATATAGGGGAAATTGGTATATATATTTATCCCAAGTGTTATTTATGTAGTGAGAGCATTATAACTAAATATGCTTTCTCATTATTATTTTCGATGATTTAACATTTCATATTATAATGATATGAAAATCTGATCCCAAATATATTTTACTTGGATACTTTGTTTTAATGATTTTTTTTTGGCTGAAAAAAGATAACCTCACAAAGATACATAATTCCCTGATAGAAGAATTATAGTCTGTGCTACATTTACTAAGTCACAGTAGTTACTTTTTCAGTATTATTCACTAAACAAATATTTTACTGAATTTTAACTTGAAATACCCATTTTTTAATGACAATTCTTGCAACCTATTCAGGTTCTGGCATTTTTATAATTATAGTAAATGTGTTTATACATGTTAGAAAATTGTGTCAAAAATTTTAGCACATCCACATGAGAAAGTTTTCGTAGTTGATGTATTTAGATCTTTCAGAAACTATATTATATAATGATGCAAACATTTTCAACCCTACAGTTTTTAAAAACGAATTCTCTTTATAGCAAGTTTTCTTCTAAAGTAGAAGTAGTTATTTTCTCACTGTGTCTAAAATACCCTTTTGCCTTGAAGGGGAACAGACCCAATTTCCTTATCTATTTTAAGAATATATGGTTGATAATATAGTGTGTACTCATTTGCTGTCACTACCCCTCTCAGTTCCTGTCCCCCACCCCCCAAAACAAGCAAATTTGAAATACTTTTCTTTTTTGTTAGATACAGTTCACTTCTTTGTATGGTTAAGAAGATTTTCAGGGCACCTGCTTGGCTCGGTTGGAGGAATGTGCGACTGACTCATGATCTCTGAGTTGTGAGTTTGAGCCCCACGTTGGGTGTAGCAATTACATATATACATACATACATATATACATAAACTGAAAAAAAAAGATTTTCATGGTCACTTACTTAAAGTGTGAGGTAGATTCTGCTCTTTAAGTAATGTGTCTAGTTTATTTAACTAAGAACATGGAGGCAGTTTTCTGTAAAGATAAAAGAAGTTAAGGTGCCACTGTCATCTCTGAATTGTGAAACTCTTGCTCTTCCCTTCGGTTGAGTACCTTATGCACGTGTGTGTACACATGTACGTATTCAGTACAGAGCCAGCGAGGGCAGCAATATGCAGGCTCTGTTACATATTAGTGAAGCTTAATGAATTACCTATGAATACTGGTAGACATTTTAATATTTCCTTCTAGTGTCCCATTGTGCCACCCCTCCCCCACTCTCACCCTGTGGTATGCCTTCCCCGTTTTGGAGACCACTCTAATTAAGAAATTACAAGTATAGTCAAAGCCCATTTAAATTTGTTTTTGTGTCTCATATTTCCAAGGACGTGATATTTTGTTTAGAATAAACTGGTGGTTCTTGAAGCTCCATGGTGGATTCTTGGTGGTTTATTGTACTGTTCTCTCCATTTTTGCTTATGTTTGAAATTTTCCATAATAAAAAGTTTAAAACCTTTATGTAACCAGTGTTCAAAAGCTGCAAGGGAGGGTAGGATCAGGCTCACTGCAAGTACCTTCTCTTCTTTACCAAATAAAAACTCTACCAGTGTACTTTGTCTTACGTCTCAGTGACTTGAACTCCTAGCACTCTTTCCCCACCTACCCTACTTCCTGTCCCCACAAGTCCTCTCTTATTTGCTCTAAGGAATATCAAAGCCAAATTTATAAACAAAGAATCCTGAGGCCTGAGGTAAAATAGCCTTTCTTCTTTTTGTTCTTCTGAATCATTGATGCTTTTTGTTACTGCTTTTTTGTTATTTAATATTTTTAAATATAATTGTATTTTTATAAGGACCCTTGTGTTTTGTGGATTAAGAGGTGATACTAATAAAAACAAGCAATCTCTAGACATTTTATTTCTGGTATCCTTTTCTCTTTCAACTAATGAGATATTGCATTCTTCTAGATGAGATATTTAAAACTGAGTTTGCTAACTGGATTAGGAAAAACTGTTGGAATATTGATATTTTTAAAGTAACATTTTACATTGAGAAATCCATTTTAATTTCCAAGTATCAAATGGAGCATTATTTTCTTCTGGAAATGTTACTTTCAGCTTTCCATTTTTTGTGAAATAGTAATAACAATCTCATATTTTCTTTTTTTCAAGATATGGAATATACGAACGCTGCCGAGAATTGGTGGAAGCAGGTTATGATGTACGGCAACCAGACAAAGAAAATGTCACACTCCTCCATTGGGCTGCCATCAATAACCGGATAGATTTAGTCAAGTATGTGTTTTCTGTATTTTAAAGTAATTATTTATTATAAAGTTATTCTAAATGATTATAAAAATTAGTCATTTCTAAAATTCATTGCTTTTACCTTCTATTTTTTTTAATGTTTAATTTGAGAGACAGATAGTTTGAGCGAGTACAAGCAGGGGAGGGGCAGTGAGAGAGAAGGACAGAGAGAGAAAGAATCCTAAGCAGGCTCCTCTGATGTCAGCATGGAGCTCGGCACAGGGCTCAAACTCATGAATCGTGAGATCATGACTGGAGCCGAAATCAGGAGTCAGATGCTTAATCAACTGAGCCACATAGGCGCCCCCATTGCTTTTAAATGTAAATCCTATGTACCTTTTTTCCTGAAAAAAAAAAAAATAGTTTTTAACATATACTAAATGCTTGTTTGTACAAGGTGCTGTGCTGAGTGCCTTTCCAATTTACCCTTTAATCTTTAATTCTTAATTCTTGAAATAACCCTATGTGAAAACTAAGAATTATCCCTGTTGTCCTGATGTGGAAACTGAAGCATATAAATAGGTTAAATATGTTACTAATAACATGCAGTTAATAAAAGTTGGAATCAGGATTTCAACAATCTAACCTGCAGCTCACATTTTAAGTGTGAATTCTTTGGGAACAAGCTACAAGAGAAAAAAGAGGGGGTCACAAAGATAATAGGCAATAATAATCTAATTTAACTATTCATGCCAGCATAAGTGATGAATATTTACTAAGTATGAATGATTTTTATAACTTACTGCTAATCTGCTTGTTTAATTTTAGTAAGAGGTAGTTAGATAAGACGGTAATAGAAAGTCTTTCTGGTGAATCTGGGTTAGTAGTCTCTGACAATCTGGACATAAATTCTTTAGATAAAGACATGAATCTGAAATAAACCAGTTGCAGATGTGCTGTTACGTATACCACACAGATTAGAGACAGAATAGGACATAAATGCCAGGTAAAGGAATTTTCCATTTTGAGTGTGAAAGAAAGGAAAAGCAAGTAATAATGAAGCATTGAACTTGAGTGTCTTTCTTCGAGAGAGCATATCTCCATTTTATTTGTTCCTTTTGTATTCTTGTGTATCTCATCTTCCCTCTGCCTTTGACATGGGTCTCCAGATGTCTAATTCCGTTTCTGTTTGTCAGAAAATGTTTTTATTTCATCTTCATTTGTGAAGGAAATTTTCATATGTATAGAAATCTAGGTTGGCAATTTTTGTTTTATTTTTGTGTTTTACTCATTGAAAACATCATTCCACTGTTTTCTGGTTTCTGTTACTGTTGAGAAATCAGGCTAACTATTGTGCTTTTGAGGGCTTTTTTTCCCCTGCCTTGGATGCTTTTAAGATTTTTCTCTTTGTTTTTGGTTTTCTGCAGTTTCATGATGATCAAACCAGGTGTGAATTTCTTTTTATTTACCCTGAATGAGATTGCAGTGAATTCTTGATACTTTGGATTGAAGTTTTCATCAGTTCTAGAAAAACCCCAGCTATTATATCTTCAAAAATTGCTTCTATCCTATTCTTTTCTTGTCTCCGTCTGGAACTCCAGTTAAACATATGTGTGACCTTTTCATTGTATGCGCTGTGTCTCGTATCCTCTTTCTGTGTGTACTGTCCTTTGGTGTGCATCATTCTGGAAACTTCTTACTTACCATTCCATCAAGTTCATTTATTCTCTATATATAATTTGCTGTTAAATCTATTCAGTGTGTTCCTAATTTTGTTTGTTTTCCAGTTCTAGCCTTTTTGTCATTTATATTTTTTAAATCTGTATTACTGAAATCATATGTGGCTGAAATTTTTAATCTTGTATACTTGAACATAGTAAGTATAGTTATTTTATAATCTATGAGAAGATAGCATTTGTAGTTTGTGTGGGTCTGTACCTGTTACTGTTGTTTCTTCATGTGCCTGATTGTCTTTAAATATGTACTACACATTGTGTTTGAGAAATTATTTGTTGAATAATCTGAGGCCTAAAATGAGATTTCCATTTGTTTCTGCTAGGTGCACCTTTAATTTAATTTTAAGAGTTCAGATTTTCTGGATCAACCCAGTGGCTAAAGACAGGCCAGAGCCAGGTGTATTTCTGGTTCATAATCACTGCTACCGTGCAACTCTTTGGGGTCCCAGCCCCTTTTTTGTTTTCCTTTGGTCTGCTTAGCTTGCTTGTTGGCTAACTCTTCTGCATCAGCAAATTGTCTCCAGGGCAGATGGTGCCCAAGAAGTTTTCTAACTTCTCCAGATTTTAACCCTCTCCTGAATTTTGGCCTGGTTAATGCTCTTAATCTTGTTAGGTTTTACTCTCTAGGAAACGTTTCTTATATTTCACTGAACTTTTTTAGTTTAATGGGAGGGTTGATTCAAATTATCTATCCTTCTAAACTTGTTTGTTTTTTCAGTTAATGTTATTTAAATCAAAGTAGCGTATAAACAATTTGAAAACTCAAATAGTCATAAAGGCTTACAGTGGGAAACGGCAGTCCCTCCCACCATCTGGGTCCTATGGCCCAGAAATAACTATTTTCAGTACTTGAGCTGTTTCTTTCAGTATTTACTCTTTGTTTTATATACTTATGTTGCTACTTTTATCTAGAAAGTTATTTTCTTTACAAAAATGACAGCAAACACTTTTTCTGCTTTTTCATTTAATATATATATCTTCAAGATTTTCATTATCAGTATAAATAGAGCTGCATCATTCTTTTTTAAACAGCTGTACAATGTTTATTTACATGGATTTGGTGTACTTAATGGTTTTTCTGTTGATGGATGTTTAGATTGATTTTGGTGTTTTTACCATCACAGCCAGTGTTCTAATTGATAATCTTGGTCACGTATCATTTTGTTTATTTTTATATATATCTAATATTTGTAGGAGTAAAAGAAAGATTAATTTTGAGTCTTTTTATGTTTATTTATTTATTTTGAGAGAGACAGGGAGAGACTGTGCTTAGGGGGAGGAGCAGAGAGAGAGAGAGAGAGAGAGAGAGAGAGAGAGATAATCCCAAGCAGGTTCTGTGCTGTCAGTTGTAGAGTTCTACTTGGGGCTTGATCTCATGACGCTGGTATCATGACCTGAGCTGAAATCAAGGGTTAGATGCTTAACTGACTGAGCCACCCACGTGCCCCAGATTTTGAATTTTAATAAATGTTGACCACTTTTATGTTGTTATTTCTTGATTTGTCAATTATTGTATTTTGGCCTTCTGTTTTAGGATATCTAGATGTCCTGAATCTCCTCACCACTAATCATTCTTCTGTCCTCTATTTTAGTTTTAATTAAGTCACTATTCATAGTGTAAGTTCTGAGAATGTAAATTCTCACTGCTAAGCACAAAAGCGTTCTATGATTATCCTTTCTTTGCAGTTTGATTTTTGTCTGAAATAGCAGTTATTTCATATTTTTCTTCATTTGTTTAATTTTCTCTATATTGTAACATCCTTCCCGTGTTATTAGAACTGTAAAACCCTTCTAATTGCCAGCAGTATCACCTAATTTATCTGTTCCATTTTTGGAGTTGGGAGGGGGAGGAAATCATTCCTGGAATTCTCCACTTTTCTGTTCCAACTCAGATTATTTGCTCTTTAGAACTAATATACAGCCATTATCTTGTGACTTTGCTTTGCCGTTATTCTGGGACTCTCTGTGCTCTAGCGTTGGTCTCAGTTTCCTGGATCTCCGGGTTTTGTCTTTTTGGCGTTGCTACCTGATCTTAGTAGAGCACAGTTTCTGATAGCTTTCTGAGAGAGAGCACTTGGGAGGTAAATGATTTAAAGTTATAATTATTTCTGCCCTTACACCTTATTGGTTGTTTGGCTGAGCATGGACTAACAGATTAAAAGTAGTTTTCTCAGAATTTTGAAGCATTACTTTATCATTTTCTTAATTCATATGTTATTACAATTGAGATTCTGTTGGTCAAAAAATTCACATTTGTCTGTGTATAAAAATAAAGTCCGAAGTGAGAAATACAGACAAAAAGTCTTGATGCTGCCTGCCTTACAAGTGTTCTAAACCACTTGTGGATTAGTGAGGTTATAGAATAAAGTCAGTAATTGTAGAGTGGGTTAATAATTAGTATCTGTGCATATTATATCTTTAGGCGGGTAAAGTTAATTTTTTACAGTGCATAATCTAGCAAGATACTTTCCTAAAACAAACATGGTGAGTAGAGGCAGTTTTTGATAACAACTGGTATTTATAGCCTCAAGATTACTTTTTACTACTGATCTGGAATTATACCCCCACTTAAAAACAAGCATATTTCTACCACAACAAATAGCATGAACATCATATTTGCTTGGGGTCTTCATACATCTAGGTCTTTTGGGAGTGGCTTATGGTCGTTCAGATGGATGCAGCACACTTAGTGCGTTGTATTGCATGTTGGGGAATTCATTGCTTTTATAATAAGAGAAGATTTGCTCTTTGTTCCAGAGGGAGACATTACCTCATCTCTCAAGGTTGCTGGATACAAACACAACTCTGAGAAATGACCTGTGTAGAAGTGGTCAGGGCCTTGCATTCTTAGTGTATACCTAGCAAGACATATGGGAACATGAGATACCCATGGAGAAATGTCTCTTTTTTTTTTTAATTTACTTTTGAGAGAAAGAGAGACAGAGTGTGAACAGGGAAGGGGCAGAGGGTCCAGGCTCTAGGCTGTCAGCACAGAGCCTGACGCGGGTCTCTAACTCACAAACCTGAGATCATGACCTGAGCCCAAGTCGGATGTTTAACTGACTGAGCCACCCAGGTGCCCCAGAAATGTCTCTTTTAACAGTTATTTTCCATCAGGATCTGTTAAAGGAATTTAACTACAATGATAGTTACTTCATGATAATAAGGAATAAAGTAAGTATAATGTTGAAAGGAGGAGACCTTCACCTTAGTGTGAATTGTGTATGGTTCCAATGCTTTCAAGTGAAAGTCTTTAAACTATTTCTCAGCTTTTACCCTGATGTAAAAAAAATAGAAAGGAAACTCTTGTGTTCAGCTGTCTCTTAATACCTTAAGATTCTTCATTAAAAATAATAATACTTGTAAATAATACTTGCTTATTATAAATAATCAAGTAAATAATACTTGATTTCAAGTAAAAGCTTTATTAAGGAATATGGGGCTTTATTAAAAAATATAAGCTTTATAATTTTTTGAGAACACATTGTATGTGTGGCTTATTCTTCTTTCCAACATGTACCTTTTTTTTTTCTTCTTGACTTTGTGAAAGTTCACATTATTGTGCATTTTATTTATTTACTCATGACTTACATTATATCCAGTTTATGGCCATTAAGTGGCTACTTTTAATCTGGAAACTTGCCTTTTTGGTTTAGGGAGGTGTTCTTGCATGGTGCCCTCTAGAGCAGCTTTCATTGTCTCTGTTTTTCCCCCTGGAACTTTTATTTGTTAGATACTGGAACCATCCAGATTGGTTTCTTTTTCTTATCATTATCTCAGATACATTTTATCTTCAGTATAGCCGTTGTACTTTGGGGAGAGTCTCTTAATTTATATAATTTGTCTTCTAATCCTTTCTTTGAATTTCTAATTTTATCTATTGCATTTTCAATTTGCAAGCATTTTTTTATTGATCTCTGTCTCCTCCTCCCCTTTTTAAAAAATATTTTGTTCTTCATATCTTGAATATATTATCTTCTCTTATTTTTGGAGGATGTTAACTGCAATTTTTTTTTTAATTTTTCTCTTCTACATGTTACCTGTTGATTTTAGGCTTCTTCTCTTTATTTGGTCTTCCATATTTGCAACTTTCCTCAATTATCTGATCATATTTAGAAGAGACATAACAAAGCTGATTGGGAAATATAGAACTTAGATCACAACGGGACCCTCTCAAATGTCCGTTTCTAGACGTTTTTCTCTGGGGTTGTTCAGTGTCTCTTAGAGAAGAATCTTCTAGTCTCTTTGTAGGGAGGAGTAGAGTATCTCTGTCTGTCAGCTGACCTGAGCAAGGAAAGGGGTTTGGGTTTGTAGTTGTTGTTTAGCATGTAAACTCTCATTGACTTGCTATATATTCAGTACAGTGTTTTGTATGGTTCTCTGATTTAATTCCTGAGTCTCAAATTTCTCTGATTAAGTTGCACTGAACACACTTTTCGGCAAATGCTGAGTGGTTCAGTGTTTAAATCAGTATGAGCCCAAGGCTGAAGCCAGAAGTCATCATCATATTATGAAGTTTAGAGACGTAAGAATGAATCTGAACTTTTAAGAGTTTGAGGTATTATTACAGTAATTTTAAAATTTTGAGGAGTCACATTTTGAGATTCAACATTACAGTGTACAAAGAAATACTTGTCTAGCACTGTCAGCTGCTTGATTGTTTCTTTCCATTTCACTAAAATGCCTGTCTGTGATGTTAAATATTTAACTTTCAGTGAGAATATAAGTTACAAAACAAGTTTTTTCAGCAACTTTTATTAACTTTCAACCGGTGTTTTTGTTTATAGTGTAGCTTCTTTACATTCTGCAGAGGTAACAGTTACCTTTAATCCCTTAATCTTTCTGTGGTTTTATAATATATTCTGGATTGCTTCTCATTGGTACCCCTCTGGAGACATTTGAGTTTTAGCTCTTTACTTTTCATCTTCCAAATACTTGTTAATATCTCTTGTTCATTGATAGTCCCATCTCAAAAGCTGGGGGTCATTAATTAATACCTGAAGGAACATTCCTCGATAATCTTGTATTCAGAAGACTTGAATTTAAAAATAAGAATTAAATGAGCTTCTCAGAATTTTGTAGTTTTGAACTAGGATCTTATAGCTATAAAGAATAACATGTTATAAAAATTTGGTACTTCTCTTCCAGTAGTTTACAGTTATTCTTCTTTAGCATGCAGAAAAAAAAAATTGTACTTAGAACCAGTCTGGAAATCACTCATTGCCATAGCCCTAGCAAGGATTTGGAATGTGAGTAAAAATAACTCTCAGGGACAAATATATTGACTATAGAAAATGTAATAAAATTGCCTTAAAAGCATCCCAGCTCTTATCAAAGTTGTTCCTTGGCCAAGCTATACTTCTCTTTGGGCTCTGAAAACCATTTTTCTATATCAACTATGATATAGGTGAAACTTAAGAAACCGTTTAGGAATAGTTAAATGTTTGTGTTTGGACTAATAATGTCTGATATTTTGGACTGGAAATATTTTAGTATGGAAATGTTTTGTAAAGTTACTTTAAACTATTTTAGAATATATGGTGGAGTCCTAACTCCTTTATTGCTTAGTGGTTTAAAAACTCCACAGTTTAACAAGTACATAAAGCAGTATATTTCTGAATCAAACATACAAGTATACTAACTGTTTAAAATTGTATTTTAAAAGTGAATGTGTTAGTGGTTTAAGGCAGTAATTACTTAGAACAGTTTTAAGAATCTCAGTTCTATACACACATCAAGCATTTGACATTAAAGGCATGAAAGGCTATGATAAGCAGCTAAGTCCTGTTCATTTCAGAGAATATCAAGATGTTATAATGTTAATATATTTAAAGCAATGAGATTGCTTTTTTTTTTTTAAAGCAACATACCTTTAAAGGCATAACAAGGCATTGTAAAGAACCTTTATGTTATACTTAAAATTCATAAAATTCTTACATGTAAATTGTCTGATTTAATCTACAGTAATTTTGTGAGGAAAATAAAGCTCTAAAAGCTGAGCCTCTACTGATGGTAGACCAAGTGGCCTGTTCTACAACTTTTCTGTCTACTCTTGCTCTCTGATCCAAGTCTTTATGGTTCTCTGACTGCCTTCATTTTTATATAGTTGTTATTTGGTATGCCGTTCTTTTTTGTGACTTTGAAAAAATTATTTTCCTTTTGCTTCTCGAACAAAAGAGTGATGTGTTTGATATAAATTCTGATAAATACATTTTTTAAAGATCACAGAAGATTGTTTATCATAAAGACATGCTAGTGCATAAGATCTAAAATGGAAAACATTTTTTCTATATTTTTTACATCATTTCTTAAAATTTAAAATGGAAGTTGTCTAAATTATTTAAAATTTTGTCTTATAGATACTATATTTCGAAAGGTGCTATTGTGGATCAACTTGGAGGAGACCTAAATTCAACTCCATTGCACTGGGCCACAAGGTTTAAATTTGCTTCTGGATTATTTTTTTTCTTTGGTTTCTTTATTAGTCTATAATTAAACAATTTTTTCTTATTTTAATGATATGCTAAAATGAATGGGAGAATTTAAAGTAATAGTTAATATCAACAGTATACTAATGTGTTGCTGTATAGTGTTACCTGCACTGGCAGCAGTTTATTGTCCCAAAATGCCTTTTGGGGACTCACCGTGCTGGTGTTAATCCAGTCAGTTAAGATTGTGTTCAACTTTGGGTTTGTGAATGTAGTATTAGGCACCCTCTTTGTGTATTTATAGTTAAAGAAGTTGGCCAGTTCATGGGACAATTAAGATCACATTTGAATAGGATTAACAGAATATAGTAACTATTTATTATATATTTAAAGAAGTTTTAAGTATCTCTAAAATTTAAAAGACTTTTTTCAGTTGAGACTTAAAAACCTTAAAATCCTAAGTATTCATTATATACACCTATTTTAAAAAACATTTAAAAATTTGTATAATCTTTTCCACTATTACCCTATTTAAAAAAAGATCTTTCCAGGAGGTCCTGTTTGAAATAACTTTTATATATGTAAGTGTTTATTCTTTTATGTTTTAGACAAGGCCATCTATCTATGGTTGTGCAACTAATGAAATATGGTGCAGATCCTTCATTAATTGATGGAGAAGGATGTAGCTGTATTCATCTGGCTGCTCAGTTTGGACATACCTCAATTGTTGCTTATCTCATAGCAAAAGGACAGGTAAAAAAAATCACAATGGTATGGATTTTAATCAGATGTTCTTCATGGTTTAAATATCTAATAACAACCTGGTGATATTTTAATTAGTACTTTCTGATGGATGAGAATAAATAAATACATAGTTTGATGTTGAGGTAGTAAATGTAGTTAAGTTGAAAATAAAGTTAATCAAGAACCAGATAATGAACCATTAAATACCATTTTTTATTCCTGAGAATGATAGAGATGAATCTCAGAAAGTATGAAAATTTAAGTATTTTTCCCTTAATTACATCTTTTGAATATACCTTCTGAATTCATTTAAACTTTTTTGAACATTTTACTGGTTATTTTCTCTATTAAGTACCTCTCAAAGAGGGGGATAAATTGTTGAGGATGAGTTTCTTGGTTTCTGCTATATAAAATAATGCTGCTTTGTACGTCAGAAAACTTCTCATGATTTAAGTGGTTCTTCCTGATTTTTTTAGTGTGTACTGACTATAATCACATTAAATAGGTACCAGTTTATATATACCATGTTTTTGTGATAAATATATTTCATTAAAATTAAAGTTGCTCAGTTTTTCTTTCAGATGTTTTCTTTGGTTATACTTAAACATTAGTTTTAGAGGTGCCTGGGTGGCTCAGTCCATTAAGCGTCTGACCTTGGTTCAGGTCATGATCTCACAGTCCGTGGGTTCAAACCCCATGTCAGTCTCTGTGCTGACAGTTTAGAGCCTGGAGCCTGCTTCAGATTCTGTGTCTTCCTCTCTCTTTGCCCTTCCGCTGCTCACTCCCTGTCTCTCAAAACAAAATAAAGACATTAAAAAAATTTTTTTAAATTAGTTTTATAGCTAAGGATCTCATTGTAAGAATAAGACAAATGATTTTAATTCAATGCTGTTAACATTTCTTTTAAATTTAAAATTTGATGCAGATTTGAAATTTGAATAGTATTTATTTTATGAATTCTTTTAAGATACTTCTTGTTGGCAAGTACCAAGCAATGACTCTTGTGTGTTGTGCATTACAGCTTAAGGAAAGAAGCATAGACCAGCTAATTGCTGGAAAGGGCAGTGTTTCTATTATGGTGTTAAAAGACTACCCCCAAAATCTAATGGCTTTAGAACAATATCAAGTATTCCTTGGGTTGACTGGTCTTGGTTTGGTGGTTCTTTACCTTGAGATAATGGGTGGGGCTACAGTTACCTGGGGGCTTACCTGGGATGGAGGATGGCTCACTCACACACCTTGTGCCTTAATAGGAATGGCTAGAAGGCCGGGATCAGTTGGAATGCTGAGATGGCTAGTCCTCCCTCTTTTTCTTCATGCAATCTCAGAACTCCTTCTCCATAGTAGTTTCTGTGTAGTCTTTGTAGCAGGGCAGCTAGACTTCTTATGTGATGGGAGCTCCCAACAGAACAGAACAGAACAGAACAGAAGCAGCTCTCTACCTTTAAGTTAAGTCTTCCATCTTGAACTGACACAGCAACATGTCTGCCCCATTCCATCGGTTAAAGCAAGTAACAGGGCCAGTCCATGTTCATTATGGGACACGTGGATGTGAATACCAGCAGGTGAGGTTTGTTGGGGGGTCACCTTTGGATACCAGCTGCCACAAGAGATTACTTTTATTCTCCCAGAGTTTCTTCTAGCCTGGGGTTTGGAGCAGTAAATGGTGCTGTAACACATGATACTGTTGTTAGTGGCCTTCTATTTTGCAGGTATAAATTTACATTTGCTTTCTTTTCTTTCAGTTTTTAACTGGGTACGAAAAGTGATATAAATTTTTTTTAGCATTTTTGTTAGTTTATTGATTTGGGGTTTTGGATGTTTTAGTAATCTTTTTAATTTTGGCATAGGATATTGGCTATAAAATTCTAGGGGCAAGGATTTCTACCTGTCACAGTACCTTTTGTATAATAAATGCATGATGATGATAAATGGCAATTTGTTTTCTTTTTCATGAGTAAACTTTTTTTTGCTACAAAAGTAACACACTTACTGTAAAATATTCAAACATAAGAGCAGAATAGGACTTAGAAAATGAAACCCCACCTCTTCCTTTACCCCTGCCCCAAACTGAGATCACTTTAACTGTTTACTATATATTTTACCAGAATTTTTTCCATATATATACTAATTATAAAAGAAATGCTTCTGTAGCATTTATTATATCATACTTTGAATGGGGTCCAAACTCCTTCTCCGGCCTACAGAGCTGTGTGTGGTCTGGTCTGAAGTACCTCTCCAGCTCATCTTTTGTCATCTCCCCTCGCTCACTCTGCTTTGACACACCAGTCCTCCTGCTGTTCTTCCGCAGCTCTGACATGCTGCTCTCTTAGGGCCTTTGTGATTGATCTTTCCTTCTGCTTGGTAAATCCATTCCTTAGGTAGTCACATAGTTCTCTTTCTGTTTTATTTCAGTCAGATGTTTGCTCAAATTTTATTAGTTCTGATTAGTTCCCAATTATAAGTAATAATAAAATTACTATACTTTTATTTTTTCTTTCTCTTCCCTTTCACTGACTTTATAATACTGTTTTTCTTAGTGTTAACTTTGTTCTGATAGATATAAATACATTTCCATTACTTGATTTTTTTAACTATAAGTAATATCCTCTAACTCATAGCTATTACAGATTAGGTACCTCTCATATTTTCTTTTCAACTTTCTTTTTCCATTTTTTTCTTCATTTTTTTGGTTAATTATATCAGTTTTACATTCTTAGGGCATATAGCATTTCTATTTAGTTTGTCATTCTGTTCCTGACATTTGTTTCATTTTAGCTCTACTGTTAAAATATATTTAGTGCTCACTACCAATTCTTTTGGATGATTTTCAGGAGAAAAGGGAAAATGCTAAGTTATGGAGCCCTGTTGATCATGGAATCCCCATAAGCTTTTGATCTGGGCTTGTTAATTCTTCCTAATAGAGAATACCCATACGTCCAGGCTGAACTTGGAAAAGAAGTACCAATTTTAAATCCCGATCCAAAGAAAGAAAAGGTTGAATTTCATTTTTCTTTTAGTACTCTAGAGATGTGGCATTATTTTACATTTTTGATTTCACTTATTGGTATATTTCAAATACTGTCACATTTTTAAAAGGCTATGAAAAGACAGCTAAGAAGGAGGAAGAAACTAAAACAAGAATTTACATGTCTGTTTTAACTGGACACCAAATTTAGTTGAGCTATCTTGAAATTATGACAGTGAAAGAAGCAAAATAAATTACAGTGCTTCATTCATAAAAGAAACAAGGAAACTTGTCATTTCTGAGATTTTCTTAAAGATTGAAAAAAATGCATGTGTATCTTGGAAGTATTGAGTGATGTTACATAGGTCCCATTCGCAGTTAACATAAATCCAGAAATGGATTTATAATGGATAAGGCATAACCTCTGAGTTTTTCACTCTGAGGGACAAAACTAATGATGTCCAAGGATGTGTCTAGTTTGTCTAATATTACTGGTTCTCAGCATTTTTTCTGCCTTAGGACCATTGAAAATGTTCACATTTGAGACATATTCCCTCTGTATCAGTGGCTCCCAGAGACTTGCTGCATAGAGTTTTACAGTGGTTTGCAATGTATTCGCTATGACTCTGTCCTCTCTGCACTGACGGGTGTACTAGATAACACAGCTTGGATTATAGCTGCTGCTTTTATTTAATCCAGGAATGGGCAATGGGGAAAGGAAGAAGAGGAAACTTGATATCTATTGAACGTCTGTTCTAGGCTATGGAGTAGGTGCTTTACAACACATTATTCCATTTAATCACCACAGGGTTCTTATGAAGCCAATTTTTATTCTCATTTTTAAATGATAAAGCTGGAGCTCAAGAGTATTTAAGTAATTTTACCAGTCTTCTAACTATTAAGTGGTGGACCTAAGAATTCAAAACCACGTCTATCTAATCCTCAAACCTATGCCTTTCCCGAACAAATAGGTAGATAAATATGTCTTTTCACTTCACAAATGGTTTTTGATCATTTACTCTGCTGGGCACTGAGAATACAAAGATGAATTTAATAATAATTTTACTCCTCAAAGAACTCTTATTCTAGCTAATGAGACAAATGCCTCAGGCATATAGGATAATTAGTCCAAGTTGGAGTTAGGAGAGGTAATTTTAGAGAAGCGAAACTGATAGAATCCCTGAGACATCAGGATGTCTTGAAAGGAGATTTAGGGAAGTGTTTTTGGTTGAGTAAATGGTAGTTTTAATTCTAATTTGTTAAAAAAACTAAGGAAATGAGGGGAAAAGTACCATGAGGAAAGCAAAAAGTTGGGGAGGGGAAGTAAAAATCACAGTTTTGCTGGGAGTAGTATTCATATACATTTGTAATAATGTAAATATCAAATGCTTATAGAACCAAAAATGCAATAGATCTCTTGAAAGAATAGAAAGGTGCATATTTGTGATGGGGCAGGAATAGTAAAGAGAAATTCTCCTTTTGCATACTGAAGAGTCTCAGAAAATAATGCCTAAAACTGAAAAATCAAAAAGTAGTAATTCAAGCATCTTATGTTAAGATGTGGGGGGTAAATACCAAAATAATGAGCTAAAAGGGGTGAAAATTGTGGGAAGAAGGGCAGAGAACTGCTTTATCACCACAAACTTAGCAAAGTTATTTGACTCTCAAAATGTACGTGCCTAACAATAAAATAAAAAGCAAACAGACTTTTTTCTAGTATATTGAAAAGATTGGTCTTTTTATTCTCTTTCTGAAATGCCTAGAAATAAACAGAGTTTTGTTATTTCTTATGAATTAGTATAAATAAGTTTTTGGACACTTAAATCATTTAACTTCTCTTTTGTGGATGAAAGATGAAGAGTAGGGCAAGATCTTTAAATGTAAAACATTGAAAGGCTGATTAAAGCATCTGAAAAAAGAAATCTATAAATGTATGCTAATCAAATACATATTTGATGGATAGTCAATTATATGTTTATATGGCCATTAATTAAGATATTTAGTGACAATAGGTGGTTTTATTTTAACATTAGAAAAAGTTTCATAAATCACCCTTGATTGAGGAGTGTTACATTGGCTTTTCCTGTGATAGATAAATTAGAATTTTCAAGTAAGTTTTGGAGGAACTTACAAATTTTTACTGACTGACTTTTTTCTTTTTATTCTATCAGGATGTAGATATGATGGATCAGAATGGAATGACACCTTTAATGTGGGCAGCTTATAGAACACATAGGTATGATTAAAATATTTATTCAGATCATTGTCAGCATAATAAAATGTAAATAAATGATGGGAAAAGGCAGTTAATGTTCTGTTAGCTCATATTTAAAATTCTTAGTATGAGTACATATATATGACAGTTACCTTTATGAATGTTTGAGTCTTTGTGCTTACCTTGCCCTTGGTAATTATGGTATTACCCTTCATCTATTCCACTTTTAGCAGTTTTTAAGAATGAAAGATGTTATCTTAATTTTAAAAGCAAAAATACTTTTTCACGTTACTTGTATATTAATAGGTTTGATATATTAATTAGTAAGTAGCCTGAAAGCATTTTTGGAACAATCCAGACTTAAATTTAAGAATTTAATTGTTTAATTATATAGGTATTGATGACATGAATCCCTAATGAAAAACAGAAAATGTCAGGACCAAGTATGCCCTCTCTCGGAGCTATATTACTTTATATAGGTGTTGCACATATTTAATCCTTCACATTAGAATATTGTCTCATTACTGATTATAGGGTTAAGTATAGGTTAGAATGGAGGTGTTCCAAGGTGGGATGCAAATGCAACCACGATCAGGTTAGTGTCTGTAATGATTTCTATAATTGAAATTAGGGTTGTTGTTGTTGTGTTTTTTTTTTTTCCTTTTCAGTGTGGATCCAACTAGATTGCTTTTAACATTCAATGTTTCAGTTAACCTTGGTGACAAGTATCATAAAAACACTGCTCTGCATTGGGCAGTACTAGCAGGGAATACCACAGTCATTAGTCTTCTTCTGGAAGCTGGGGCTAATGTTGATGCCCAGAATATCAAGGTAAAAATATCCTGTGTTGATTATGCTATGTGAAATGTTATTAAGATCTTAATTCCTCAATAAAAAAGTAGATTTTTTCGCACAGACTGTCAAAGATGGAAGAAATGTCTTATTTAAGATGTCACACCCTTTGCTTCCATATGAGAATTTGTTTTACAAGACTGGTTTATTTACTTTCATCTTGTACTATTGAAATAATTGTCACATTTTGATGGCCTTTTCATTAGTGAATTCTTACTGACTTTGAAAATTAAATTATATAAGCCATATCTTCATAGGTGAAAGGAATAGTTTTCTGGTTTCTTTAAGAAGCCCAGTACAAAGAATCACACCTTTGTAGTTAAACCAAATTATGCATAATAACTTTTAGTGATTCTTTCATCTTACTTTAAAGATCAAGACCTTTACATATTTACCAATTGTAAATATCTCTTCCACAGATGTTTGGACTAATCCAGGAAAAGTATATAAGATTATCCAAGAGCAAAGCACAATTAATTAACATTTACATTCTGAAAATTTGGAAATTTGCAGACATTTCATGAGTAGTTCAAAGACAGTTCTGTTGGTAGTCTTAAATTTTCGTTAACCATTCTCATTTTTAAAGCTTCAGGATCCACCATGTCTTTCGGCACCACTCTTTCTGTGAAATGACTTAAAACTTTGAAATATCGAAACATCATCTTTCAATAATGTGAATTCATAAATAACTTTGTGGCCTCTGACAATGTTCTTTAATTTTGACCATAAACCGTAATACTTTTGGAGTCATATTTCTTAAATTTATAAGGGATATGTGCTAATTATAAATTTGGAAGAGATTTGAGCCACACAATAATCTGAAATGGTAATCAAAAAGTAGGTTATCTCCTGCTGGATCAGGGCATCTGTTTATGTTCCAATGACTAGTTCTTTCTGTATTCAATTACTCTTAGATTAAACTACTAAAATAACATAGCTCAGATTAGCCATATGGAGCCTAATTTACTTAAAATTTTAACCAATTTTTAAAAATTAGTTTAATTAAAAATATTTAGTTAAAAGTAAGTACCAAATATCTTGCTGGAAAACTATAAGAAACTGAGAAAAATTTTCTTTCTTTCTGTTTTAAATTTCAAGTCGTTCTGTCTTTACCTAAAGTGATCAGAATGGCTGAGTATCTGCCAGTAAAATATGGAAAGAGGAAAGTCAACATACCATAGGGCCTGACACATGATGGGTACTCTAAATATTTTTTAATGGGCTATAGTCTTGAGCTTTACCTCTAAGCTAGTTTTCGTGATTATACTTCCCTGCCACTTCTGAAATTATAGAGAGAAAAGTTGGCTTTTTCAAAAATTTTTTAAGTTTACATATTTATTTTGTAAAAGAGAGAGAGAGAGAGAGTACCAGTAGGATAGGGGCAGAGAGAGAAAGAGAAAGGGAGAGGAAGAGAGAATCTCAGTGTATGCTGTTAACACAGAGCCCGATGTGGGGCTTGATCTCACAAACCATGATATCAGACCTGAGCTAAAACCAAGAATTGGATGCCTAACCAACTGAGCTACCCAGGTGCCCCCCAAATGTTCTTAAATAAGAAGCTCAGATATGTTTTTAACACTATGATTAGTAAATTGGACTGACCTCAAGGCCTAAAGGATAAGAAAGGAAGAGTTTGACTAAGGCTGATTAATATCCCCATAAGAAAAAAATTCGTGAGTTTCCTTTATGTTTATATATGTATTGCTGTAGAGCATTATTTCTCTTCTGCTTGGTACTACTAGACAGCCTGCCTGCCTGCCTGCCTTCCTGCCTTCCTTCCTTTGTTTATTTTGAGGGAGAGAGAAAGAGAACACAGGGGAGGGGCAGAGAGAGAGAGGAAGGGCAAGAAAATCTCATACAGGCTCTGTGCTGTGAGTGCAGAGCCTGATGGTAGGGCTCACGAACTGCGAGATTATGACCTGAGCCAAAATCAAGACTCAGATGCTTAACAGACTGAGACACCCTGGACAGCTATTCCTAAAGCAATCATGCCCCAGGAATATATTTCAAAATACTTCCTATTACATTATTAAAAAGATAGAACCAGTGTCACTATGGCAATATTGAGTTTCCATAGACTCTGCCAAGAGCCTGTTGAAATTACAATAATACTAAAAATTGTGACAACATGACAGTTCAATTTGAATCTAGTAGTATGTATTTTTAGACCATTTAAAAGTATCTTTCTTAACCATATCGACTTTTAGATAACTTCACTTGAATCATGATTTTTAAGTCTTTGAAGTATGGCTTGTAAATTTAATGTCTTTTTAAATAAATAGTGAGCCTTTGCACTTCACATTAACTATTGCATAAACTGTTTTTTAAGGATGAGATTATTTATTTATATTTTTGAGAGAGCAAGCACAAGTGAGCAGGGGATTGGATTGGGGGGAGAGAATCCCACAAGGGGCAGAGAGGGAGAGTGTGGAGTCTGAAGCGGGGCTCAAGCTCTCTGGATTGAACTCATGAACCATGGGATCATGACCTGAGCTGAAGTAGGATGCTTAGCCGACTGAGCCTCCCAGGTGCCCCAGACATTGCATAAACTTTTATTAGACTTAGTAAAAGAAATAATCTGTAATGGATTTTAACAGAAAGGTAATGGTAAGAGAGACATTGGAAATGATTTAAATAGTTTGAACCTTATAATTTTAATGTTTTGTAGGTTCAGGCATATGAATTATTTGGTAATTAGGATGAGCTTGCGTGTAGCTTTCTTAACTAGTGCAGTCCAGAGTTTACAGTGTCAAATAATTATTGTGCCTGTAGAACTTTTATTTAAATTTATGTTTGTTTTTTCATTTTTATTTTAATTTTATCTCACATATATAAACAGGGATTGGCTGTTGACAAAAAGAAGTTATTTTAAAATGTTAATTCCCTGGTAGCTTCTGGAATCATCATCATCATCATCATCATCATCATCATCGTTACTATTATTTTAAATTTTTCTAAATTGAGATATAGTTGGCATGCAGCATTGTACAGTTTCAGGTGTACAACATAATGATTCGACACCTGAACACATCGTGAGATGACCACCACAACAGATCCAGTCAGCGTCTGTCACAAAATGTTCTTTTCTCTTGTGATTGGAGCCCTTGCAACTTTCAGATATACAGTACAGTAGTATTAACGGTAGTCACCACACTGTACAGTACAGTATAGTCCCAGGACTTGACTTATTTTAAAACTGGAAGTTGTACCTTTCAACTCCCTTCCTATTTCGCCCACCCTCCAACCCCTGCTTCTGGCAACCACCAATCTGTTCTCTGCATCAATGAGCTTGGTTTTGCTTTGTTTGTTTTATTTTTTAGATTACACATATAAGTGAGATCATACAGTATTTATCTTTCTCTGAATTATTTGGAGTGGCGGTATTTTTAAAGGAAATTAAATTTAAGGAGTTGCTTCAGTTGTTCAGGGAACACACTTTCAGAGGAAAATTAATCTTTTTATCTACATTGGTGGCAAAGTAGATTTTTGTTTTAAAATGTACTGTTTGTGGAATTAAGCAATGAAGTATCAGATGGTTTTTCTGCTGGAATCTGGCATTCCTAATATACTGAAGTTTAGTCACCACCTTCTAATGGAAACCATTTATTCATTCATTCTTTCATTTAACAAATAATCAGTGCTCAGGAGTCCAGGTGTTTAAGACAGATGAAGTCTGTATTCTCTCAGAATTTACATTGTATTAAGAAAATAGGTAAAAAGTGAATTAATAAAACACATGCTCATGCATACTCATAGGCAAATGTGGTGCAGTGATGAGGGATGAAAGCCACATCAGGTGAGAGTGACTTGTGAATACCTTTGAGGAGATGACACTGGCTTTGAGACTTGTCTGATGAAGGGATCAGTTATGCAAAGACATGTGGGGAAGAAACTTTGCCACATAGAAGAGCCTACAAGTGCAAGTCCCAAGGTCAGGGGTAAGCTTGCCCTGTGAGTGGTGCAGCAAATGCCAGCCTGGACTGAGTGCAGTGAGCAAGAGAGTGAAGTCTCTGAGGGAGGCAGGTGCCAGATCACTCAATGCCATGATAAGGAGCTTTGTGTTCTCAATCATGAGAAACAGAAGGTTTACATAGGCTGGCTTTATAATCTTTGTGTTTTAAATATTTTTAAAAGCCTACTTTGGTTACTGATGGAGAATGCATTGAAGAGTTAAGGAAATGGAGGGGATGGGTGAAGACCAGTTAGGGTATTGTAATAAACCAGGCAGGTGATGAAAGTTTAGCCCACGACTGTAGGAATAGAGATAGAGAACAATGAATGGATTCGGAAATGATAGTTTAGAATAGAAATGAAAATGATAGTTTAGATTAGATATGAGGGTGAAAGGAAATACTGATGACTTAGATTTTGGTTTGAATAACTGATTAGATATGAGGGTGAAAGGAAATACTGATGACTTAGATTTTGGTTTGAATAACTGAATGTCTTGTGATATGTACTGAGGTTGTGAAGACTGAAGGAAGAGGACTTTCTTGGGGTAAGGGTGGTAAGAATATAATTTGAGGTGTGGTGCCTTTTAGCTATAAGGAGTGGCAAGCTAAATAAACTTCAATTGATAGGAATGTAAACAGAGGAAAACTTAATTAATGAAAAACAACATAGATTCTTTGGGAATTTGACAAAGTTGATTTAGACCTGTATATTTTTCCACCTTTCATTTTGAGAGCTAAGAAAGAGACTCTAATTGATGATTATGAATTATAACAAAAAAGATGTAGTCTGCAAATCTGGCTGTAATAGCTAATAAAGGTTGTAGTTTTCAAAGAATATGAAAAATCATACTTTGTGTTATAGTTATAAAAGTATTAGTTGATCCTTTTTCTTCTAAAATAGATATTTTCTAAATAAAATTAAACTTAAGTTTATTAGAAATCTGTCTTTTAATTATTTACCCTTGTAAATTAGTTACTTGAATAAATAATTCAGTTCTTTTAATATGTAAATGAATGATTTTTTTTCAAAAGTAAAGTAACTTTAAAACTACTATTTTGATCCTTCAAAGGATCAGGAATGGCCATATACTCTGGATCTAGAAATTCTGGACTAGAAATCTGGGACCTACCAGTGAATTTTGGTTAGAGGGTGCGTCCATGAACCCCTGAAATTGTAACCAAAAAATTACTTGTATTATTAGTACTCTTTGGGAGAAGGTCAATGGCTTTCATGAAATATGGCTCAAAAAAATTTAAGAACCGTAGCCCCAGATAATAGTTACATGGAATAAATCCAAATCTTGTTAAGTGATAACAATAGGGAGGGAAGAACATTTGGGATACTAAGGATTTTTTTTAAATGACCTATGCAGTAACCCCTTTTTATTGTAGCATCTCATTTGTGAATTTTTAAAAAATAATATTTTGTCCTCTCCCACGTTTTGGTTATACAGATAAATTTAGATGAATTGAATTTTGGGAGTAAAACTAATCTCCGAGTGCTGCCCAAACGTTTACCGTTTTTTCTTTCTAAAATTACCAAATGATAATTTTTAACTTACATGGGCTGTAAGATTACTCAGCTTTGTTAATACATGGGGGAAAATCTTATACGGTTTCTTGACATGAGTTAAGATAGTTTTTTCTAAAAATAGTTTTTATTACTTCTTAGGTAACTGACCTAGATGGTCTCCAAGCAGGAATTTTCCTTAGTTTTAACAATGAAATTCAACCTCAGGCAAAAAGTGATCTTCCACTCTCTACCTTCCATAGTGTTTATCTTACCAAAACCTTTGAAAAATTTATTTTATTAGTAGTTACATAGTCTATAAGCACTCCATGATTCTTGTTGTTATTGCTCTTGTTATCTGTCGTTTACTATTTGGGCTGGCACATGGAGTCATCAGATATAGACGACTCAGAACCTTGGTTTTAGTATCATTCTTTAAATTAATTGCTTGTTTGTTTTACCAGCTGAATAAAAACTATACCAAAGCAGTCAGAAGACTAGAGGAATAGTTGAAAGATTTCTTAAAGCTCCCTCCATCTTTTTATCTAGGCAATCCTTAGGTGTCACATGGCCCTCTAGTGGAAGGGATGCTCAGCTGGACCGAGGCAACAGCAGGATATTCTCTGGGAATTGTTACCCAAGGGATTGCTTTTATTCAGGTAATCTTTATAGTTTGGATTAATTAGCTGGTTCTTGCAACTTAGGTGATAGAAGTTTTAAATAGGTCAGGAGATATTTTACAGTAAATATCCCTATTTGTGAAAGACTCACCTAGATTAAGCCCATTTCTTATTAAATACCATTGATCTTTCATTAAAGGATTGGTTGGGCTTTTTGTTGTCACTGTTGTATTGTTATAGTTGTTGCTACTGGTGGTAGTGCTGTTTGTTTCGTTGTTTGCTTTTTATTTTTTAGTGGTTTTTTTTTTTAATAAAGTATACTTTATACTTGATATATAATCATCCCTCATAAGTCAGCCTCTCCAAGGCTCCTATTCTTTTGTTTTTATCTAATTTTTCACAATAAAATTTCAGTATTTTCCTTTTTTAAGTAATTGTGAATATTCATCCATACCTTCCTAAATTTTGGCAAACAAAATTTTTCACTTATATATTTAAGGTAGATAAATAGTGGAGAATATTAAGTAGAATAGATATGTAGGTGTCTCACTAATGAGAAAGAAGATGTGGAATTAATAAAGGCAAAAAGAAGCATGGATCTAGAATTGGAGGCAATTATATCTTGTTTCTTCCCTTAAAACATATTAGTTTTATTTACTTCTGCTCTTTGGCATTCTTCTTGACATTAAAAGCTACAGGTCCATAACTTGAGTTTCACTATTTTTTGTTACTGTTCTCATTCTCTTTGGAAATTTCTGGATGTGTGAATGAATTTAAGATGATTAGAATGCCAGTACAACAGTAGGAGAAATAGAAGTTGACTTTTCTTCTTCTTCCCTATTCTCTTCAGACTTTTGTCATTACTAAAATTAAACTGAGAGGTTTCTGGCAATTTAGTATTCTAGTTGGATGTTTTGTAGTAATAATTATTACAAACAAAACTCTTAAGGATATGAAATAACTGATAAACTTGATAGCCTCTGATCCAGCAGGTGCTGAAATGCCTACTTTTTGATGTACTTTAAGCCAAAACGCAAGCAAAAATAGAATCTATAGAATAAGATGAGTAAGTGATGTTACTGATTGTACCTTGAATGGGAGAGCACAAGTAGTATGTAATGATTTAGATTCTTTTAGTATTTGACTTTGCCTGATGTCAAAACAATGTTGATGAACTAATTGTTCAATTTATTTTAATGAGTGTTTTAAAACTTAATAATATATTTTGCATTAAAAATTTTTTAATGTGAATTTCTTCTACTTATCAGGGTGAATCAGCACTTGATTTGGCAAAGCAGAGAAAAAACGTGTGGATGATCAACCATTTGCAAGAGGCGAGACAGGCAAAAGGATATGACAATCCGTCCTTCCTTAGAAAGCTCAAAGCTGATAAGGTAATAAATTCATGACTGAAGTTTTTCAGTATAAAATCTTTATAAGTAAAATTCATAGGGATACTTCCTTGCCTCAGGTGTATGGTTTTTAATTTTGCATTGACCAGTTTAATTTTTATTTCTATTTATTTTATTTTCTTTTACGTTTATTTTTTGAGAGAGAGAACAGGCACGAGTGGGAGAGAGGAGTGGGGGGTGGGGGAGAATGAGAGAGAATGAGAATCCTAAGTAGGGGCTCGATCCCATGAAACTTGAGATCATGACCTGAGCTAAAATCAGGACTCAGACACTTAACTCACTGAGTCACCTAGGCACCTTGGCCAGTGTAATTTTAAAAATACTGTTTAGCCCAGGGTAAGATGAAGTCAGATTGCAGTTTCTCAGCGCTCTGTCTACTTGGCTTATTTGTGTTATTGGATAATTAAGAAGGATAGTTATATGTGAAATTGTTTAAATCTCCATAGGCTAACAAATTTTAGTTCATTGATTTAACTGGCCTTTGTTAAGTAATAGATACATTCTTCCTGTTTAAGTGCACTTATTAATATGGTCATAAATTGTGAAAAATTGTAGTCCTAACACACATCTTTTTATTTTACTCTATTAATTAATTAATTTTTTAATAGTTTATTGCCAAGTTGGTTTCCATATAACACCCAGTGCTCTTCCCCACAAGTGCCCCCCTCTATGACTATCACCCCCTTTCCCCCTCCCTCTTCAGCCCTCAGTTTGTTTTCAGTATTCAAGAGTCTCTCATGATTTGCCTCCCTCCCTCTTCCTAACTCTTTTTACCCGCCTTCCCCTTACCATGGTCCCCTGTTACGTTTCTCCTATTAGACCTATGAGTGAAAACATATGGTATGTGTCCTTCTCTGCCTGACTTATTTCACTTAGCATGATATCCTCGAGGTCCAGCCACGTTGCTACAAATGGCCAGATTTCATTCTTTCTCATTGCCATATAGTACTCCATTGTATCTGTTTATATGCCACATCTTGATCCATTCATCAGTTGATAGACATTTAGGCTTTTTCCATAATTTGGCTATTGTTGACAGTGCTGCTATGAACATTGGGGTACATGTGCCCCTATGTGTCAGCACTTTTGTATTTTTTGGATAAATCCCTAGCAGTGCTATTGCTGGGTCGTAGGGGAGTTCCACTGATAGTTTTTTGAGGAGCCTCCACACTGTTTTCCAGAGCGACTGCACCAGTTTACATTCCCACCAATGGTGTAGGAGGGTGACATTTCTCCACATCCTCGCCAGCATCTATATAGTCTCTTGATTTGTTCATTTTATCCACTCTGACCGGTGTGAGGTGGTATATCAGTGTGGTTTTGATTTGTATTTCCCTGATGATGAGTGACACTGAGCATCGTTTCATGTGCCTGTTGGCCATCTGGATGTCCTCTTTGTAGAAGTGTCTGTTCAGATCTTCTGCCCATTTCTTCTTCACTGGATTATTTGTTTTTCGGGTGTGGAGTTTGGTGAATTCCTTATAGATTTTGGATACTAGCCCTTTATCTGATATGTCATTTGCAGCTATCTTTTCCCATTCTGTCGGTTGCCTAATAGTTTTATTGATTGTTTCCTTTGCAGTGCAGAAACTTTTTATCTTGATGAGGTCCCAATAGTTCATTTTTGCTCTTGATTCCCTTGCCTTTGGGGATGTGTTGAGTAGGAAATTGCTGTAGTTGAGGTCAAGGAGGCTGTTTCCTGCTTTCTCCTCTAGGGCTTTTATGGTTTCTTGTCTCACATTCAGGTCCTTCATCCATTTTGAGTTTATTTTTGTGTATGGTGTAAGAAAGTGGTCTAGTTTCATTCTTTTTCATGCTGCTTTCCAGTTCTCCCAGCACCATCTGTTAAAGGGACAGTCTTTATTCCATTGGATACTCTTTCCTAGTGTGACAAAGATGAATTGGCCATACATTTGTGGGTCCAATTCTGGATTCTCTATTCTATTCCATTGGTCTATGTGTCTGTTTTTGTGCCAATACCATACTGTCTTGATGATGACAGCTTTGTAGTAGAGGCTAAAGTCTGGGATTGTGATGCCTCCTGTTTTGGTTTTCTTCTTCAATATTACTTTGGCTATCTGGGTTTTTTTGTGGTTCCATATGAATTTTAGGATAGTTTGTTCTAGCTTTGAGAAGAATGCTGGTGCAATTTTGATTGGGATTGCATTGAATGTGTAGATTGCTTTGGGTAATAATGACATTTTAACAATGTTTATTCTTCCGATCCATGAGCATGGAATGTTTTTCTATTTCTTTGTGTCTTCTTCAATTTCTTTAATAGGCTTTCTATAGTTTTCATCATACAGGTCCTTTACATCTTTGGTTAGGTTTATTCCTACGTATTCTGTGGTTGTTTGTGCAATTGTAAATGGCATCAGTTTCTTGATTTCTGTTTCTGTTACTTCATTATTGGTGTATAAAAATGCAACTTATTTCTGTACATTGATTTTGTATGCTGTGACATTGATGAATTCATGGATCAGTTCTAGAAGGCTTCTGGTGGAGTCGATCGGGTTTTCCATGTAGAGTATCATGTCATCTGTGAAAAGTGTAAGTTTGACTTCTTCTTTGCCAATTCAGATGCCTTTATTTCCTTTTGTTGTCTGATTGCTGATGCTAGGACTTCCAGCACTATGTTAAACAACAGTGGTGAGAGTGGACATCCTTGCTGTATTCCTGATCTCGGAGAAAGCTCTCAGTTTTTCCCCATTGAGGATGATATTAACTGTGGGCTTTTCACAAATGGCTTTTATAATGTTTAAGTAAATTCCTTCTATTCCAACTTCTCAAGGGTTTTTATTAAGAAAGGATGCTGTATTTTGTCAAATGCTTTTTCTGCATCTATCAACAGGATCATATGGGTTTTTTTTTTCTTTTGTTAATGTGATGGATCATATTGATGGATTTGTGAATATTGAACCAGCTCTATAACCCAGGAATGAATCCCACTTGATCATGATGGGTAATTCTTTTTATGTGCTGTTGAATTCAACTTGCCAGTATCTTGTTGAGTAGTTTTGCATCTGTATTCATTAAGGATATTGGCCTGTAGTTCTTTTTTTGTTGGGTCTCTGTCTGCTGGCTTGGTAGAATGAGTTCGAAAGTTTTCTTTCTATTTCTATTTTTTGGAATAGTTTGAGCAGGTTGGGTGTTTACTCTGCTTTAAATGTCTGGTAGAATTCCCCCGGGAGTCCATCCAGCTTTGGGCTTTTATTTGTTGGGAGATTTTTGATAACTGATTCAATTTCTTCACCTGTTATGGGTCTGTTCAGATTTTCTGTCCCTTCCTGTTTGAATTTTGGTAGTGCATATGTGTTTAGGAATTTGTCCATTTCTTCTAGATTGTCCAGTTTGTTGGCATATAATTTTTCATAGTAATCTCTGATGGTTGCTAACACACATCTTTTTAAACTGCTCACAACTCTAATTAATTTAAGCTTCCAATTCTTTTGTGATATGTTCTAACTTTGTTTAGAGTAAGAGAAACTTGTGTATCTCACTTTTCTGTAGAAAGCCTGTTTTAGATCTTCCATACACCACTTATGTTAAATGGCTGTTTGTTCAATTGCCTGATTGCAATAATATGATTTCAAAACTAAGAATATTTCTCCCCAAAAGGGGTCTGGATTCCTTAAAAATTTCTTCCCTTTAAAAAACAAAATAGTTATTATTAACTGGCAGTTTCTTTATGTATTTAAATAATTGACAAGATATTTGGCTAATCTGTCAATAATCACAGATTGAATGGCATTAAGCCTTGAGTACCATTTTATTCAGTGTGTTCTAGTGGTAATACTATTTACTTAAAGTTAATATTGATCTGTGTGTTATCAGAACAAAATGCCAAGTTTTGGACAAAGGGAAATGTGAAAGCATGCCTCATTTATTTATATTTCAGACTTCCCTAATGCATTGAAAACCCATTGGTCCATTACTTAAGACATGAGAAGAGTTAGATTTATAGTTTATAAACTTGCCTACTTTTATCCCAATAGTTGAGAATAATGAGCAGTTTTTGCATGTTGTGTTACCTCTTTCATTTTACTATTAGATATGATATAGAGAATGTGTAATTTTTTATTTTCTTTGATTTTGCTCTCTTCCCTAGGATTTAGAGCAGTTTTTCTCGACATAGTGAACAAAGGTTGATGTCTCATAATAACTAAGCTTGTAACAAAAGTGTCTTATATTACTTTGGAAAGTCCCATGACTTTTATGCTTTCATTTTTTCTGTGCAAATATTATAAAGGATTTTTAAAAAATACATTGTCAGATGAAAATGGCTTGGTAAATTCTAGATGTTTATCAATATATAATTACTTATTATAGCAATAATGAACTAACTATATGTCAGGTTTATGTGTTTGGATATGATTTATTTTTTAGTTTATTAAAAAATTTTTTTTAATCTTTATTTTTGAGAGACAGAGAAAGACAGAGCATGAGTGAGGGAGGGGTAGAGAGAGAGAGAGAGAGAGACACACAGAATCTGAAGCAAGCTTCGGGCTCTGTCAGCACAGAGCCTGATGCAGGGCTCCAACCCATGAACTGCGAGATATGATCTGAGCTGAAGTCAGCACTTAACCAACTGAGCCACCCAGACACCCCTAATTTCTTTGAAAAAATAGAGCTTCGTTATAGAGTTTAGCATAGTTTTATTAACATTTGTAGATTATTAGTATCAGTTCAGAAATTGAATATTCCTGGAGCGCCTGGGTGGCTCAGTTGGTTAAGCGTCCAACTTTGGCTCAGGTCATGATCTCATGGTTTGTGGGTTTGAGTCCCGTGTCGGGCTCTCTGCTGACAGCTAGTTCAGAGCCTGGGGCCTGTCTTCGGATTCTGTCTCCCTCTCTCCTTTTCTCTCTCTCTCTCTCTGAACTTTCCCTGCTCACACTTTCTCTTTCTCAAAAATAAAACATTAAAAAAAAAGAAATTGAATATTCCTGTTTTTTGGGGTTTTTTACATTAGTATTTTTAAATATACTACATTTTTAAAAAAGATTACTCAATGAAAATATATGATTGTTGAGGGCTTTGTGAATTGAAGTGTTTATAATTATGTAGCCTGTTCTCTTTTCAGAAATATTTCAGTCATAAACATGACTTGATTTGCTGATCTGTAAATCTGTTCTGTATTTAAACAAGAAACAAGATAAATACAATAGTATTTTTTATAAAAATAAGTAAGTCATCCCAAAGGGGGGAAAATATTTTTAGACAGAGCTATTAGATTAGAAAGATGTGGAGAAAATCTTGATTTTAGAAAACTTTTAAAAGTTCCTGAAGTTGTGAAATTTTTTAAAATGTTTATTCATTCTTGAGAGAGAGAGAGAGAGAGAGAGAGAGAGAGAGACAGAGCATGTCTCATTTTTTAAATGTTTATTCATTTTTTAAATGTTTATTCATTTTTGAGAGAGAGGGAGACAAAGAATCCAAAGCAGCTCCAGTTTCTGAGCTGTCAGCATGGAGCCTGACACGGGGCTCTAACCCACAGACTATGAGATCACGACCTGAGCTGAAGTTGGCCTTTTAACCAACTGAGCCACCCAGGTACCCCAAAAGTTTTTGGATTTTTAAAGTTAGAAGATATTAAGCAGATTTGTGGTTTAATAAATGCTTAACAAGTTAGAAGAAAATCTCTAAATTATTATTTCTCAACACTTTAACAGAAGGGATGGTAATTTTACATGTAGTCTTCTTTAATATTGTTTATTGACTATATGAAAATAAATCTGGAAAGGTGGAGTAGATGTCCTTTTCCCTGTACCTCCCTGCTAAGTATAAGTAAAAAACCTGGACATTATGTACAAAACAAATGTAGGAAGATTATAGGAGATGGAGAGAAGTAGAGTGGCTAGGGAGCTCAGGACCTGGAGAATGATATGATGGTGAGTTTTCTGTTTTCTTTTCTTTTCTTTTTTTTCTCTCATATATCCCAAAAGTGGAGCTGACAAAATCAACAACTTAGAATCACAAATGGATACAGACAAAAAAGTCTCCAACAAAATCCTACTCTTTGACCAAAGAACCACAAAAGAGACAGCTTAGTAAGATAGAGATTAAAAAATTTTTCTTTACATTTCTTGTTTATTTTTGAGAGCAAGAGAGAAAGAGCATGAGCGGGGTAGGGGTGGGGGGGCGGTGGGGGGGAGACAGAATCTGAAGCAGGCTTTAGGCTCTGAGCTGTTAGCAGAGAGCATGGTATGGGGCTCAGACTCACCACAAGATCATGACCTGAGTCAAAGTCGGATACCGAACTGACTGAGCCACCCAGGCGTCCCAGGATTTTTAGAAAATAAATTTCTACCACAGCTAAATACTACAAAAAAACTGTGGCTCCATCAAAGGCCTAGACTTCTACCCTTACCAGGCTGTAATTAGGTACCCCATCTTATCTCCTGGGATGGTGTTGGAGAAGGCTAACTAAAGATTTGGCACTTTCATCCCCATTCACTGTTAATGAGGTCCCATCCCCTGTTCTATCAGGGAAGATCACAGACAAAACAATAATGAGGCACTTCTTAGCCTCCCTGCCAGGGATGTATCAGGTATCAGTAGAGGTATAGTGAGAGTTGGAAGTTCTACCTTTGCCCAGGAGTAAGTAATTAGGAGACCCCTTCTTGGGTGTCCGAGGAGTCTAAGTTGAGATCTGAACTTCATGCCACCTGGCAGTAATGAGAAGGCGCATCACTCCCTCCTTCTGCTGTGCTGCATCAGAGGAATCCATCTAAAAGGCTTAATAAGATCCAGTGTCTGATAATACGCAAAATGTCCATGTTTTAAAGGAAAATCACTCTTCATATGAAGAACCAGGAAGATCTGAAACTAATGAAAAGAGAATCAAATAGATACCAACAACATGATGACAGAGATGTTAGAATTATCTGATGCAATATTTTAAAACACCCATTATAAAAAGTCTTCAGTGAATAATTATGAACATACTTGAAACATGTGAAAAATAGTCTCAACAAAGAAGTAGAAATATAGAAATAGAATATATCGAAGAGCCAAGTGGGAATTTTAAAACTGAAAATTACAATAACCAGATTTACAAAACTCAGTGAATGGGCTCAACAGCAAAATAGAGGGGACAGCGGAAAGAATCTGTGACTTTGAAGGTAGGACAGTAAAAATTACACATTCTGAACAACAAAAGGGAATAATTAGAAAAAAAAATGAACAGCCTAACAAACCTGTGGTTATAACAGTATCTGATGTTGATATGTTTGGAGTCCCAGAAAAAGAGGAGAAGGAGGGTAGAACTAAACAAGTACTCAAAAGATACGATGGTCCATAAACCCCCTAAATTTGACAAAAAGACAGACCTGCAGAGTAAGAACATACCCTAAACAGAATAAACTCAAAGAAATCGTGCCTGAACACATCATAGTCAAAATTCTGGAAATAAAAGACAAAAAATAAAATTCTTGAAATTGCCTTATTAGCAGGGGTGAAACAAATCAAATGACTCTAGATTTCTCATCAGAAACCATAGAACCCAGAAGAAACTGGCACATTTCTCATGTGCTGAATGGAAGGAACTGTCAACCCAGAATCCAGTATCCAGTAAAAATATTTTTGAGGAATGAAGGAGAAATCATTATGTTCCTCAGATAAAGGAAAACTAAGAGAATTTGTTGCCAGCAGACCTACCCTAAGAAGAATGTCTAGGAGAAGTTCTTTAAACAAAGAAAATGATAAAAAGAAAATATCTTGCAACATAAGATCATGATAAACAAAATTATGGGTAAATACTATAGACTTCTCATCTTATACCTTCTAAATTATAGGCAAAAATTGGAGCAAAAATTATACTGCTTGATGTGTCTCTAAATGTAGATAAAGAACATATGTGGGGCAATTTATAATATAAAGCAGGGGGAGTAGGGAGACGTAAAGGCAGGTCAAGTTTCCACACTCCACGTGAACTGGTAATGACGACACCAGCATACTGTGGTAAGTTATGTTTATATAGTACTTAGAGTAACCACTAAGAAAGCTATACAAAGAGAAAACACTATAGATGAATCAAAATAGAATTCTAAAAAGCTTTCCAGTAACCCCTAAGAAGGCAGGAAAAAGAAAACAGAAACAGAGAAGTAGTAGAAAACAAAAAATAAAATTATAGACTTAATCTCTAGCATATCAATAATCTCATTAAATTAAAATATTCTAATGAAACAAGTAAAAGACATATATTGGCTCTCTGTATTATAAAGCATGACCCAACTATGTACTGTCTATAAGAAACTTAATATTTAAGAATAGTGGCAAGTATAGGCAGAATGGAAATGATATATGTGACCTTGATATCAAAATCAAACAAAAACAGTACAAAATATATATACACACACATCAATATCCTTGATGAATATACAGTTGACCCTTGAACAACATGGGTTTGAACTATGTAGGTCCACTTGATTTTTTTTGATACGTACTGTGATGTATTTTCTCTTCCCTAATGATTCTCTTAGTAATATTTCCTTTTCCCCAGTTTTACTGTAAGAAATCAGTATGTATGTAATACATATAACATACAAAATATGTTTAGTCAACTGTTTATGTTATTGGTAAGGCTTCCAGTTGTAATAAAAGGCTACTGGTAGTTAACTTTTGGGGGAGTCAGATGTTATGTGCAGATTTTTTAGTGAATGGGGTTCAGTACCCGTAACCCCTCCATTTCAAGGTTTAACACTTGAAAAATCTTTAATAAAATATTGACAAATAGAAATCATCATTACGTAAGAGGACTTAGGGACCATGACCAAATTGGATTTATTATAGGAATGCAAGGCTCATTTATTTATTAAAAAATTTTTTTTAATGTTAACTTACTTTTGAGAGAGAGGGAGAGTTGTGAGCAGGGGAGTGGCAGACAGAGAGGGAGACACAGAATTCGAAGCAGGCTCCAGGCTCTGAGCTATCACTACAGAGCCCAATATGGGGCTTGAACTCATGGACTGCGAGATCATGTCTTAAGCTGTAGTTGGACACTTAACTGACTGAGCCCCTCAGGCACCCCTGCAAGGCTTATTTAATATTCATAATGATTCAGTGTAATCTACTATATAAACAAATTGAAGTAGAATCTCATAATTATATCCATATAGAAAAGGCATTTGGTAAGAATCAGTATCTGTTTATAGTTAACACTCTCAGAGAACTAAGAATAGAGAATTTGCTGAACTTTATAAAGGACATTTCTAAAATCTTCAGCTAACATCATGCTTAATTGTGAAATTTGAATGATTTCCCAATAAGATGAAGAACAAGGCAAGGATATCCCTCATACTGTTCTTACTCAACTTAGTGCTGGAAATTCTAGCTAGTGAAATAAAGCAAGAAAAGGAAATTAAAAGGCATATAGTTCAGAAAGAAAAAAAGAAAATTGTTTCTATTTGTGGTTGACATGATTATATAGAAAACCCCAAGGGATCTACAAAGTAAACCCCTAGAACTAATAAATGAATTTAGCAAGTCACAAAATAGAATATAATCTATTTTATTTCTATATACTTGTAATAAACATGCAGACACTAAAATTAATACAGTATTACTTAGAATTGCTCAAAAATATTGGATACTTAGGTATAAATCTAATCACACATGTAAAGTGCTTGTATACTGAAAGTTTTTTTAAATGCCAGTGAAATCAAAGGTGATCTAAATAAATGGAGAGGCATACTGTGTTCACGAAATGGGGTTTGCCTGAGTAGCTGAGTTGGTTAAGTATCTAACTGTTGACCTCAGCTCAGGTCATGAGCTCAGGGATCATGAGTTCAAGCTCTACGTTGGGCTCTGTGCTGGATGGGAAGCTACTTTAAAAAAAAAAAAAAAAAGGAAAAGAAATGGAAGACTCAACATAGTTAAGTGTGCCCCAATTATATACACATTTTATGTAATTAAATAAAAGATTCCAGCAAGAATTTTTTTGTCTGGATAGCCAAGATTATTCTATACAGAAAGGCAATAGATGTGTGATAGCTAAGACAATTTTGAAAAAAAAAAAAAAAGAATTCTGTGCAATTTTAAGACCAGCTATATAGCTGTAGTAATCAAAAGTGTGTGGTATGCTTGCAGGAACGAATTCCTAGATCAGTGGAATAGAATACCCCAGAAATAGAACCATAGAGATATATGCCCACTGACTTGACAAGAGCAATTAAGTGGAGAAAACAAAGCCTTTCAACAAATGATGGTAGAGCATTTGGACATGTATAAACAACAAAATAAAATAAATCTCTATTCAAACCTCACACTGTATAAAAATGTTAACTCAAGGGGCACCTGGGTGGCTCATTTGGTTAAGTGTCCAACGTCTGTTTGAGTCATGAATTCGCGGTTCTGAGTTCGAGCCCTGTGTTGGGCTCTGTGTTGACAGTTCAGAGCCTGGAGCCTGCTTCAGATTCTATTTCTCCCTCTCTGCTCTTCCTTTGCTCATCTTCTGCCTGTCTCTCTCGAAATAAATAAACATTAAAAAAATAATAAAAGAAAAACTTAAAATGGTTCACAGACTTAAGGGTAAAATGCAAAACTATAAAACTCTTAGAAAAAAAAATCACCAGAATGTAGGGCTATGCAAAGAGTTAGACTTGACATGAGAAGTGTGATCCATGAAAGTAAAAATTGATCAGGTAGACTTAATTAAAATGAAAAATTTTTGTCCTATGAAAGACTGTTAATTAGGATGAAAAGACAAACTACAGACTGGAAGAAAATATTTGCTAGCCATATATCCAACCAAGGACTACTCTGCAGAATATATAAAGAATTTTCACAACTCAGCAGTGAAAAAAATCAAACAATCCAATTATAAAATGGGATAAAGATAAAAAGTATTTCACCAAAGAAGATAATAAAGATATAAAAGTGGCAGATAAACACATGAAAAGGTGTTCAGTGTCATTAGTCATTAGAGAAATGCAAATTAAAATCACCATGACTCTTATATACCTGTCAGAATAACTAAAGAAACTAAATGCTGGTGAGGGGAGGGTACAGAGACATCACTCCAGAAGACTCACACATTGCTGCTGGGAGTGTAAAACAATACCGTACTCCGGAGAACAGTTTGAGAGTCTCTTTTTAAAACACTTCACGTGCATTTACCATACAACCCTGAAGCTGCACTGTTAGGCATTTATCCCAGAGAAATGAAAACTTTAACTTCACATAAAATCCTGCATGTGAATGTTTATCGCAGGCCTGTTCATAATAGCCCCAAATTGGAAACAACCCCAGAATCCTTCAGTGAGTGAACGGTCAAGCTGTGATACATTCATACCATGGAATGTTCTTTAATAATAACAAGAAATGAACTAAGGATACATGGCAATAAGTGGATCAGTCTCTAGACAATTATGTTGAGTGAAAAAGCCAATCTCATAAGGTTACATACTATATAATTCCATTTATATGAAATTCTTGAAATGACAAAATTATAGAAATGTAGACTAGATTAGTGGTTACCAGAGGTTACTATGCAGATACAGGGAGGGCAGGAGGGAAGTTGTTCTAAAAGGACAGTGTGATCAGCTCTTGTAGTGATGGAAATATTCTGCATCTTAACCGTATCAATGTCAACATCATGACTATGATATTGTACAAAATATTGTACTATATTTTGCAAGATGATAACCTTTGGGGAAACCTGGGTAAAGGGTACTTGGGATCTGTCTGTATTATTTTATTATAACTGCATGTGAACCTACTGTTATTTCTAAATTAAATTTAATTTAAAAATTGCTTACTGAATTATAGAATCTAGATGGTGGATACACAGGTATTCACTATAAAATTCTTTCCAACTTACTATATATTTGAAAGTTTCCATAATAAAATTTAAGAGAAAATAGATTTTTCATACCTACAAAAGCATCACATCACCGTTACATCTTTTTTAAAAAGTATATATCTTTATGATATCATAAATAACATGTTAAATAACATTTTCAAAAAGAAAGAACAACTCTGGAAACTCCACACATGGATATTTATTTATGCAAGTGAAATGAACTTCTATTCATGCAGAAATTTATATGCACATGTTTATAATGGCTTTAATCACAGTCCTCAAATTGGGAAACAACCTTAGTCCCTTAGCTGGAGTTGGACAAATAAACTGTAGTACATCTATAATGGAATACTACTCAAAGGAACAAACTGCTG
This sequence comes from Suricata suricatta, assembly GCF_006229205.1. NCBI lineage: Eukaryota > Metazoa > Chordata > Mammalia > Carnivora > Herpestidae > Suricata > Suricata suricatta. Next base: position 40,014,725 of record NC_043709.1, on the reverse strand, counting down.
ATGCAAAACAGCATGGGGGAATGTCAGATGAACTGTTGAAGTGAAAGTAGCCAGACTGCAAAGACTGCATCAGCACTGATTTCATTCTATACAACACTCCTGCACAGGAAAAACTGTACGGGTAGAAATCAGATTCGTGTTTGTTAGGGGCCTTGATAGACCTGTTCTGTGCCTTGATTATTATGCTGACATAACTTTATGTTCATTTAACCTCAGAGAACTCTACCCAAAAGAGGGTGAGTTTTACTGTATGTAAATTATATCTTTATTTTTAATAATGAAAAAAATGTAGATATTGCTGAGGGAGAACAAGTATCTTAAATAAAAATAAGGCAAGTTATAGATAATTTTATAATACATCTCCCTTCTCTCCCACCAGTACCCATCCATAACCATATACCCTGTCCTCCTAGTTATAAGTATTCCCTAGTGTCTTTTTTTTTTTGAGAGGGAGAGTGAGTGTATGAATGCGGAAAGGGGTAGAGGGGGAGAGAGAATTTAAGCAGGCTCCACATGCAGTGTGGAGTGTGACACAAGGGCTCAATCCCACGACCCTGGGATCATGACTCGAGCCGGTATCAAGAGTCAGACACTCAACCGACTAACCCAGGCGCCCCTTCTCTAATATCTTGATATAAAACTCATACCTGCTAGAGACGAAAACACAAATCAGAAGGGTTACTTTACTACAGCATAAAATTAAAATTCTGAAGTAAAGTTTAATTATTATTCAAGGTAAAATTACACACCTTTAGAAAATGAATTACAGTGGCTAAATTGTAAAAGACGTGGCCATTTATTTTTATGAAAAAGTATTTATTTCATTAGAAGCCAACAGTATAAAAAGAATGTTAAAAAATGTAAGATCTTAGCCTTCAAAAAGGTAAATAGTGAGGAAAGTAATGTTTACATTTGACCTTTATTAAATCACAGCTGGAATATCTTCTATTATTTTGTCACTTAAGGTAACTCCAGAGACTTGATAGCTGCCTATCAACTGTGATATGTGTTACAAGGAAATAAAGGTTTTATATTTAGAAGTAGGGACTTTGCAGCAATTAGACTAGTACAAAAATGAAATGGAACTACCTCCAGAGTATTAAGTACTCTGATATGTGTTCAGGGGCACATAATCTTCATTCTGTGAACTCTGGGACTCTGTAAACTGTTTGGTTTCATTTTAAGGTTTTTCATTTTAAGGTCATTCAGAGTATCTTCTTCAGGCTAAGCATCCTCAGGTCTCTTTATCTGATGTAGCTCTTAGAATATCACGTTATTCTGGTTGGTCTTCTCTCCAGTTATCAATGGCCCTGTTAATGGGCTGGTATCCTTATCCATGTGTTGGCAAGCAGCCAATACTTCTGTCTTCTATTATCTGACTATCTAGACCCACTCCTATAACTTATATTCTCATTTTGCACAGTTTTAACTACGTTTAAATTGTCTGTTTAATGCCTCTCTAAAGAAGACTGAGACTAGCATCTTGAATAGTACCTACTCATAGTAAGCATATTTGAATGAATGAATTTCACTCTGATGCATGTTTCCACAAAGATAACAGTGATTTACATTCAGATTGCTTGAAACATGCAAACTCTCTAATTGTTTTTTCTTTTCTGTGCAGGAATTTCGGCAGAAAGTAATGCTAGGAACTCCTTTCCTAGTTATTTGGCTGGTTGGGTTTATAGCAGACCTAAATATCGATTCTTGGCTCATTAAAGGGCTAATGTATGGTGGCGTTTGGGCTACAGTACAGTTTCTTTCAAAGTAAGTATGTTGTTTTGAACTATATTTTTATCTGTACATGAAAAGATATATAATTTGGACCCTGCTATGTAAATTTATATTTTGTATGTTTAGAACACTACCTTTATGTAATACGTTTCATCTTAATGATGAAGAATTTTGGCATATTTATATCTGAAATCTTTTAAATTTTTTATGTTGAAATGTTGAAATTTTAAAGGTACATTCAGTGACAAAGTCTAACATATAATTTTAAAGTCTAAGATACAGTTTAAAAACATTTCAGTAGAAGTAAAGTGAGTGTTGACCTCTTACTAAGATACATATTGCTTATTTCTAGGTAATTATAGCTTTAGCTTATGTTTTCCTAGGAATTATATTTTCCTTGGTCATAAACAATGTCAGAAAGATGTTTGATTTTAGTACTAAGGTAGAGTCTGAGCATGTGAAGTACACTCAGCCTTTTTATTTTCTTCTTCCTCTTTTTACTTTCAAACATTGTGATCTTTCCCTTTCTTTTCTCCTTAGATCTCATTTTCTAAAGTTGCCTATTCAGCAACCCTAGGCAGTTGTCTGTGATCTAGAACTTCCTACCTAATTTCTATGCTTTTAGAACTTTTTTTTACCTGAATTAAAAAAAAAAAGAGTTCTGAAAATAATTCACATAGAGTATGTTAATTCTCAGGAAGAGGTTTAATGCTAGGTAATTAATCTCATTTTAGTGTTTCTAGGAACTCCAAGGGGTCCTATACATAGGATAACTGCCTACATAGCCTACATGGATGGTTGATCCTGCTTATGTTTAACAAAATTCATTAATACTTTTCCCACATTCTAAATTCTGTAAATAATGACCTTCAATTCCATTAAATTGGCCAGTGTATTTTATTTTAAAAGCTGTACTAAAAGCTTAACAGGAGTCTGTACGTAAGGAGAAATAATGACACATAGAGAAAAACTTGAGGGTTGCTTTGTACTCATCAAAATTATAATACCTCTTTGGTGAATAATATGCTGAATGATAGAGTTACTAAATATACTAAAGTGAATTATAGATTTAAGAGAATAGAAGTAGACTGAAATTCTGAAGCTGAAAAATACATAGAATATAATGCTATTTCTTGGTAAATTAGGAGCTCCAGAATCTTGCTAACTCATTCAGCTGTGAACTCATTTATTATTGATTACCATGGAAAACCATCTTGGTATTTTAAGCATCCTGGATGTCTGGATTTTGGTTAAAGCAGAATTTACTATGAGGAATGTGTATATTTTTCATTTAAATAAATAATTCATTTTTACAAGGAAATATGGAGCTCAAATTTTATAAAACTTGTGTTTTGCAGATCCTTTTTTGATCATTCAATGCATAGTGCATTGCCCCTTGGAATATATTTGGCAACCAAATTTTGGATGTATGTAACATGGTTCTTCTGGTTTTGGAATGATATCCTTTGGTTATGAAGGTCGTATCTAAAGCAAGTTTTGTTTGTTATTTAAACGAGTGTTTTATAATAATTTAACATTTTGGACTGAACTACCCATGATTTGTTGCAGTAGAACAGTATTTCTAGAAAAATAATGTGTGAACCAATGTAAATATTGCTTTTAAATGTTTCATATTTAATAGATTCCTTTTGAAAGTTGCTTTTAATAACCGTATCAGAAATAATAGTAGCTACTATTTGTTGAGTGTTTAAAGGGCATTTTCTTAAATACTTTGTACTCATTTATTACACATCCTATATGTTAATATTGTTATCTCCGTTTTACAGATGAGAAAATTTAGGTTTAAATAGGTTAGCTGTTATCCTTGCCCAAGCCACATAGCTAGTCTCCGGTAAGGCTGGGATAGAAACACACACTTGTCTGCTGCCATGACACCTATTCAAACTTTTTTTACTGAACTGTAATTTTCATGTTTTAATACTGAACTATTTAAGTATTTTCTTAATACCACAACTTTTTGTTTTTTGTGAAGAATTAACAGTTAATTTCCTTTTGCTTTATGAAAAGCATGCAGTGCTGTATCTTCAAATATTTGCCAGTTATTTCAGTGTAGTATACTTTAAAAAAAAAGTAATGTAGCTGGAAATTATAAATATGTGTGTGTGTGTGCATGTATCAGAGAAATAAGCCAGTGTCACCTCTTGATATTTTTACATAGAAAAAGCTCAATCAGGAAGACAGTCCGTTTTATTAAAATAAAGGCACATGTTTCCCAAATGTCTACAAAATTCATTTTTTAAAACATTACTATAAAAAATAATAAGGTAGATTTTAAGTGGAATGCAGTTTTTGGTGACATAACTTCTGACTGATTTTAATTAATATCAAGTTTCCCTTCACAGTTGTACATGTGATAACATTGTATTCTTTTTGTTGTCTTTGTTTTAAACAAAAACAAATACTGAAAACCAAAAATGCTTATTTTGAGACTGAGGCACAGTCTTACGTTTTTACAGCATTGTATGATTACTTTCAGAAAGTGGAGTGCTTTTTAAATATTTCCTTAGCGTAAGTGTTTTTTGAAATGTTGCCATGTGACAGTTTTTACTAGCTCATTCTGCATTATACTAATCTTTGACATAAAAATTATTCAAGGATTTATTAAGTATTAGAATTATCTTATTGGAACATTTAATATAAGTAAAATAGATCTCCTTATTTTCATTACCTCATTTTTTAACTTTATAAAAAGCACTGACCTCTGAAATGACTTTAGTATTCCAGACATGTTTTCTAACTTTGTTTCCTAAATTAGACAGTAAATTTTACATCCCGAAAAAAGTCAGATTCACATTTCAGAATAATTTTTAGACCCTTGCTGTTCTTTTAATCTGTTGTACATATAAGGGGAGAAAAGCTGGAAAATTAGTAAATAACAAATAATGAAAACTTCATGCCAGAGAGTTTCATGTAGTCTGATTTGAATTTTTCCTTCCTTATTTGGAGATAGAATAAATAGCTATGCAGTTTCTAAGCTAGGGTGTTGAGAATGTAAGATTTTCAGAGGAAAGTCAGCACAATCAACCCTATTTAACTTTCCCTATTTGAATAATTGTGCCTTTAAAATAAATTGGCATATTGTTCATTTTTTAGATGTACTAAACAAATTGTGTGTATTAATTTTTCAATTAAAAACTATAGTATGAAAATACCAATTTTCATACTTGTCTACATAGGAGGGATGATCAGAGTACTGTCTCACAGAAGTCTCAAGAATGAATGTAATAAATCATAGGACACACCTGACATGTAAAAAATGTAAATAAGTATGTGTTACTATCTTGTGCATGACCTTTTGGATCATCCTGTCTACATGGGCATTTATGGTTTCTTTTATTCAGATGTTTGTGTGTGTGTGTATGTGTTTGTGTTTATATGCTACTCATGGAATGTGGAATGAAATCACAACTTTAAATTCTGATTACTTTATACTTCTCTATGTTATATATCTCTAGACCTTATATGATGTTAGAGCTATATTTGTTTTTGTTTTTAAGTATTAAACCTCTGAGGTCAGAGATAGGATCTCATGAAACTTTTAGGAAGGGAACAGAAAGCACCCAGAATAATTTATAATGGAAGTACAGAGGGTATTAGACAGGAAAGTCATGAGGTTCATGAAATAAAATAATGATTTAGATACAGAGTTAAAATAGCAGCTGTTTTCAGGGACTGCCTCTCTTGTTGACCTCAACCTCATTGCTGCTGCTTGTACCACTTTTCTCATGCAACTCATTACTGCACATGTAATTAAAGCTGATTAGACTAGTTGTGAAAAAAAGAGTTACAGTCAATTTTCATTATTTGTAGTAATTATTTTCTATAAAGTTGCTGCAAACACTGAATTAGCAAATACTATCTATACCTGTTGCTCCTCGAGAAAAAGAAAATGCAAGCCTCTGGACACATTTTTGTCCTTCAGTCAGTACATAACCTTGGATTTATGTGTGTTTCTGTTTCAGAACCAAATTTAAGATTTATTGTTGATTGATTAACATTGGACTCACAGCCAGCCACAGTATATCCCATGTCTGAACAAAGCTGAGCTCTGATATTTTCTCTGTAAGGCACATACAGCCCTCCTGTGTTTATAAAATGCGATAACACTTCAGCAATACACTAAGAGACCATTTTAAACAGTAAAATCACCAACAAAAAACACAAAAAGGCAAAAGTGTGGCACAGAATAGACCATGAAGAGGACAGTATTTGCAGCATGAGAGCTGGAACAAGAAGGCAGAGTATTGCTTTGTTCAGCTCAGTTGGCATTGTGTGCATAGGGAGATACTTAGTTTTTGCTACTTTGCGTATGCCCATAATGACTAAAAAAGTACCATGAATATTGATTTTATTAGGAAGAAAGCATGAGGATCAACTGTATAAACTTTAGTTTCTCATAATGTATCCAACTTAAGTGTTATTATGGTAATAATGAATTTTATATTGATATAAGCTATCCTAACAAGTGAGTTCTTATTTTCTATAATTCATTAAATAATTATCGTATTTGGGGCACCTGAATGGCTCAGTCAGTTAAGTGTCACATTTCAGCTCAGATCATAATCTTACAGTTTGTGAGTCTGAGCCCCACGTCGGGCCCTGTGCTGACAGCTTAGAGCCTGGAGCCTGCTTTGGATTGTGTCTCCCTTTCTCTCTGTCCTTCCCCCACTCACACTTTGTCTCTCTCTCTCTCAAAAATAAATAAACATTTAAAAAGTAATAATTTTAATCTCCTATGTACCTTATATTTATTCAGCGATTTTTGGTTAATAGTTCTTTCAGATCTGTTGCGTGACCTGGTTCTCAGAGCAATTCTTTAAGATTAGAAAAACCACACAAATCCTAATCCTGTCTTCTAACTGATGGAACCTTTGAAGTTCAGAGAAATTATGTCTTGCTCAAAGTCACATGCATTGGTAATTATCAAGAGTCTAGTATAGGACCCACCTTCTTGATGTGACAATAGTGTATCTCTAAATGTGAACATAATTTTAAGTTTTTAAACATTGCTGGAAAGCAACATGTAGAAAGAGCTTCAAAAAATCCTTAATTGGGGTATCTGGGTGGCTTAGTCAGTTGAGTGTTCAGTTCTTGATTTGGGCCCAGGTCGTGATTTCATGGTTTTGTGATCAAGGCACTTGTCAGGCTCTGTGCTGGGCATGGAGCATGCTGGAGATTCTCTCTCTACCTCTGCTGCCTCCCTTCCCCAGGCCCACCCCCCACTCATGTGCATGCATGCCTGCGTGCGTGCTCGCTCACTCTTGCTCTCTCTCTCTCTTGCTCTCTCACTCTTTTTCTCTCTCTCTTTCTCTTCCCTCCCTCCCTCTCCCTCTCTCCCTTTTCCCCCTCCTAAACAAAGAAACAGCAAACCCTTAAACATTCATAAGTAAATTATCAGAGATAACATCAAAAAAATGTATTTACAAGGCTGTTTATCATAGTACTATTATATTAGGGAAAAAATGGAAACAACCTGAGTGTCCTTCCTGAATGGGAAATAGTTTTTATCAATTAGCTATGACATAAGGTAGCCATTAAAAATGCTTTTCTAAGACTTGATGTGGGCTTATACTTAGGATATAATTAGTGAAAAAATATACTAAATTATATTTGCAGAGTGATTCTATTTTTAAAATGTGTACAGGATAAGAGTTGAAAAGTGAGTACATGTAATTTTAGCACTTGTTATCTCTTGGTGTTAGATTCATGACTGATTTTATTTTGTTTCCTGTCCTTTTATTTATTTGAAAATTTTGTTCATTGACCATTTTTCTTTTATAATGATCAAGCAACTCTGAAATTCAGTCATAGCCAGTACAATCAGTTGTTCATCATGTTAGCACCACTTGTGAAATACTGATGATAGGTTATTAGAAATTTTGTGTCTAAAAATAAATTAGTTTTCAGTCAGGTTTTAAGCTTAAACTAAAGATGGATACGAAACTCTTTTGGAACTTGGAATGACTACCTATATAAAAATGAAGACATTGCAGAATTATCATTTCCACCATCCTCTCCTATTCATTTTCCTCGTAGCAGTTTTTCTTGTAGTTTACTGTTAGAAGAATTCTTCAGTTTTTTGTGTACATTTTCTAGTTTCCTTGTGATATTCTCTAAGCTTTTTAATACTTGTCTTCAGGTATCCAGTTACCACCTTCGGTTAATTTTGACAATATTACTATAAATATTCTTGTATATCATTTGTGTGTGTGCACATTCAGGTGTCTCTGAAGTTATTAAAGATGATCTCTGATTTATTTCTTAATTCATGTGTACTTGACTACTGTGTATAATGAATGATGGGAGGGACGTCTGTGTGTCTTCCTTTCTGCTTATTAGGAAGCTCATTGCTCCAGCACACCCTTTCCTCACTTGGTTGCATTGTCACTCTTGATATTTATCAGTTTTTCTGTACTCTGTTCAGTTCATTGATCTCTTTGCTTGTGCCAGTACTGTATTATCTTAACTACTATAGCTTTCCTTCCTTCCTTCCTTCGTTCTTCCTCTCTCTCCTTCTTTTCTTCCTTCCTTCCTCCCTCCCTCCCTCCTTCCAGTCCTTCCCCTTCTTCCTTCCAGTACACAGAGTTACATCAGCTTTGGGTGTACAGCATAGTGACTCAACAGCTCTACCTTAACTCAGTGCTCACCGTTGTGGGTGTATTCTTGACCCCTTCTCCTCCTTTACATGTCCCCCCACCTCCCTACTAAAGCTGTTTCCTTAAATCATGGTATCTGTTAGGCCCAGTTTCCCAGCTTTTTTGTTTCTCAGGAATATTTTTGCTTTTCTTTAGTCCTTTGTGCTTCGGGTTAAATTTTTTGGAATTAGCTTTTAAAGTTCTGTGAAAAGCCTAATGCAATTTTAATTGAAATTCTGTTTAAGCTGTAGAATAATTTAAAGAAAAGTGAATTTCTTTTGATGTTTAGATCTTTGCCATTACCAAGTAACATAGACTCGCTAGCTTAAACAACAGAAATTAATTTTCTCACAGTTCTGAATCAGGACGCCAGCATGATTATATTCAGGTGGGGATTCTCTTGCTGGCTTCCAGGCAGCCACCTCCTCCCTGTGTCCGACAGAGCAGGGGGAGAGAGTGAGGTTTCTTTCTTCCTTTTAAATCTTATATAGCCACAGTCCTGTTAGATAAGGGTCCCACCCTTAGGAACTTGTTTAACATTAATTACCTCCTAGAGACTCTGTTTCCAGAAACAGTCATATTAGAGGCTGGGGCTTCATGAACTTGGCGGGGGGCAAAGGGGTACCTGGTTTAGTCCATAGCAGAGGGCCAGGGTGGGACTAAGGGGAATTCTGCCTTTGTCTTCTCATCTGCATGTTCTGTACCACCTAATACAGATTAAGAACACCCACCCCCAAGCAGCTGGCCTCCCCAGAGTTGTAATCTTTTCTTGACCTCCAGCTGAACTTTATGGTATAGTGTGGCTTTCCCCCTTTCTGAAGTTGTCTCTGGTATTTTGCAGACATTTGATTAATTTACTGTTTTTGTTTTATTTTGTTGGGTATTACGGTAAATCGGAGCTGCAGTTCACAGCAGGCATCAAAGTAACACCCAAGTGAATTAAAGAGTTAAATTTAAAACCATATTCCATAAATATTTAAATGAAAACATTGATGATACATACTTCTCTTTTTTTTTATCTAATTAGAAGACTAAACATAAAAGCAAAAGTACGAATTAAGTCAAATAATGCTTCTTTTACTTCTAAAATTGACAGCTTTTCTTTGCTGATGAAGATGTAGTTGTCAAACAATATGTGTTGTTAGCGGGATTAGAGATTGGTGTATCTTTTCTGGAAATAATCTGACAGTATAAAAACACACATCAAGCCTTAAATATGTTCATACCCAAAGATACTGTCCCCATAATATTTAAGGGGGCAATATTTAAAGATCTTGTGCTGAGTGCTTTGGAGAAGCAGGATAGCACAGGTGAAAAGGGCCTGGATTTTAATCTCTTCCGCCTCTAACTTCCTCGCAGCCTTGGACTATCTAGTTAACCTCTGCCTCAGGTTTGTCCTCTGTAATGTGGGAATAACCATGGTCTGTATCGTCAAGTTTTTGTGCAGATTGAATGGCAGAGAGTCGATTAATACGTGTTCCTTGTTTTACTAATGTTCATAAAAACACCATGGTCTCAATTATGATTAAAAATGCAGAATACCAAATATAAAAGGAGTTATCTGGATTGTGGAGGTATTATTTTGACCTTTATACTTTTAGTGGGTTTTTTTCTTTTAATCGGGAAAAAAATGTTGCTTTAAACCTTCAAAAAAAAAAAAAAACCCATGCCATTTGTGGAGAGTGTGTAAATTTTTGCTTTTAAGTTTAAAAATTAACTGGTGTGACCTATTATTAACGCGAAGTTCAAACTACCATTTGGAGACATCTGATCGCCACACTTTTTTTTTTTTTTAATCTCTACACTTTTAAAGACCAAATAAAGAAATTGTTTAAGTTCATCTGATATTTAATTCTTGAATATTTTTTTCAAATCTGTGGACATTTATTGAGCTCCTGCTTAGCTGTCTCACAAATTTAGTCCAGGCTGTAAGAACCTGAACTACTTATTTACATGTTACACCTTTTGAAATTGTTATAGTGAATAAAGGTCCTGCTCCTGAATAGAAATAGGCTTTGATATTCTTTGCATATCATTTACCCAGTTTTATTCTCAAGAGATTCTTAGCTGTTAATACTTCTACCAACATAAAATCTTGAAAATGGTATTTGAGTATTTCAGATATTCGCGTCTCTGAAAATTGTTGCTCTAGTGATATTATTTTTCTTAGTGTTACTTAAAATAGTTTTTGATTCCTCGTTTTTATTGATAAAGCTAGTACATTCCTTACATTTTCATTAGAGAGAAAAATATGAACGTAGAAACTTTCTGTTTTAGGCAAGTTTCTAAATAGTTTTCTAAAATTAAGGTCAATTTGTATTCAAAAAAGGCAGTGGAAAGAATTTAAAAGCAGTCTTTTAAATGCATGGGTGTGATATCTTAAATGGTAGATATATAAAGATCTTAATGTAAATAGATAAAGTAATATATTAATATAACTTTGAAGATGAGAAGTCTCTTCATTTTTGTCCAAAAGAAGTAATAGTCACTTAAAAATACTGTATTCACTGAATATTTAATGCATCACTTATTTTTTTAAAGTGTCAGATAAAATCCTACATGGTTTAAAGTTTTTAAAGAAATCACATTTTTACTTTTTCCATTCAGTTATGAACATAATTTGAAAGTATATTTATTTTGATGTAATAATAGATAAACCAGCTTGTATTTTTTTATTGGTAGGTGTTTTGTGTGTGTGTGAGCACATGTGGTAATATTTTACGGATTATAAATTTACCTGTAATAGTAATTCATTTATCATTTCTTCTTTAGATTCCTTAACTTTAGTCACATCTCAATTTTTTATTTATCCATCTTCCATTCCTTGCCAATAGTGTTGCACTTTTCTACAATTTTGGAAAATCTTGGAAGTCAGATCCAGGGATTATTAAAGCTACAGAAGAACAAAAGAAAAAGGTAGCAAGATAGAATCCAACTAGTCACATGTGTTTAATTACGAAATTATCAGTATTTATACCAGTTATTAGAGTACAAAGAAAGAGACTATCATTTAGAACATAAAGAAGTTTCAAACCAAACTGAGATTGTGCGTAACTGTTGCTCACCCTTGGTACTCCTGACTGCCTGTCCTTATACTTTCATGACATTTTAAAATTTCATGTTTGTCTCCTTTATAAGAATTGTGATTGATTTGAGGGAGGAGTACAGTATTTTAAACATCTCTGTAAACCCTCATATAGTAATGAATTCACTAAATGTTTGTTAAATGTATAACTGGAAGGCCAATAAAATGGTTGATAGTGCACATACTTTGTTTTAATAATATTTTTATACACACACATACACACACGTATATGTATATACATATATATATGTGTGTATATATATATATATATATATATATATATACACACACATATATATAATCCACACTGCCCCTCGTCTAAAGCCTAGGTACTTAAGGAAACCACATTCACAATCTGAAGGTGTCGCATAAGAGAATTAGACTGGAGGCAATTAAATTATCTTAAGAGCTATTTTATCCAGTCTCTGAAAACAATCCTGATGAATTATTCCTGTTTGCGATAGACTAAAGCACTAGCAAGTTCCTAGGGTCTAATCCCCCCTTTTCTAGGATGCAGAGGTTGCTACCCTTATTTTTGTTTACAGTATTCCTCGGACATTGCTGCTAATTGATTTGCTAGGTTTTCTTACTAAAAATCCAGTTCTGAAGATTTCAGTTCTTTATTGAATAACGTAAGTGTATTTTTGTGTCTTAGTCATCAAAACCTATATAGACCTGTTCTTAGGGTAGGTAACTTAGTTGTATTCTCAGAGGAGCATTCCCCTAAATTTAGAGTTGTTTTCATATATCCAAGAAACAAGTTCCTATATTCATATTATAATGAAATAGCAGAAGTAAATGAATAAAAGATTTTATTATTTTGAGGTGAAAACACTGGCTACTTAAAAATGAATATCATGTTTATTGATTCATATTGATGGCACTATAGTTGAATATTGTTCAGTTTGAATAAAATATGTATTTTTTTAATTCACAGACAATAGTTGAACTTGCAGAGACAGGAAGTCTGGACCTCAGTATATTCTGCAGTACCTGTTTGGTAGTATTTTATTTCTTTATTCTTTCCTTTCTCCTCTTCCCATTGCAGTGGCATAGCATAGAAAGAGTGGGGAACAAGGAGAACAGTGTCTTCTGCCGGGCACATTTCATGCCCTCCACGGCACCCACAAAGGCCTTTTAGACTGTAGTACAAGCAAAAAGATGGTGAAAAGATGGCTCCTCCCAATCTGCTTATTCCTTCTGATGGTAGACCTTGACGGTACTTCTGATTCAAGGTGCCATTTATTCATAATGAAGTACCAAAGTACTTTATAAGTAATACAATACTAAAAATCAAAGGTTTACTATGATTCTCTAATATTGTCTTCCTATGTGTTTTTAAGAAAAAATTTATTTAAAGGTCACACTGGGAAAATCTGTTAGATAACTTTTAAGACAACATGGTCTCTAAAATGGTTTGGTTTGAGTAGTTATCGCTTTTGTGTTAGAGTGTTTATGCAACTTTGAGCACTGTTTTATCATTGATATTAAAAGTTGTTATCTTTGGGGCACCTGGGTGGCTCAGTCGGTGGAGCGTCCAGCTTCGGCTCAGGTCATGATCTCATGGTTTGTGGGTTCGAGCCCCGCATCGGGCTCTGTGCTGACAGCTAGCTCAGAGCCTGAAGCCTGCTTCAGATTCTGTGTGTCTCCCTCCCTCTTTCTGTCCCTCCCCTGCTCTCGCTGTCTGTCTCTATCTCTCCAAAATAAATAAAAAATAAGTAAATAAAAGTTATCTTCAACCAGATCATAAAGAAAGATAGATATATATGAAACTAAGTAGCATTTACTTATGAGGTATAATAATACTGACATTGATTATTTTCATAGATGTCAGATTTCTATAGAATAATACTGTTTTGTGTTTTAATTATTTTCTGCTTAATTTTTATGAAAGATACATAGACTGCCCCAGTGATTAAACCAAGGTTTTCCTTTGTGGAAATGGAAATAATCCCTAAGTCATACCTAAAACTAAGTGCTCTTTTATGCTTCTAAGATATACACTATAAGTGAACTGATCTCTTAACATGTGAATAAGAAGAGAATTAACTGAGTGTGGGATTATGAAGTGAATCTTTGAAATGAAGCTTTAACTCTACAGATTCTTTAAGTTGTTTGACCTAACTTAACTCCTTGACCAAACAGTTATGATTTTGAATATTCAAAATGTATACTGCTTTACTTTTGGTAGTGACTTTAGGGTGCTGACTAGATTCTCTTGCATTTTCAGTCATTCTTTAAAAAAGGTTTTTGTTTCTGTGCTTCCAGTGGTTAATTTACAATATTGGCACCTTAATGTTCAGAACATTTTTATCTTCCACTGTTCTTTGGAGATGCTGTTTTGTTCTACAAAGCCAAGAATGAATTGGCTGATACATTTGCCATATGGCAAATAAATTCTTTGTAGAATCACTCAGTATAATTTCATTGTTAAATAAATATCTGATGGCAAGAACAAGACTATTTTTTTTTTTTTACCATTTATTTATTTTTGAGAGACAGAGAGAGACAGTGTATCAAGGGCAGAGAGAGAGAGGGAGACACAGAACCCAAAGCAGGCTCCAGGCTCTGAGCTGTCAGCACAGAGCCTGACTTGGGACTTGAACTCACAAACTGCAAGATCATGACCTGAGCCAAAGTCGGACGCTTAACCGACTGAGCTACCCAGGCGCCACAAGACTATTTCTTTCATCAAAGCATAAATGTTTTATTATATGTTGTCTTGTTGTAAGCTGTGTACTTCTGGATAAATAATTCAAACTGACAGAGGTGTCCGTCATAATATGGGGTGTCCTTCACTTTAATAAATACGTCCCTAAGAAGACATATGTAAATCAGAATTCCTAAAAATGATTTAATTACTCTGTAAGTAAAGTGAGGACCCTATCTTGTTTAGGAGCCTTTGTTCAGAACTCATTGACAAGTATCGCCCAAAGGGGAAGTGTGGCTGAGGGTTGGAGGTGGGGGTAGAGTTTGTTTAATACATCCTTATTCTTTCTCCTAAATAGCTTTAGTTTCATATCTGTGGTAAAGTATAAGTAACACTTTTCTTTAAAGTCCACAGATCATTTTAGTACATGTAAGGACTGCATAGTCCACCTGTGCTTTTTTCCTAGCGCCTCAAAATGATGTATAACCTATTGGAAACTGGTGGAGAAACAGCAGTGTGTTTTTTGAAACACCAATAAAGGATATTACAAATTTTGTTTCTGTCATGGGTTAATAACTAGCTCTTGTCATGTATCCAGCATTAGGTCTGGTAGAGATCAGTAATGAATTCTTTTATTCACTTGACTGATTCAGAGTAACATAGAGAAACATTTCACAATACTTAAAATAGTAAGACATCATAAACATGAGTTTTTTATTACTTGTCAAGAGGTAAATAATATATTTTAAGTTTTTGCAAGTAATAGGGACTGCCTAAACTTGTTAAGCATGGTGTACTTTATCAGATGGGTCATTCGGTTTGTTCAGCAGGGGAGATGCTGTACCTTAGTCTTTGAGATCTCAGGAGCCACTGAAAGAGAAGGATGTGTACACTTACTGCTTTTCGCTAGATTAACTTTGGGAAGACATTTTATTAATGACTTTGAATTTTAAAAGCTTCTTTTATTCACTTCTAACTTGACCTTCCTTTTACTAAGGAACAATTTCCTTTTATTAAATAAGGACCAGTATCATGACCATTAACCACAATCAATTTTCATTTAGAAGTGTGGAGAGTGATTTTTTTTTAATCAGAAATTTGAGGGATGTGAATTAAATATGGTGCCATTTGTTACAACAGTAAATTGGCCTATGACTCTTAATTACTCCTGTAAAGTTATGGTTCTGCACCGTTCTTAGGAGTTTATTCCACAGTAGCCCTGTCCTCTATGTCTTTGTTGTTGCAGTTGAAATTCCACTGAACAGAACAATAGTGGTTTTTGTTTTATTTTGTTCCTTTTGAAATACAGTTTTGTTTTCTTCTTAATTGTACTTTGAGAAATAAATGTTCAGCTTTCCTTTCTTCAGTATAATGCCTTTCATAATCTTTTAATGTGCTTATTAATAGATACGGAAACCAGTGAGGTCCAAACATTGTGGTGTGTGCAACCGCTGTATAGCAAAATTCGATCATCATTGCCCATGGGTGGGTAACTGTGTAGGTAAGTTTTATAAATAATTTCTAAGTATGTTGTTCATGTAAGTTATTCTAGGTAATTGATGAAATACAGTATTAAAATAGATGGTAGAAACTTCATTTCTACATCCTACTACAGCCCCAGTCTCCGAGTTATTTTTTGGTGGCAACTCAGTTGTGAGAAAGTTATAAAATCAGTGTCTAGGATGGGGCGCCTGGGTGGCTCAGTCAGTTAAGCGTCTAACTTCGGCTCAGGTCATGATGTCATGGTTCGTGGGTTTGAGCCCCGCGTCGGGCTCTGTGCTGACAGCTCAGAGCCTGGAGCCTGCTTCTGATTCTGTGTGTCCCTCTTTCTCTGCCCCTCCCCTGCTCATGATCTTTCTCTGTCTCTCAAAAATAAATAAAAAACAAAAAATTTTTTTAAATAAAATAAAATCAGTGTCTAGGAATGATTGATACTTCTCTATGAATTCTTTCTGGTGCCTACTCTTTCCTGCTTTCTTTATTGGATAATAGTGAAATCGATAAGGAGGCAGATAGTATTATTTTTTAGTCAGCTGGAGAAAGGCAATGAAAATATTTGGAAGGATGTTGTGTACAGAAGCAGAGAGGGATAACTGTTGGAATTCTGTATACCTCTGTGTTCAAGAATGGTGTGGTAGGTGGAGGTGAACTAAGTGGTCTGAGAGATGGCCCTAAGGACTTTTATGAGGTGACAACAGGGAAACATTACAGATTGCATAACCATTGAGAAGAAGCCTTTAAAATTTTAGACTACAAATAGAATAGAGTTATTTTAAACCTCACAAAGCACAACAGTAGGTTAAAACTCAGAATTGAGCTTCATTTGGTTCATTGGGACTCAACTTCAAAATGAATGTCATTGCAGTTATCACATCTGTGTGTAGTTACAGGCATTCTCATCTTAAGACTATTAAAAAATTTATTTCCTGAAGAACATTTAATCAAATAAGTAATGTATATGATTATAGTCTAAATTGTATCACACCTTTCATGGCATTTGTCTACCCCCATCCCCAAAAGGTATATTTCCAGTTGTTTTTTCTTAGCTGAAAAAAGTTGCTTCTGTGTTGTTCTTTAGGTGCAGGCAACCATAGATACTTTATGGGCTACTTATTCTTCTTGCTTTTTATGATCTGCTGGATGATTTATGGTTGTATTTCTTGTGAGTACAATTAGCTTTTTTACCTTCCTAAGACAAATATTTGTATCCTTTTACTTACCGTATTAACAAAATAAAATGGTGATGAGTCTTTTAATTAAAAATTATGGTTTTGGACACCTTACTGCAATGAAACATAAGGAAAAAATAGATACAGAACTATAAGCATATTCTGAACAGAACAGATTTATCAGTTAATTACCTTTAAAATGTGTATTCTCTGAAAAACATGTTAGCTTAATAGGCTTTGAAAAGCTTCTGGGTTAAGTATACCAATATTTTTCACATCACGTGCTTGCCTTACTCTAGTAGCTTATATATTTTGTGACTGTGCTAGTTGCTCTTCCTTACCAAACAGTTGGGAAAATATAGTTAACTTTGCACGGAACTTGAAATACTTTGAAAAGTAAGGTGTAATTATTGCCTATTAGAGAATATTAAAAGTTAACTCTTTTAAGAATAAGTTGCCATGTGGGTATAGAGGAAATGATGAGTTTTTTTTTACATTGAGAACATGATTTGAGAAGGGTTTAAATGAAGACATTAGTTACTATGCTTCAGGGCTTGGTGGTACTTAGCATAATATTTATTATATCCTGGCTTAAAAATAGCATTTGGGAGGATGGTTTCCCAGTCCTCCTCTTCCCACAGATATTAAGAATAATGTCTGTTATTGCCCTAAAGAAAAAGGAGCTTAATAGAGATTAATAGAAATATTTGGTCAAAGATCTTGACCTAACTTCTGGCCCAACACACCAGAGAGAGAACATGGCCTGTAAGCAGCGGTAGTTTTTGGCAGCAGCTCTCAAAGAGGAGACTTTTGTTTTGGAAAAAGCCCCCCTCACTGAGGTGATCTTGTTGTGTTTATTATATGCTCTCCCCTCCCCCAAATTTTCACTTATATGCTTATCATCTTTGTATAAAGATGGTAACCATTATATGTAGGCAGTGCCAATCAAAAACTATACTGTTTAAGTACAGTCTTTTTTTTTTTTAAGTTTGCAGCTTTGTCCATTTCTGTCTTTGCTCTGGTTTTTTCATTAACGTATACAGGAATTATTTAAGAGTATAAACAATTTGCATTGAAAGTTATTGGATAAATCTAGACTTTTGGATCATGTTTTCTAAGTGGTACCTGTTGTAGTTGTCTTCACAAGGTGGTTGGATGATTATTGAGTAAATGTGAAACTTTTGTTCTCCTTTTAGACTGGGGACTCCACTGTGAGACCACTTACACCAAGGATGGATTCTGGACCTATATCACTCAAATTGCTACATGTTCACCTTGGATGTTTTGGATGTTTCTGAACAGTATTTTTCATTTCATGTGGGTGGCTGTGTTACTCATGTGTCAGATGTACCAGGTATGTGCAAGCGCATGACTGGTTCTTCAGTGCACTAGCAGCTCTTAAAACTCCATTTCTTGTTCAAAGATGGTAATGCATTCTCCTTCTAAAAAATCCTGCTTTCCAGGGATGAAAAATTTCAATTTTCTTTCCTTACTCTTCCTTTACTCTTTCTTTTCTTTTCTAGCTTCCCTTTCCCTCCCCCTCTCCTTCTTATAGTATGAACTTTCTTCTTACATTATGAACTGTCAATACTACTTGTGACAAAATTTATTTCTCTTGTTCCTGATTCAGCTATATCTAGTTGGGTATAGGAGTGAGCTAAGATTGATGATGCCATTAGTTTTGTGTTTATTCATAATGTTTTATTACCTGTAAATATCAGTATTTATTCAAGAGCCTTTTTTTTAAAGTAAGGATTTTTTAAAGCACATTTTTATTTTTTTAATTATTTTTTATGTTTTTTATTTATTTTTGAGAGAGAGAGACAGCATGAACAGGGGAGGGTCAGAGAGAGAGGAAGGTACAGAATCTGAAGCAGGCTCCAGGTTTTGAGCTAGCTGTCAGCACAGAGCCCAACGCGGGGCTCAAACCCACAAACTCTGAGATCATGACCTGAGCTGAAGTCGAACACTCAACTGGCTGAGCCACTCAGGCGCCCCTAAAGCACATTTTTAAAGGAACTCATGGAGAGCTCCTTGTGTGTACATAGTGTTCATCTCTCCCCTGCCTATTGCCAAATAATCTGTGCTTTAAACATTTTTCCTGTTTGGCTACTTTTCACCAGAGTCAAAGTGATATCATGTAAACTAGCTTGATGATCTCTTAATGGAAAAACAAAAACAAACCATCATTTTTTCTCCATCCTGGTCCCCTCAAGAGTTAACTTATTTTACATTAAAACTCCTTTTACACCAGAAAGAGTTAATGGTTTGCTTTCTCTTACCTCTTAGATATCATGTTTAGGTATCACTACAAATGAAAGAATGAATGCCAGAAGATATAAGCACTTTAAAGTCACAACAACATCTATTGAAAGCCCATTCAAGTACGTACGTGTTTCTAAATTTAATATTTTCTTTTGGCTTATAAAATTCCTTACTAACCAGACTTAGCAAATATCTAATGAATACATCAAAGAGAAATATTTTCTTTAGAGGTATGTCAATAGGATATGGAACAGGGAATTTTTCTTTTGCTTAGCAACATGTAAAATAGCTTAGAAATCCTAATGAATTCTAAGATTTCAGCCAAACATAGCATTGGTTAGTTTAGAATTCATCATAACTGCATATGAATTTGTAATATTTTTTTCTTAATTGCCCAATTCAGACTCTGTTAATCTACTAACATTTGGTTTAAGCATAAGCCTTTAACATTAACATACAGCTTTAACATTGCTGTAAGTTTTTACAAATTTTCATTGATAAATGAATGTATCCAGAGTATTGACATATGATTTTTAAAATCTAATCAATTGAAATTTGTAGTTAGGGAAATTTTCTAGACTCTAGGGCAGCAGCCTTTCAGTGTGAATTATTTTATTTGTCCCTTGAATGAGAAAAATTTCCATACACATAGTTTTATTATTATTTCCTTTTTTAAATTGAAGTGTAATTGATATATAGCATTATATTAACTTCAAATGTACAACATAATGATTTGATATTTGTGTATATTGCAAAATGACCACCACAGTAAGTATAGTTAACATTTGTCACCATACATAGTTACAGAATTTCTTTTTCTTATGATAAGAACTTTTTAAGATGTGTCTTGGCAACTTTCAAATATGCAACCCAGTACTATTAACTATAGTCACAATGCTGTATATTATATTCCCGTGACATTAATTTTATAACTGTAAGTTTTTACCTTTTGACTCCCTTCACTTATTTTGCCCACATCACACCTACAGCCCTCTGACAATCACCAGTGTATACTTTATCTGTGAGCTTGGTTTTGTTTAGATTCCATATATAAATGAGATTATGTTTTTGTCTTTATCTTTCTAATTAATTACACTGTAAAGCCCTCAGAGTCCATTCATGTCATAAATGGCAATATTTCCTTACTTTTTATGCCTGAATAATTGTATGTGTGTGTGTGTGTGTGTTGTGTGTACATATACACACCACATTTTCTTTATCCATTCATCCATTGATAAAACACTTAGGTTGTTTCTGTCATGGCTATTGTAAATAGTGCTGCAGTGAACTTGAGGGTACATATATCTTTTCAAATTAGTGTGGATTTTTTTTTGTTAGTTTCTTGTTTTTTGTTCTTTGAGGGTTTTTTTTCTTTTCAGATAAATACTCAGAATTAGAATTGCTGGATCATATGGTAGTTCTAACTTTAGATTTTTTTGAGGACTCTACTGTTTTCCTAGTAGCTGCAACAATTTAACCTTTGCACCAATATTGCATAAGAGTTCCCTTTTCTCCACATCCTCCCCAAACTTGTTATTTCTTGTCTTTTTGATAAATAGCAATCCTAGCAGATGTGAGGTGCTCTCTTATTGTGATTTTGATTTGCATTTGAAGATTAGTGATGTTGAGCATCTTTTCATGTATCTGTTATCATCTCTGTTTTTGGAAAAACGTCTATTTAGATTTTCTGCCCATTTTCTAATTGAGTTTTCTTTTCTTTTGAGTTGTATGAGTTCTTTTTGCCCTTGAGTTGTAGGAGTTCTTTGTATATTTTGGATCTTCATCCCTTATCAGATATATGATCTGCATATATTCTTTCCCATTCAGTAGGTTGCCTTCTCGTTTTGTTAATGGTTTCCTTTGTGGTACAGAAGCTTTCTACTCTGATGTAGTCTCACTTGTTTATTTTGCATTTGTTGCCTTTGCTTTCAGTGTTGTATTAAAAAATTCATTGCCAAGATCCATGTCATGAGCTTAGCACCTGTGTTTTCTTCTAGCAGTTTTATGTTTCAAATCTTGCATTTAAAGCTGTCCAGTTTTCCCAACATCATTTATCAAAGAGACTGCTATACTTTTATTGTATATGTCTGTACTTTTATGTGTATATGTGTATGTATATAATATATATTATATATTTAATTTTACGTTTAGTTTGATGCTGAAAAGTAGTAGTTTGCTAATTATATGAAATATTTAAAACTTTTGAATTTTACTCAAGCTCCTTGGCCTACTGCCTTCAGTTTTTTGTGGTGCTATTAATTATTGCATGCTTCTGGAAAGCATACAAGCCATTAAATAAAGCAAAAACAAGGGAGTCAATTGGGTAGTTTTGAGAATTCTCCCATAGGCACAATAATTACATAAAATGGAAAACTTTGACTGCTTTTCCAGAGGTGTTCTTCAAGTCCTAAAATTCCCTGAACTTACCCTTGACATTTCTTTTCTTAATTTGTTAATTTTAGGTACATTGCCAGATTCGTGCTGTTTGTAATCATTTTGTCATTTACACTCTCAGATTTGGATAGGTTTGTCTCCTTGCCAAAGAGCCACCATCAAGGAAAGGTTTTATAAAAAAATTACATAGGACACAGGAATGAAAGAGATGCAGATTTGAGTAACTTTAAACTATAATTGTGTGACTCATTAAATTATAAACAAACAGGTTCTTTCTGGCAAGTAACCTGAGTTTTTAAGTTTAGAAAAATATATATTTAACACCAAAATTATATTAAACTCATATGTCAAATTATTGTACTAATAGACTTTTTCTCTTTCTTTTTGTTGGGGGAATATTTTAGCCATGGATGTGTAAGGAATATTATAGACTTCTTTGAATTTCGATGCTGTGGCCTCTTTCGTCCTGTTATCGTGGACTGGACCAGGCAGTATACGATAGAATATGACCAAATATCAGGATCTGGGTACCAGCTTGTGTAGCAACATCTGTATCCTATGAAGCATATTGCTGAGTGGTGCCTGAAAATTGTGTCTGTCCCTGTCTCTCTCACACTCGAATCCACATTTTTGAACAATAGCATGCTATATGTAGGGCTAACAGTGAATTTTACAGTCTTTTTTTCAACACTTTATTAACAAAAGTAAACATGGACAGAACACACTGCCACTTCTGGGAAGACTAAAGATCATAAAAAGGAATTTTAATGGTTCTTAATGTGGGAATTCACTACATACTCAACTTTTTGGTTTTGTTCTCATAACATTTTTCATGAAGAAAGAATGAACTTATTCTGAACTTATTGATAGACATGGTATACTGATCAGAAATGTTCAATTCTAGCTAAAACTAAATTTATGGTATACGGTTAAATTTTATGATGCAATCTACTATGACTATTGCATTTAATTCCAGGAGAGTGGTCTTAACCTGATTCAGACTAGTATTATGTACATTTTAGAATGTACATGTAACTACTGTGATCAAAATCATGTGGTTTTATTAGGGATCTACTGTACTGTGTCTTCAAGGGCACGAGAAAATAATGTTCACAAAAATATGTGCTAACACTATTTTATTGCCATCAGCTGTTGCAGTGCTGATATATTTCTAGTTCAGTGAAATAATTTGTAGTAACCTTGCTCTGAGGTTTTATGGTCTGATAATAAAGCACTTGCATGAGTATAGTAAGTCATGTTATTTTGTTCAAACTTAAAAGCCCTACTAAGTGCATGATACACCTCATAGAATGTATACTAGCACATACTATCCAGTAAAGCATAAATTAGAATTTAATTTGATGTGCAAAACAGTCCAGTTTTTAAGAGTTGAGGTAATTTCAAGGCAGAACAAATAAGTTCATGCAAAATTCTCAGTAATCGAGATAAATGGATATACTTCTAGAATTCTGGGCTGCAAAATAAATTGTAGACAAAATAATGGAATTTAGCTAAAAATGGAGCATGATCTCTGTACATATAGCACATGTGACTAAAAGAAAAGCTAATGGTATATTCTGGTTTTTAAAAAATGACCTAGCAGAAAGAATTTAATCCTCAAGATTATTTCAATTTCCCTAATATTGAATGCTTTGAAGTTTGTTAATGCTGTCTGAAACCATTTCAGAAAGATTTTCTTACTGTTAAATGTGATGCACTGATCAATTTTTGTTGCAGCATTTCCATACTCTCACGGTGAACTGTTAATCACTGCTTCCATAAATATTGTTTACAGAGTGAGACTTGGTTTAGTCCTCCTAAGTGCTGTAGCAAATTGTGGTTCGAGCAACCTGTGGGAAATCTGTGAGAGGGAATGGGCTTGGGGGAGGGTGGGAAAAGAGCGGTCAGCCTGATGACAGATCCTAGACCAGTGTAAAGATTGTGTATCTGTATATAAATAATTTATCAAATAGTTTTCTCTTTGTGTCTGTATGTGTTAGTGTATTCAAAGCTGCTCATTTCATTTTATCCAACCAAAAAGAAAAGGGAGATAACTAATGAGCTTCTAGTGATGTTCAATATTGCTGTTAATAGGCATTATACCCTGCAAGTTCCACTGCATGTCTGATGCTTGGTAAAATTAGTATTCTCTGTAAAATGCAGATTACAGGTATTAAAGCAATCTAGTGGTATACCCGCCCCTTGCCTTAGTAAGAGGAGCAGTGAAAATGTATATAGTTGATGTTCAGTATTTCCAAGTACCATTTTTATATAGTAGTTTCTTTGACCATAAGTCACACATCAAGAAGATTACCTTTAGTGTGTTTGAGTGTTTTAATATTAGAAAATTGGCATACGTACTTTATTTTTGAAAAGGGAAAAGATGGGTGTGGGGTGGCAATAGCATTGTGCCATTTTGTCATAGAATGTAAAAAATTGGTTAACTTTACAAATGTCTCTGCTAGTTTTGACTACTAATTGGGGGGAATTTTAGATAATTTTTAAATTCAAAGTTATTTATAAAACGCTAGAATTTGTTTTAATTTTTTTGTATTTTGAGCCACTTCACATGAAGACTCAGTTGCAATTTTTATTGAATACATTTTTATTAACAGACGAATACAGTGGTGGTATTCTTGAGAGTTTGGATAAGAGTGTTGTTACCATGTTCTTTCTTTGTGGTAAAATATCCTTTTCAGCACAAAAGAGTG
Organism: Suricata suricatta; assembly: GCF_006229205.1. Lineage (NCBI taxonomy): Eukaryota > Metazoa > Chordata > Mammalia > Carnivora > Herpestidae > Suricata > Suricata suricatta. The sequence continues at coordinate 39,990,561 of NC_043709.1, read as the reverse complement.
TCTTTCAGTTCAATAGAAAAAAATACTCTAGATACACAAGTACATGGAAAATGCTAGCAATGTTAATGCTTTCGTACTAACCATCTCACAGTGCCGGTGAGATCTAGAACTTAGAGGTGGTCAGGTGGTCAGGAGCCAGCTATGCAGCGGTGTGCCATGCCGTCCGTTTACTTAGTTTCTGAGTCAAGTCATGTGTGTGGAACCAGTTAACCCAGTTCTAAAGTTGTGTATGAAGGTGACCCTCTGGGGAATAGATCATATCAGCTTAATTGGATACTTTTAGCAAATAGGAACTTACTTCTCAGCCTGAAACATGAATTACTCTTTGGAGTTTTTTTCTTTCACATTTTTATTCCCAGGAATTTATTTGACATATTAATAGGCATAAAGCAGTATCATTATACTTAAGCTATGGATATTTTATTTTATATTTTCTTTATTTATAACTGTGCCAAGTATTATTTTGCTACTTACCATGTTAACTCTGTGGAAAGGAAAACCTGTAAAGTGTTTAATAAATTAGCTCTCCTTACATAAATTAAATCTGTTAAAATTTTGTAAAATATTAATCAGAATAAATATTGACTCTTAAGTGTGTGCTTGTTTGTTATTTCGTTCAGTACCCTTCAAAAAATTGATGAGACACTGGTAGTGGTACCTATTATATTGAAAAGATTATTCTGTATATTTATACCTGGAACAAGGATTCAAGTGGGAGGACTAGAAATTAGCAAAAGTAAAAGGTGGTGCTGGTATTTTTAAAAACTCTAATTCTGTGTCTGTGTTTATGTATGTAATTAATACTTTTTAAGTAAAAGGAGGAAATTTTTCTTTACGAATTTTGGATTCCATAGCGTAATTAGGATCCTCAAGGACTGTATGAATCTCCAAGTTTTAAATCTAAGTATTATCTAGAGACACTATGGTAAAACTTTTGGAAAAGGAAACGTGAACACTGGTCCCAGTTACTTGAAAAGCTGTGCATGATAACTTCTTTTGGGGGGGAATTTAAAAATCAGATATTATGAAGGAACCCTTTCTTGCATGTTCACGTGATTGTTTATGGTGTGAGAACCCAGTGGTATTAAATATTTTCAGATTGGACTAATTAATACTCATTTCATAACTATTTTTATGATACTTTAATACCTCCAGAGCTGAGTAGAGCTCAAGGAGCAATATTTTGAACAAGTATAAAAATGAAGCAAGTTCTACAATAAGCCATCAGTTTTCTTTCTGGATATATTTCTCCTCTTCATTGTTGACTTATATGAATCCACTAGCCCTTCCCAAGATTGGTAGATTGTACGTATGGTAAGGATACCATATTCTGAGAGTTTATAGAGAAAACTGGAATTAAATGGTACATATCAGGACACGAAATCTTAGCTTCTTGTCAAAAAGTAAATCTTCAGTTTCATAAAACTGTTGGTATAAGAGTTACTTATTAAATATCTTTATGTGACTTTGCAAAATGGAAAGTCTGTAATTCCAAGTGAGATCTTCAGAATGTTCCTTCATCTGGGTCAGCAGGTCACAATCTCCAGGAAACCAGATGTGCCTTTGAGAAAACATTTTGCCTTCGGAGTATGAATTTTTTGCTTAAATTTTACTAGAACATCTATCATCAGACATTTACTTGGATTGAAAAATACACTTTAATAGTAGTGTTTCTAGTACTCCGAAAAAGTGACCGTTTTCCATTCAGATCATCAGAAAGCCTCTATTGCTGCTGGCTTGGATCTATAGGTTTATAGTTTTTATCAAATTTGGAAATTTTCAGTCATTATGTCTTCAAATATTTTTCCTTTCCCTTCCCCCACCCTCAGAAACTCTAGGTACACAGTGATTAGATGACTTGAGAATGTCCTACAGCTCACCGATCATTTCATTTTTTATTTTTTTTTATTTTTGAGAGAGCACAGGGCAGAAGAGAAGGGAGAGAGAATCGTAAACAGGCTCCATGCTCAGTGTGGAACCCAGTGCTGAGATTAGGACCTGAGCCAAAATCAAGAGTTGGACACTTAACTGACTGAGCCACCCATGTGCCCCTGATCAGTTCATTTTTTAAATTCTCTTTTTCCCTCAGTATTTAGTTTGTATTGTCTTTAGGTCTTTAAGTTCACTTAAATCTTTTCTGTCTTGTTTAGAGCATTGTCAACACCATTTAGGGGATTTTTTCATCTCTGACATAGTTTTCACCTACAGTGTTTGATTTAGACCATTTTTTATATCTTCTATATCTACTTTTTTGAAGATATGGATGGGTACACTTATAATTTTATAAATAACTTAATTTTTAAATTTTTTTAAAAAGTGAGAGTAAGCAGGGGAGGAACAGAGAGAGAGTGGGAGAGAGAGAGAGAATCCCAAGCAGGCTTGAGCACAGAGTCCAACATGGGCTTGATCTCACGAACTGTGAGATCATGACCTGAGCCAAAGTCAAGAGTCAGAAGCCCAACCAACTGAGTCACTTAGGTGCCCCATAATTAACTTTTAATATCCTTACCTGCTAATTTTCACATCTATGTCAGGTTGGGTTGGTTTTGATTTTTCTTCATTATTACAGGTTGTATTTTCCTGCTTCTTGGCATGACTGGTAATTTTTTTTCTCTTCAAATTTTTATTTAAGATAACTAGTAATTTTTGATTTGGTGCCAGACACTATGAATTGAGTGCTGGATATTTTTGTATCCCTTTCAGGTTTTGTTGTTGGCAAGATTTATTAGGCAGGACCAGAGCAATGTTAAATTTAGGGTTAATTATTCCCCATTATTGAGATGAGCAAGAGCAGTGTATTCCAAAGCCCCATGAATCGTGTTTCCCCGTGACACCGGTGGCAATGAACAGGAACTATTCCCAGCTTCATGTGAACACCAGACTTTGTTCTAAATCTTCTGTTGGTTTTTTCTCTGGTCTTGGATGATTACCTCACATGTGCTGTCAGCACACGGCTGAAGACTTGTAAGTGGGGATAAGGTGTTGTCTTCATATCTGTGGAGTTCTTTTTCTGTACAGCTCTCTCAGGTTCCTTGACTTCTAGCTACCTTGGTCCTTCTGGACTCCACGCAGTCTCAACTTGGGGTGCCTCCCAGCCCCAGCTGTGTTTTTCCTCCTTGAACTACAGCTATAGCTTGGAAACTCTCAAAAGTAGTGAGCCTGCTAATCCTAAGCCTGATCTCATTTCCCCATCACTGCTCTTTCTAGCCTGTTGTCCAGGGCCTGAAAACTGTTTTTTCCCATGTAATTTGTGGTTTTGGTGTTTCAAGTGAAAGGGTAAATCTGGCCTGTTATTTTCTCTCTCCCTTAAGTGGAAGTCTGAGTTAATACATTTTTTAAAATTTGGTTTTAATTTCTGGTATGGAAAAGATGTAATTGGTCATAAAAAAACTCCTTGGGGTCCTCAGTAATTTAAGAATGTAAATGGATCCTGAGATTAAAAAAAAAAAAGTTTGAGAGCCAGTGGGCCAGACTCCCAGTGCTGCTTTAAAGATGTTAGTGGTTCCATGTGGAACTAAAGACTCTCAGGTTGGGGCATCTGGGTGGCTCAGTTGATTAAGCGTCTGATTTTGGCTCAGGTCATGATCTCATGGTTTGCAAGTTTGAGCCCTGCATTGGGCTCTGTGCTGACAGCTCAGGGCCTGGAGCCTGCTTCGGATTTGTGTCTCCCCCTCTCTCTGTCTTTCCCCTGCTCATGCTCTGTCTATCTCTCAATAATAAATAAATGTAAAAAAAGATAAAAATAAATTTAAAAAATAAAGGTTCTCAAGTTAAAACAGATATCTCAACCACATGCTCTTAAGGCCTTCACTATGCTAGTGTGTCCTGTGAACCTACAGCTGTGTGTCGATACAGATTGATAGCAGCAACACTTGCTAAACTTAACTAATCCTGAAGACGTTTTGGAACAAGAGTTCTAAGCCCTCCTTAAATATACCAAACCACAAGGGACTGAAAACATCCCAATTGGGTCACTGTAAAAATAAAACTATTTATTTACCATACAGGACTTTCGTAACGTATTTGGATTACTTTTGGTCTACCCTGTTGACTTATGTCCACATGATGAAAGTGATTCTCCCAGAACAGAACCTAAACAAAGCCAAATTTCCCTTTTCCACTCCTAGAATCACTGGCAGCTAATTTTACATTTTTGGACTAGCTGTGTGTTATGGCTCCCAATTTAAGAATAATTCTGAGTAGAAACCTCAAATTACTAGGCACCTGCCAACAGATATCTACTAATATCTCCAATACAACTTGGGAAACTTAGTAGGTGTGGGAAATGATTCTGTGTGGGGAATGGCTTAATATTTACATTTGGGTTATCTTTAGCTACCTAACCAACCACTCAAAAATTTAGTGGCTTAAAATGGTGTTTTTGTTCACAAATCTCTAGTTTGCTCAGGACTCAACAGGAATAGCTCATCTTGTTCCACTTGGTGTGAGCTGGGATGTTCAAAAACTTGGGACTGGAATAAAAGGCTTGCTCACTCAACGCCAGTTGATATTGGCTGATGGTCGAGATCTCAGCAGAGGCTGTGGCTGTAATACCTACGTGTAGCCTCTTCATGTGGTTTGTACTTCCACAAAACATGGCAACGGAGTTCCAAGATTAAGCATCCGAAGGGAAAGAGGCAGGCAACAACTACTGCCTTTTCTAACCTGGCCTTGTCCATTATATTGTGCTAGTTAAAAATGAGTCACTAGGTTGGCCTTTATTTAGAGGAAGGGGAATAAGTCTTTGTGTTTTGATGGGAATGTCAAAGGAATCTGTGGGCAAGTTGTAAAATACCATATACAGAATTAGAAGTTACTCTGTAACTGTTCTTCAGTTCAGCCTATCTTCATTCAGGGCTGATTAGCTTCCTCAGCCAGCTGAACAAAAAGGCCTTCACTCCCAGGTGGAACTTGCCTTCTAAGACCATGTGAGATGCTCAAGGCTAAGACGTAAGTAAATAAGCATGAATTCTTTCACCTAGTACATCCTCAATTGGTTTTTTCCCACTATGTTTCTGCTTATGTTTTTGATGCCATACATAGCACAATCCCTATGGCTTTCCAAAGTAAACAATATAGTATGTTAAAATAGGCTTTGGATAAGATTAAAATGTGTTCATTGATCATGCTGGTTCAGTTCAGTGCATTTACAGACCAGTTTCACACCTTACCCCTGAAAATTAAAGGTCAGATTGAGTCTTTGATACAAGTTTCTGGGGAAATATGAAAATATTCTGTGTATAGTCTGGCACCTCCTTTACTATGTGAGCCAGCTGAACGTGTCAGGATGGTGCAGCGTTCTTTGTTAACTTTTGCAGGATTGAAATGTCTGAGGAAGTCACTTCACTTTCCAGGATTTAGTAAGTTACCAAGTATCAGATCAGAGTGGAGTCTAAAAAATGTTATACCAAGCTTCAGGTTCTGTAGTTGTCTCTAGGTAGCTGTTTGTAAAGATCTTTATGTTGAGATGAATCAAAAGAATATTGCAGTGTTTTCTTTAACTGTGCCCACCACCCTGGGTCCTTGTGCTTTTCTGAGGAGCTTATTAGAATGGCTTCTATGTATCCACCTCTAGAGAGTCTGCTTTTGTAGGACCTGGGAATCTGCTTTTAATACGCGCAGGTGATTCTAAGGCAGGTTGTCGAAGAAGAAGAACCGCCAGCTAGAGTGGCGTGGGCGGGAGATGCTGCCCACCATCTCTGAAGAGCTGGTATCTGTTGCCTAGCAACCCTCACTCTAGAGGCACACTTGTCAGGTTAAAAGACATCTTTTCAAACAGCCTAGTAAGTCAGCTGCGTAATGGGGTGGACTCTAACCACTCAAGTGCAGGTAGGGACCCAAGTGATTTTTCTGCTAACAAATCCTAGCAGCTCCTCCAAAATGTGAATGGAAAGACACTGAGCACCCAAATCTGGCTGAAGTTTTATTTAAAATGTAAAAGAAACACTTCTTGAAAATGCCAAGGAATAAAAAGCAAAGGGATACAGTGCTCTCTCCGCACTAGTCAGCCAGCCTATTCATGTACAGGGCCACGGACGGTAGGTAAGTGCTGGCGGGATTTCACAGTAGTTTAGTGTTAGATTATCTGTGCCTGGGCCATGTAGAAACTCTCCGTGTGTGACCTCAGCTCTGGGGTCAGGCCTTTACTGAGCATGAACAAGAGCTCCTGCTCCTTGGCCATAGCCAAATCCCTTGGGCCCGAAATTCTTTGCGTAGCATCCTAAAAAAGGAAAGACAAAATTAGCAGAAGGTCCATTAAGCTCTGCTAACATTAAGACCCACAAAATGACAAACCGTTGTAAGTTATTAAAAAAAGTGGTTTGCCATGCCCGGAAAGAGTTCCACTTATTTAAGATACAAAACGAGCCATGTAGCAAGTATCTGAGAGCTGCAAAGGCGAGTCCAAACACTGCGCAGTACTCGGGTCACAGTCCCACTTGGTTTACAAGCATGAAAACTGGGCCAGGCAAGTTCCATGTGATATATTCATATGCTTTGCTGGAAACATAAAGTTGAAGGAAGACTCTTCACAGTGAGGTTTTTATCTTATTTGTTGGGGGATTTTAAATGACTGGGAACTTTATTGTATCATCTCAAATTATCTGTTTTCTGTGAGCACCTCTAGATCCTTTGTTTTCAAATAGCCAGTAGCAATCCCTTCTTTTCCTTCCCAATTCCTTTCCCCACTGTTACAGGACTTCTTTTTCTTTTATGCTGGTGACATTTCCTTAACCAGTAACCAGCGTGGGATCTTCAGATGGACAGCAATAATGGAAATTAATTTTACCTTTACAATAGATTTCGCCTTCTTTCTCAGTCAGAGTTGTTGATTCAAGGCTCTTCCCACACTTAGCACACCGGAAACAGTTTTTGTGCCAGGGCTGGAAGAGACAACTGGGTAAGTCCGAGAGAACGGTTTCTTGTAGTACGGTGTAGACACTTGGGCACGTGGCTCGCAAAGGTCAACCCAACTCGACTCCTGACTGCTGTGCTTCAACTGCTAACAAAGAGCCTGGAATCGGACCTCCCCGTGCCGACACATGTGGCCACCGGCAACAGGGCTGAGCTCAAACTTCATTCACAGAAGACTCAGGCTGGGAGCTGTGAACACCGCCTCCTCCGCGGCTGAGAGCACTGCAGCTTGAAGAGGTGAGGGTGAGGTGCAGCTTGAAGAGGTGAGGGTGAGGCGGTTCTGTAACTCGCTCGGAGGCGCACCTCCGATTAGCATCAGGGGCCCCGCCTCTGGCTCCCTCTACACGGGGGGTAACGTGCGAGTGCAGATTTGTTAAGTTAACAGCCTTCCGGAGCGCCCCTTAGCAAAACACGCTTCTTTCACACACAGATGGGATTTGTCAAGTCAGGGCATCATTTCAAAAAGTTAAAAATTCAAATAGAAACCTAAGCAAAATCTGAATCCAGGGCATTTATGTATTGATCTAAGATAGCAGGGGATGTGAGGGAGACAGGAGGAAGGAGGCAGACAGGAGTCATTCGCTGCCGCTAACTCAAGACAGCACCTTACCTTTCCAGCTCCGATTATCTTCTCCGCAGCATACACGGAATCCCCACACCGGGAACACTTCTCGGCACCTCCGTATTTCTGAGCAAATTTAGAAGTGTTTGGATTTGTTGTAGGCCTGTGAGGCTGAACACTTGAAGAAAGTGGGGGAAACATTAGGCAGTACTTAGCGAAGGGCCCCTTCTAATTAATAAGCCCACGAGACAGACACAACCGAACGCCGGGACTTAAGTGCTGTCCTGGTTCACGGCCAGAAGCTTTCACTGACCCACTTCCAGGGGAAAGAAGACCTGAATCTCAGGCGCTGGCCAGCTGGTACCTGAACCTATTTATGGGCTCATTACTGCCACAAACAGACAAGGCCCCAAACTTAAAAACCTGTCTCTCTGAGTCTAAACAGAGTTCCTTGAATCTCCAGTGCTTGCGTCTCCATGAAACAATTAAGCTATGCTTTATAAAAACAGACACTGGACATAATCTTTACCGCAAATTCATATTGTTCATATTACCACTGGAATCACAGGGAATTTTTTACTCTACTAGAGTCTGAAGAATCACTGTTAACCTCAGCAGTTAAAAGTTTCCACAGATAGGTCAGTGGCCTACTTAGCTTCCTGGAAAAATATTTTAGAAAGTTTGCCTATTATCATACGATGTTTACTTTTTCTCTGGATACTGTTATTTTTGTCACTTATTTACAGGTCACTGGGTAAACTCTGTTTTCCTCACTTTAATTTTATCCCCTTCAGTATATAGATATACCTGCAGTGCAGAACACCATTCTGGGCTCTGAGAAGATTCAAAGGCCCCTCTCAAGCCCTGTAAGTCAGTCAAGCAGTTAGCTCAGCAAATGGTACAAGTGTCCCATTTTTCCTACTGGAAACAGTTTTCTTTCCTGACTCTAGTTTAAGTTCCATATTTATTTAGAATAAAATGTTAATTTAGAAATACTGCCTTTTCATTAAACAGTGGATTCAAACCCGTCCCTAGTGTCTTCATCTCCAGGGTATCCGCAGTTTGGTCATCTGTTTTCTGCATCTCCACATAAGGCGCTTAGCATACAGCATTTTGGACTCATGTTTGCTATGACCACTGGAAATTTTATTCTAAACAACAAATGCCAATTCATGGTACTGATTCATAGCATGGGTGTTTCCAATTGTCCCTAATGTATGCGTTTTGTTTTGTTTTGTTATAAAAATCTGTACAGTCTACTGTTTGTAATTTCTTTTGAGAGTGATCTTTAAAAGCTATTCACAGTGATATCCAAGATTTGGAGTTAGTAGTTTTCCAAGGAAAACACCTCCCTGCTAATGACACATAGGACGTGGATAAATGTTTACCTCATTAGAGATGAAGAAAAGGGGCTCAGATAGTAAATAATTTGAAAAGCTACAGAATTAGTAAACTGGTGGTCTGAACTGAAAAAGAACAGTTGTGCCTCAATGAAACATTCTGCCTACACAGTGCTGTCTCCCCAGGAGACTCTCGTGGAGATATGTGGTCCCCGTGTATTCTGTCATTAGACCACATCCCACAAGGGTGCTCCAGACTACACGTCCTCCCAGAGGCCAGTCATTAAAGAGAGGGTTCTGGAAAAGGAAGTCTCTACATCTGGCCCTAGAATGCCGCCAGGCTAAGAAGGGGAAGAGGCAGGGTCCAGATCGACAGGCCAGCACAGAGGGCTTAACAATTACTAGAGAAGGTGGAGCAGCAGCAGGAAGTAAAGAAGTGGGTTCGCTCGGGTCTTTGTGGCTTTAAAGCTGTAGCCACAACCACGGACTTAACTCTTGGGGTTATCGATAAAGTTGGTTTCGTGGGCGGGGGGGGGGAGGTATATGGATACGTGTGTTTTGAAAGATGTGAAATAAAATCTTAGAAAACAAGAAAGGGTTTTAACAAGCTGGAAAAGGAGAGCAGAACAAGAACAATGGACTTCAACAAAGACCGAGGTAAGCTGGGCTCCTACAAGTGAGGGCACACAACAATGGACGAGCCAGCCCTCATATGGCTGGTGTGCAAGGCACCATAGCTCAGAAACTGTGGGAAAAAACCCAAAGAACAGACAGGTGGGCCTCAGTACAGTAGAAAGAGCACAAGTTTGGGAACCAAATGAGCATGCAGTCAAATCCTGGCTGTGTCACCTACCTGTGTGACCTGAGCCTTAGTGTCCCCTCTATAAAGTATGGACAATGTATCTAAACTCAGAGTTACTGTTTGGATTATATAAGAAGAATATAAATGTTCAGCAGACAATAGGCACTCAAGTATTTCAGGCATACCATAATGCACTGTGTTTAAGACTGTAAGCTTTCGAGTTACACTAGGTTAAGTTCCAGGCTATACAATTAGCTAGCAATGCGATGTTAGGCAAATCGCTTGATATTTCAATGTCTAAATTTGTAGAGTAAGATAGGAAACCCCACCCAGTAGGGTTGTTGTGAGGATTATGTAAGGTGACATGTTAATATTGCATGGCGTCCAGCTCACAGGGCATGATTAATGGTCTTGTCGAAGAAAAGACCATCTTATAGGAGTGTAACACCAATTTTGGCCTCTTCATTACAAAGCAGATGTGAACAATGTGAAGTTCAAATGAGAGAATTAAGGGTCAAAAATAGGAATTAAGAGGAAACTGCAAATGAAGAAATTATGTAGCCTGAACGTAAAAAACTAAATGAAGACTTAGCACCTTGCTATTTTGGCACCGGAACCTTTAAATTTTAATGCTAATCTCTCAGCAAATCAAAAACAAAAAATAATTTCAATTTTAAGAGTTTATAAGTTCAAGAAAAGTAATTTCTTGGTGAAATAGTCATACATGTAGTGACTGAGGATTTTTCATTGCTTAATTGCACATGATGAGATGTGTGTCTCATGATTCAGACACTACATTGCTGTATCACTTGATTTCATGACATCTGGTCTCCAAAACACTGTGAAATGGAAGTAAATGTAAACCACGTGCTTTTGAGAACATCAGTCCTTGATACACTGGAGCATGCCACAAAATCAAAACTAGAAATCAATGGAATAATCAATAAGAATTCTATTAGATCCAGAACTGTCCATTTCAACCTTAAAGAATAGTCACTAGTTTACATAAGAAAACCCGGAGTCCTTTTGTTTACTTATTTTAAGCTAAAATCCGTCCCAGGCTCCTATTCACCAAGCAACGTTGTTGTAATTCCTTTCCGAAAGTAAGTAACAAACGTGGTGCTAACTCACCTCTCTGGCTTGATGCCCAGCCTCTCCCCCCGGTCCATGTTGAGGGTGCCGGCGCCCTGGCCGTAACCGTAGCCTTTGGGCCCATACTTCTTTCCATAGCAGGATTTGCAGTAGATCTCTTCATCGTGAATTGCCACTGTGGTGCTATCTAAATTTTTCCTGCAAACCACTGGGGGAATAAGTTAGACCTTTAGAAACATGCCAGAGAAGCCACTTTCCTAAGAACAGTGGTGGCCATGCCACACGGTCTACAAATGGCAAAGGCACAGGCTCTCTCACGTTCCTGTTTCTCCTGCGGTTTCCCAAAACCCACGGGACAGCATCTGGACTGGGTCGGCTACGGCAGAGGACGACTAGTCTTTCTCCGTAGAGAAGGTAGTTGTTTCAGAAATATAGCAGGATTTTAACATCCTGCAGCCTCCATTTTTCAATAGGCTTGGCCTCTCCGGCAGAGGGAGAGGTTTCAGAGGTGGCGAGAATTACGTGAACAAAAGGAACAAAACTAACACTTCGCTCCCAACCCTTGGCACAGTCTTCCACCTCTTCGCCCTAGTGTTGGCCAGAGCACAGCCTGAGAACAGAAGGGTGGCCGAGGGCCCCGTGGGGGTGGCTCTGCAGCCCTCCTCCCCGCAGGAGCACCCCTGGCATAAAAACGGCTGTAACTCCAGGATTCGTTTTCCTCACGAGTCCAGAAGGGAAAACGTATTATTCTTTCATCTCGTCACTGGCTTCCCCAGCAGTGATGAGTAGGTCTGAAAATCGTAAAGTGGTTTCAAGTCTGCATTTGTGTTTCTCTTCTGTCCCAAAGGAGAATGCATTCTTTCTTGATGGTTTTCTCGCCACAAGACATTTCCACAGATCCCACTTCATAAAACTGCCAAATGTCATCATGTTTTACCCAGACATTATTTCACTTTCTAAAACTTCAATTAAGCTTGAAAGAAAAAAAAAAAAAAACCACACAACTGAGGGAACTTACTGGGCAGCTAGAAATCTGAGGTTAGTAGAAAGGAGGATTTTCCTCCCCTCCTACTTAAAAGGGTAGGGTAGGAGAGGAGAATGAAAGAAGAAAGGGAAGGAAGAAGAAAGTGAGAGAAAGAGAAGGAAGGGCTGGTGTAAAAGTTAATCAGGAAGCTCTATTAGACTAACTCTCTGGTGGAACAGAATGGCATCTGCTCTGGAACCTTGCTGCTGAGACTCAAGAACTGAAATGTGTTTGCTGAAAGACACAGTTAACTAAAACCACACATTACAGGAGAGTAAACACCCTCGATAGAAAAAAATCAAAATACAAAAACTGTTTCAAAGGCCACAGAGCTATTAACCAAAGCAATTTTATGAAAACTGTACCGTATGGCCATCCTTCCCTCTGTCCTTGTTCTCTATTCTCTACAGTAAAATTCTCCTCAGTTTGCAAGCTGCTCTGAATTATATCCTTAAAAATTATATCCTTAGTCAGCAGAGACGAATACTAGGAAGTAGCAGTAAAACTGCCAGTAAAGAAGTTGACATTTAGTAAACAGTGAGTTTGTCATGGCAGAGAGACTATCCTGGCTTAAGCTAGCTGAAACCAAGAACAATTTCTAAAGTGTCTGCTTTGCCTTTGTTCATGTACTCTTGGTTTCAAACCTGCTAAAAAACAGATTCCTTAAAAAAATGTAACTTCTCAGAGAAGAAATGGTTAAACCAGTTCTGAGAAATGGTAGCTATTATGGGGGTGTACACAGTAAACATATGTTATATTTTTACTCTTTGTAACTGCGACTTTCTGCTGTCTGTTTCTCATTGCCCGCAATGCACTTACGCCATAAAAAGGTCCCAACATGTTGAATGCTGGTGCCTAGAGAGAAAAGGACAACTAAAATTTGAGAGAGGTTTATCTGGAGGTTATTTCTTCATGTAACCAAACATTTTTAATGTGTGCAGTTTCTAGCAATAATTTTCACTATACAGTACTATAGATACAGCAAGTATTTGCATGTACAGGAGGGTTGCTCATGAAACAAATCCTTCATCAAAGAAAATCTGTCCTTCGAATCAGAAGATGATGATTAATGAAGAGCTTTCCAAAGTGGCTTCTCTCCTGCCGGAAACCGAAGACGCAGTTATCACCCAGGGGCTGCAGGGGGAGGGGCCCGGTGTCCCGTTCTGTTCCTCTTACTGTCCGCTATGAATGGTCTCTCGGGCACACAGCGTTCTGTGTGTTTTATGTCCTCCTTCCTGTCTGTATCAGACACTGATAATCTTCCATCTATAAACAGTGATAAATTCCCAACTTGCCTTAATGGCATTTTCATATCCTAAGCTCCTTTCCCTCGATGAGGCTATTAATAACCCAGAAAGAACTGAATTTTCATGTCCAGAGAAATGGAAATTTAGCCTCTAGACATTGGATTTCAGCTAATAGTGTGCCAAGAAACAAGCAAATAGGTTTCAAGTAGGTTTCTTCCCTCCAGGAAGAGAAAGCTGGGGTGGATGAGGAGCAATCTGTTCATTCAGAAATGAGAGCCCAGCCCTTACAGTGCCCCAGAAACTGTGCCAAGTGCTAGGCTATAAATGGCACTGAACTCTTCATGAAGCAGGGGGACGGACGTGAGAACAAGTACAGTACAGTAAAGGCCCAGTGGAGGCTAAAAGCCGTGGGGACCTAACACAGCCATGCACCCGCCCCTGCCTCCTTGCTGCTAGGCTGAACGTTCACAATGTCCAGGACAGGCAGGCAAAAACCACCTAAGCTTCTGAAATAGTCTCTGTGGGACGCCTGGGTGGCCCCGTCAGTTGAGCATCCAACTCTTGATTTCAGCTCAGGTCATGATCTCACGCTGCACCGAATCGCACCCCACATTGGGCTCTGTCCTGACAGCATGGAGCCTGCTTGGGATTCTCTCTCTCCATCTCTCTCTCTGCACCACCCGGTGGCCCCACTTGTGCTCTCTCTCAAAATAAGTAAACATTAAAAAAAAAAACCTTTTTAACAAAACCACAATATTTTTCCTTAAATAGGTAAATCGAAGCTTTTTACCACCCATTCATTGTCCAAGGTCGAGCCTGGGAGATACTTACTGCACAGAAAGCAGCAGCGGTGGAAGCTTCTCCCATCGCACTGCACTTCTTCTGCGTGGTACACGGTCCTCCCACACGCCCCGCACTTGTTGCCTCCTCCCCACACGGGCATTCTGCAGGAAAAAGGACTCATTAGAATGTCCCCACACCAGATGAGATGCCTGCCAGGCTCCCGGGAGGGCTGTTTAAACCCCGGGGCCAGCTGAGGATTTTGTTTCTTTAATAACTGCTCTAACCACATCTTGAAAGCCCTGCCTTCCTCCAAGCTCGCCTCATCTCATCTTCCAAATTGCAGCTCTTTCCTTAGCAAACTCTGGCTTGTCGCGCACAAGTTGTTTTCTCCCTACAGGACAAAGGACCTGCATTCAGTAGAACAGTGCAGGTGGCCAGGCACAAAACAAAACTACGCCATCAGAAGCGTGGGAGTTGAGAAAGAAGTGTGGGAGTGGAAAGGCAAACACCGCCGCCCCCGCGCCCGCGTCTCAAGGATGGGTTCCGAAACCTCAGCTGAAGAACACGCGCTCAGGTAGGGATCGTTCTCAGGTGCTCACCTTGCTGTCACACCACCAAATCTCACCACAGAACCCCACACGAGCGCCGACACTTCCAAGGGACGAACAGTGTTATACAGCCCTGGGAGAACGAGTCTTATCTTTGCTCAAGTTATGCAAGATGACAGCAGAAATCGTTGTGTCTGTGACCGGCACAACTGTGTGCCTGGAGCCCCTGCTGTAACCACAACAAACAGCCATTCGGATGGCTACGATTTAGGTTGCTATGCTCACTAACCCCCAGGTCCTCTAGGCCGGCCAGTAGTTGTTTTTCCTCTCTTCGACAGGCCTGCCAGTCCATCCAGAATATGCTACCAAGTTCCCTTCCTGGTGAACTGAACTGTCGTTTGCGCACGTCTGCAGTGTGGCCCGACACTGGGGTAAGAGCTCCCAAGTTTAAATCCTGCTGTGATGTGAACATCCTATATGATGTTCTAACCTCTCTTCTCAATAAACTGATCTACCTGGCCGCGGTTTCAAAGCCTACTTCTGAATGGCCAGCATACTCGGGTGCCTGAGCAGTGCAGAAAGTTGTCCTTCAAGGATGGTGCCCTGCCCCGCCCTGAGGGGGGTCTAAAAACAGTGAGAATTTCTTTCTTCTCCAGCCTCATTCTCACACTTCTCTTCGGTGCGTGGTATGTGTAGCCCTTGGTGGCTGAGTCTCCTTAGATGAGGCGCGCACCTCTCTAAGAAAGAGCTGGTTGAGAAAGTGGAGACTCCTTACTAACTCGGACTTGGCGAGCTAAATAAGGGGAAAGGCAAATAGATGGGAGAATCTTCAATCCTTAAAATAAAAAGGAAGGTGGTCAATTCCCATCCTCCTGCCCATCTTACTGCATTAAGCGATCCAGAACCCAATGACTTCCTCAACACTGAGAGGAGGCCTTTCTAAAAGCAAGTTTTACAGAATCAATCAATGTTGGGCCCCTTTCTGGGGCCACAGCATTCTCTTGACCCTCTCATAACACTTTCCCCCAGATTTTCTCCAAGGAAGTAACTATCTTTTTGGTCCATGTGGGTTAGGAAGTACTTATTAAAATACGGTCTCCTTATGATGGTCCACCACACCTGGTACCAATTCAAGATGAAATGCAGGTGAGAATTCAGAAAGTGTATACAGTTTTATGCCACAACAATCAAGAGCATGATCAGTGGACTCATCTTGTTGAATAACATAGCAGAGCAGAGACTCTGCACTTGGAAATTAAACAAACAAAAACGGTCCTTTACCAGACAGTTTGAGAAGTACTTGTTTAGATGGTATTGACTCTCCCTCAACTTCGGGGCTGGGCATGTGACTCGGTCATAGCAATGAGGTCACTGCATCCACCCCCCACCCCATCACAGTGTCTGGTGTGGGAGTGAGCATGTGACCCTAAGGCAGTTCAGTGGATGCAGCGCGGAGCGGCGGGCAGCTCTGTAGCCACATAAGAATGAAGCTGGCACAGAAGGGAGACGGGGAGACTAGGCTTACACACTTTTCAGCTGTGTCTTGTCTTGTCCTAGACCGTTACACGAGCCCAGACATTGCCTTTTCAAGTCATTCTGGGATGGAGCTCCTGTTCCTTGAAAGACACACACACAGACTTGACTGCTATGACTAGTTATCACTAACTCAAGTTGGTCTCAACTTGCAAAAAGCCTATTTCCTCATTCAGACAGGACCAAGGTAATTGTGAGGGTCCACGCAGGTAACAGGCTACCGTGAAGGCATCCATAAAGGATCAAGAGCTAGCAACAACGGAATAAGTCTGCAAGCTTTCCTTTAGTAGTTGCATAAATCTCTTATTCCCTTCCCTGGAGACAGGTGCTCCATTGTTCAAATCCAGTGAAATCTGAGCCTGACTGTAAAACCTCAGACACAAAGCTTTGGCTCCAAAGCTCAAGTGCTGGCTTGAGTCTAAAGTGCAATCAGCGATATTGACTTTGCCCCCCGGCTCCAAAGTTACCAGAGTTCTGGAATGCTCCTTGATGCCACAAACATCTGCTGGAAGTACCCTTATGATTCTGGAGGAAACCTAAAACCAAATCCGGGCTTGTAGGTAATGACCTTACAATTACTACTTAAAATTGGATCTCAAGCATCAGGAGCCCAGCTGGCTTCTAAAGCACTTTGTTATTGTCAAGGCATTTCTCACCATGTTAGAAAGTATACTATTTAATATCAACCTAGTAGCTTATATTTTCCCATCTACTTACTTTGGAGCTATCACCAATAACGAACCAGATTTCTATCAGGACTAATGCCATTGTGGGTTATCTTTGAATACCATTTAAAAATAACATTTTTCAAAAACTAACTCATCACTTTATGTTATTCCCTATTAAAGAGCAGCTTGGACTTTTAAAAAGGGAAGATCATTCCTTTCTTTATGTAAGTCACGGTTACTTCAATTCACTTATTGTAAGTAAAGTCTGATTTCGACTACACAGGCCACACCAGCCAAATGTGCCATCTTTTCAGGAAATTCCCACCAAAGTACTACAGCATTCAGCTTACTGTATTAAAAAGCATTTTCCCCTCTAGGGTGGGGACCACATTTCTGTTTTCCCCACACCATCTGCCAGAGTACTTGGCACATATCAAAATAATTTCTGTTGTTATAGAGAATTCTTCCTTGTTTAACCTGTCTGTAAAATTCCCAATTCCATTTTATGCTTATCAAGACAAAGGTAGCACTGGCCTACTTCCTTTTGTCACATTTTTTTGATTCTCAGTAAAATTTCCAAGTCATTAACTTTTCAAAAGTTCCATCCAGTTTCAAGGCTTTCCTAAGGGTTTCTGAAGAACCTGTGGTCCGAGCACACAGTGTAATAGCATCCTCACAAAGCCTCAGCTGGAGTAATGCTTTATTTTTTTATGTTGGCTACTGGGGAGTTGGGTGTTCCTTGTGTTATTCTCTACTTTGTACGTCTGACATAGTTTATAATGGAAAGAAGGAGGAGGGAGGGAGGTTGGCTTGGGTAGGTGTGTTATTTAAGATGTTACTTAAGATAGTTGTGCAACCTTGGGCTTAGTTTTCTCATTTGTAAAATAGGGAAAGGCAGCCGTCTCTACCCAGTGGAGATACTGTGAAGATAAAAGGAGGTAAGCAAGTGTTTTGGCAGCTGTCCAGTTAGCTGCTTGCTTAAAAACGGAGGGGCATCTCCTACCTGTCCGTCCTGCTGGAAGCACACTGTCTGGGCCCCCAGAGCAAAAAACAGGGGAAAGAAAAACTTAGCTGGTTAGTCACTCATAAACCTTCTTCAGGGACGTTAGTTAATACTCACTGCAAGGACAATGATAGTTCCATTTATGGTGACTAAGAAATGAAGTTCAAATTTACACTTTTGGGGTGAACCCTTGTGGCTGTTCCCTGAATTTGGCAGAAGGAAGTGTGATGATCTTCCATTTCTGTCACTCTTGGCATTGCTATGCACAGAATAAAATTCTAAAGCTTCATGTTTCCTACAAGCCCTTGGCCGCACTGCTCCACAACAGCTGACATTAATCACAGCAAACTGGGTTTGCGCTCAGCAGTCTGGGCTGCACGCCTCTCCCTGGTCCTATGCACTGATTTACAGAATGGTGAGAGGAGAAAAGAAATCCCGCTTTACACATTTCTCTCCAAAGAGCCCAAATAGGCTTATTCTGTTTCTCAGCCTGCTCTTTGTTTTTCAATGTCTGAAAGAGTTCTAAGACGGGGGCTTATCCACTAGATTAAAAAGCTTGGTTTACATCTGAACACCTGTGTGCAATTTCTCTTTGCTGCTTCTCCCCAGGCAAAGACACCACCCAGAATTTCATAAGACTTACCCCTGGGAGAAAATCACGGTCGTCTAAATCTGAGTCACCTCGTGGTAAAGTTACCTCATTCTCCAGATCGCCAGCAAGAGCTGCAAAGTGGCCACACTGGACCATTCTCGCACTACCTGTTCTGCATTTACCATCTTCTTTTAGATTCTGAATGTCTTGAATCCATGAATCTAGACTCTACATGTCACCACTCACAGTTTCAGTCACTCACTCGGATACCAAAGGTTTGGAATGAATCCGTCTATAAACACAGATTCTAAATACTTCCAGAAGCTTTGACATTTTATTACTACATACAGGGTTTCGTTATGACACTAGAATCTGGCTAGAATCCCATTTCCAGAAAGGGAGAATTTATTATAAACCGGTTTTATCTTGAGACACATGGAGAGTTAAAGACTATGTAAATTAGTAGCACTGTCCCAAATGACAATGAGTTTTTAACAGAGTCAGAGTTTGAAAGTAGCTAGCTGGGAAGTAAGCTCTTCTCTGTGCCCATTCTAAAAGTTTTTCCTTCTGCTTACCAAACTCTCTGGTTAGTCTACTTCCCTTATCTAAGTGAGTACCACACATGTTAGTGATCAGCTACATGTTCCGTTTGGCTCGCTCCTTCTGCCAAAGCCAAGACTTCAAGACAGCTCAGCCTAAGAGTCCATTAAAAGCATGGCGTTTGGAGTCAACACAGTCTCATTTCCCTGATATGTAAAATGAAGATAATGTGCCTTTGTCAGAGTTATTAAGAGAATGGGCTGAAAACGTGCTTACAGGAGGCAGTCTGTGTAGAATGATGTACTCAACATACTCAAGACAGAGACTGGGTTATCAATCCTCCTCTCCTGCCCACCTCATACCGCCATTCCTTCCCTATACCCCTAACCCTCCCCGTCAGGGCAACTGACTTCCCGCCCACCCTCATCCAGCTGTATCTAAACTTCCTTCCTGCGTCTCAAGGAATTCTTCTAGAGTAAGGGCAGCTAATAACCACTGTGCAGTGCTTTGCTGTATGGAGATTTTGTCTAAATGCCTTAACTCAGCACTCCATAAGCCATATCCTGGGTCAGGAACTGAGGATAAAATAGTCGGTCCTAAGGAAGGGTGCCTGTTCCTCACTGGGGGGTTGGGGGGGTCCTGCTTTGGCGCTACACAATGTCAACAAATGGCAATACAACAGAAACCATGACACAGACGCAGGGAGAAAGGGATTCGGGGAGTGTGCCAGGTCTACTTGTACAGGGATGGCAAAAGCAGTTTCATTTCGTAGATTTACTGATAGTGGGTTCCTGCAACTATGTTAAAGATTCCGCATGAAGGATGACTGGTTAATAACGTCTGCTGAGGAAAATGCAGTGCATGTGCCACCTTTAATAGAGAGAGAGTGTGGAGATATAAGAGATATAAGACTGTAAGTCCGTCACCGGCTCTGTGATCTTGGCCAAGTTCTTTAACTTCGACATCCTCATCCCTTGGAAACGGATGAGAACGCTCATCGGATGGTTGGAGGATTTCACGAGATAACGTTTGTGAAGTACCTGGCAAAGAGCCTGCACTCCCCGAGGGCCGGCTTCCTCTTCCTTCAGCAGCACTGCTGGGCCCGAATATGGCTACCGGAAGTTCAGTCGTTAGGCGACTTGCTGAGGCCACTGACCGCACACTGAGCGGCTGGCTCAGCCCACTCCTGTTCGACTGCAGAACCACAATCTCTTCCCCAGCCCCCCATATCTGATTCAAGGGTTGAGTGCATTCAGATCACCTGAGAATTACCAGTCCTTGTGTTACCAAAATCTTGTGCAGCAGAAGGCCTTCCCCTCTGACCAGTCTTCATCTATCCAGCTACCAGTGGGTGGGTGCCTCTCACACCCACACTGCTACCTTCAACCAGAAAGCTCTCTATCACTCCTCTCTGCTGCCCTAAGTCAATCCTCACTACTACGGAGGAATCCCCCCTGCTCTCCTGTGTTCACCTCAGCCTCCCCATTAATTACTAATTCTATATCCTTCTCCCATTTATCTCTTCACCATGGAGAACAGCATGTCAAATCCTTGACATAGATTTGAGCACTACCCGCCAAGTCACATATTGTAATTAGAATGCAACGAGGCTATAGATTTGGTCACCCGGACCCCCAGCGTCTGCCATAGCATTCCGCAATCTGTGCGATCTACAAGATACTTAATTAGTCACATGATTTAACGTTTGGGATTTTTCCACGGAGCCAGACTGAGATTTATATGCCGAAACTACTGCTTATTTGCCAAGTGATCTTAGGTTGGTTATTTGAGCTGCTGGCTCTATCATTTTAAAAAATGGAGATAATGCTTATTTATATCATAAACTAGTTCTGAGATTAAACAATATATGGAAAGATCTGGAATAGTGCATGCCACATGGAAGGTAACAGTAATCACAAATACATATGTAATACAGTCTCTTTGCCCAGTACTTCACAAACACCTCATTCAATCCTCCAAAGCTTACTGTGTGTGCTACATGTGTTACATACATAGTTTACTTATATTAACTCATTTAATCCTCGTAACACTTACGGTAGACATTATCATTATACCCATTTTATGGGTGGAGAAGCTGAGGTGTAGAGATCAAGTGACTCAACTCTGAAACCAAAATAAAATTACCATTTCAATTTAAAAGTGAACACCAATAAATACAAATGAACTATAGAGTTTGTTTCACTGATGTTCTGCTAAACTAAACCACTGTTAGCAACACAAGTATAGTAGTGACTTCTAGGCTCTGGCACAGGTTCTTTTCAAATTGGGCATTTCCTGTACTACATAAAGATTCAATTCTCTCTTCACTTTTCTCGTTTAGAAGTACTATGAGGCCACCATGAAACCTTTCCCATAGTGAATGGGGAAGCTATTTGGCCCTAATGTATTACCTGGTATCTGAACTCTTTTCATTAGTGAAGGACTAGTAGTAGTATTGTGGGCACAATGAGATAATAAGCCAAAAAAGCAGGGAACCTGATATCCTTTGCAAATGATTCACAATGTACTTCCCCTAACTTACACAAAAACCTAAGTTTATTTTTTATTTTTGAGAGTGAGAGAGAGCACGGGGGAGGGGCAGAGAGTGGGAGAGGGAGAGAGAATGGTGAGCAGGCTCCACACCCAGCATGGAGCCCGACTCAGGGCTTGATCTCATGACCCTCAGATCATGACTGGAGCCGAAATCAAGAGCCAGACGCTTAATCAACAAAGCCACCCAGGCACCCCCAAAACTTAAAAATTTTAACAATCAGAACTTGTGCCAGGATCATCCACAATCCAGTTTGAGAAAAGTCCAAGTCAGGGGACCACAGATACCTTGAAATACCAGGGACTGATGAACTTGGTACCATGTACTTGATTTTATGCATTTACGGACATTTTGAAAAGGGGTTCAAACGCTTCACCAGACAGCCAGGAGGGTCCACCACACAAGAACAGTGAAGTATCACCACTGTGGGTAATCAAGGCCCCACGGGAGTCTAGAGATCCCCACCCAATAAAACCCCAAGGATGCCATGCAAATACCAACCCAGGAAACAATACAGTACCTTGAGGAAACCGATGAAGATCAGCAAAGGGAAGAAACCTGTCCTCGGGGCAAAGCCTAGTAGATACTGGTAAGTCTGCATCAGTGCTCTCCTGGAAGATGCTTTCACTGATAGCCATTTTCCTATATATTCAATAAAATTCACAAGAGTGTCCAATTACAAGGAACCTCTCTCTGACTGAGCTGGGCTTTGTAGAAAGATCACAATCAACATGCCTTGTGACAATCCTGTTGTATGTGCTACTACATCCATTTTATTAGATGAGGTAACTGAGGCCAGACAGTAAAGATGCCCAAGGTCATTGAACCAATGGATGTTGCACCTGGCATGTGACCTGGGGCATGACTGGCTTCAGTCCCGCCCTTTTCGCTGGGCCATGACTCCTCCCCACAGGAGGCTTGCTCTCTCCAGCTCTCCGGATCTACCTCACTTGCAGCAGAGAAGAACAATTAGATGTCCACATCTCCATGGCATCTAGTGGCCATGCTGAGGCCGGACCTAGGCTTCTTTTAAGACTCACTTATTCCCGCCCCATCTCTCCTATGCCAACATTCTTGCTGTTTGGTATAAAAAACAATTTCTCCAAAATCCAAGTTATTTGGCAATTTCATCAGACTTTAGTGAGTATTGCTTTCATCACAGTATTTAGCATATCAGTATTTCTATCAATCAATATTTGAATACACCTGGAGCTGCTGTTAAAAATTTATAATCGAAACCTTAAATCAAATTTGCTACTATTATCTATTGCCTGAGTTCAATTAAATATTTGCCCTCCATAATTGCAATCTTACTCCTTCCTTTCTTCATTCAATTAACCAATACTGGTTCTGGTCCAACTGTGTCTAAGGCACACAGGCAAGTACTGTAATCTCAAAGATTCATGAGATGTCTCCTGTAATTTCCACTCTAAAAGGGCAGAGAAAACTAGAAACCAGAGTAGAAAGAACACTGAGAAATACTCATCAAGTATGAGCTGCAATCAACCCGAGATAGCAATGACCAAGGATAGCGGGGGCAGACCAGGCTGAACTTCATAAAATCACTTACAGTGTGGTACGCAGTTTTGAAATTATGTGATTCATTTAACCCATTACCCATCTCCTTCCTGAAAAATCTGAGTCAAATCAGAGCCAAATTTGTGGTTGTCCTATTTGAATTCTTGGCATTTCATGAGAGGAGCTTTAAAACAGGTTAATTAGAAAAGAACCAAGGACATCATTTTTACTCCCTGAGTTAAAAAATTACTACGCCAAATTAAAAGATTATCCATATTGAAGGCATATTAAGGATGAAAATGTGCTTAGTCTGCAGATGGCAAATAAAACAGGGACAACATTTTGGGTAACGATTTAAACAAATATCCTTCAACAAACGTCCCGGCCCGGGAGAGTGGGAGGAGGGGAAGGTGAGCGTCTCGTGGCTTAGAAAACCCCTTCCCCCTTCCCCCTTCCCACCACCCCTACCCCCACCCCCACCCCCGGGACTGCCTACGTGGAGCTTTGGAACTCAGGATGTGATTTCAGGACCTGTTGCAGAATTTCACAACCAAGCATTCTTGCTTTCCCGTTTATACCTGAATCGTAGAAAGTTCCGGAAAAAGCTCGAACTGATGTTTCACTGCTGTTTTTTCAACATTTTAAGGTTAAGTGCTTAGTGGGCAGAGACCCCTGAACAATGGGGATGCCAGAAGCCTGCACCGCAGCAAGGGAAGAATTCAGGGCTCGACGGGCTGTGGACCCCCTCCCTCGCCCCCCAACCTCACTCCCAGGACTTCCATCCAGCCCCGGGCAAGGTCGCCCTCAGCGCAGCACCTCCAGGCAGTGGAGACCCGGGGACTCGGAACCCAACCCCTCCCCTGCTTAGAAAAAGAACCGGTTGCTGGAGGAGGGGGCTCAGTGCTACTAAAAGACGGAATTGCAGCAACGCGAAACTCTCGGCCCCGCCTTTCTCCCAGAGAAAACGGGGTGAAGCAACTGGTAGGGAGGTCACGCACTATTATTTATCTGCCCTAAGGTCCGGGGATCCCAGGACAGGGCCGGGACGACTGCGAGGAGCGGGGCAGGTGCGTGAAAGGGGGGTGTGGGGACCCGGGAGCTGGAATGAGGCGAATGGCGGAGGGGAGGGCAAGGGGGGATCGGGCTGGAGATATTGGAGATCGGGTAACGCCGCCAGGACGTCCTGAGGAGCCCGGGAGGCTGTGGGAACCTCCCTCCGCCCCCGCGGGGATAGACGGAGGCACCCCCACTGCACTTACTCGAGTCGGAGGCAGGACCACGCAACGCCAGGAGAAAGGCCAGATCCCAGGGAGCGCTCCGCGAGTCCGCGAACGGCGGCGAACTCTGAGCCCCCACCTCTTAAAGACTCCGAGGTGGGCGGGGCCTGCGCGCCCCGCCCCCGCCCGGCCCCGCTGCGCCCCGCCCATTCCCGGACCCGCTCTGGAGGGCTGGGGGAGCCTAGCGCGGGGGCTGCTTGCCGCTCCGCTTCAGGCAAGGGACCGCGAGACAAAGGGCAGAATCCCGCCTCTTCCTGCTGTTTCCCGCCCGCCTGGCATCTTCCCACGTCCCGGGACCCTTGCGCCGGCCTTACCCCTCTCCCTCCCAACGGGATCCGGCAGTTTTCAGAAGTGATTAGCATTTGGAAAAGGAGACTTCTTTACCCTACTGAGGGAGCGGGCTGCGAGAATGTCCCGTCGGGAAATCGCCCTCGCCGCCCTGTGAGGTGCCCTTCCCACGGCGGGCACCAGGTCTCCTTCAGGAGAGTGCAGTCCAAGGCCGCAAGTAGAAAATCCGCCCGATCGGGGGTTTCCACCACCCGCTCCCTTGCCTTATCCTTATAAGTAAACTCAACGTGAATAACTTCCCCAGTGCACAAATAGTTTCTCTGCTTCGATTTCCAACTTCTGGGAATACTCAACCTTCCTGTTCTTAAAGAGCAAAATATCTCATCTAGACTAAATAAATGACGTTACGAAAACGCCTCAGTCCCCAAGTGTTTTTTGCATTTCCCACTAGGAGGGCACGGTTGCACATGCGGAATGGGGAAGAAACATAAACTCATCCAGAAACCAGGGCATCTAAGGGCCAAGGATACCAGTGACAATGCGAGGGACCTCAACTTGAGCTGTAGGATGATTTATTGTTTTAGATGAAAAGAAAAAAAAACAATGTCAGCTCTGTCCGGTTCACCTTCTAGGCCTACTGATGACCTCTGTGCCAGAAGCCATGAAAATTGTTATCTGGGAGAAAAGGGACCTCAAAAAAGGTTGTTACTGAAACTATCCTTCAAACCACAAATGCTATTATATAGCTCCCTCGGGTCCAGAGCTTCTCAACCTGACCACTTGACATTTGGGGCTGGCAGATTCTTTGCTGTGGGGACCTGTGCTGTGCATTGTAGGACGCCTCCACCCATTAGATGCCAATATCACCCTTCCTCCCACTTTGTAACAGTCAAAAACACAATTTGACTTTGCCAAATGCCTGTGGGGAGAGGACAGAGGACATTGGTTGAGGACCACTGCCCGCGTACATCTGCATGACAACAGGCAGAACTGACTTATGATATTACTATTGTTTTATATGCTGAGGCTAACCCAGGATAAACTCATTAGAATAGTTTTAGAGTCTCTGTCCACCAAGTGCTGTGCAAAAGCACATAGTGGTGACTGACCTCTCCTGATACTGTGGCCGGAGTCTGGAAGTATTCCTGCCTGCTGTGAGCTTTTCTAAATATGGGCAATCTGTATTTTCGTGGCATCAGCTAATGTGAAAGTGACATGACTCCTGGGGCAGACATGAAAATTCTGTCCTTCAGATTCTACACTCACTCTAGCCCGGTTGCTTACAATACTTATTTTGTCTTACGTAGGTTTCTGTAGTGTTTCTACTGAATAAAACAGTGAATTTCCCTGCTGTACTGGTTTTCAGCAAACCATTGCTTTTTCTCCTCTACGCTTGGGTTCTTCATGATGCCTCCAGGACCTGAGCTGTTTGCTCTCCGACAGGCTCATGTTGCCCCTAACTTTCACAGCCTCATCCTATCATTTGAAGTTGGGTTTACTTCTAACCTGAAAGTATTTCCACTATCTGTTCCTATATATATTTGTCTCAGTGTATTTTACAGTGAGTTTAGGGATGATGTACATTTGATTTTAAATAAGTTTGTGCTTGTATTTAATTATCAACATTTTTTAAAGTATTTAATTTCCCTTTAAACATTTCTTTAAACTGTTGACTCTTTTTGTTGTAAATATTAAGAAATTATTTCAGATTATTAGAGAGAATGGTGCAAAAAGAAACCGTATGGGCTTTGGAATGAAACAGATGTGGTCTCAAAGTACAGTTCTGCCACCTAGTAGCTCTGTGATTTTGGCCTAATCCTTGATTTCTTGACACCTTTTTATTTATCTGTAAAATGAGGATACTACGCAATTTGCAGGATTGTTAGGAGGATTACAAAAGATTATGTACGTAAAATGCCAGGCAAAGCACCTGGCTCATGGTTAGCTCTCAGCAAACGTTGTTATGTTGAGCAAGGCTATCTTGATGTCCTTTTCTGCCTTGAGAAATAGAAACTGTGTTTCGGTGAGCATTCATCGTATGTTGCCTAATGAAAGTAAGAAGGTATTAAGTGTTTTCCAAAACAATTAAGAGTCTTCTACTAAACTAAATTGTGTGTCTGGGGCAAGGGCTAGTGGGAGAAATTTGCCCTCATGGAGAATATGCCCTTCTTAATTCCATACGGCCCTAGTCTGCTTGACCCCTTCAATCTCATAAGAGGCAAAACTGAAGGCTAAATGTGTCCAGCAGTATGTTTCTTTTTCCCAAGAAATGCACATTATACTTGCTAACAGTTCCTTCATTCTCTGGAACCCATTAAACAATTTCAAATGGAAGTTCTCTGTCAAGGTCACTGTCCTGAGGCAAGTTGAACCAAGGTTGCCTTTCTTCATGACCTTGTGCTCAAGTTCAGATTTTTCAAATATTTTTATTATTTTTATTTCATGCTACTTTTTCTTAACAAAACTCTGAACCAGATGAGTGTGAATATAAACATAGGGCCTCTTTGTTTTATTTTAGGGCAAGGACTCCTTCCCAGAAGCCAGCGAGGCTATGGTGAAGAGGAATTTTTTAGTATATGTTAAATAAAGGAAAAAATAAATTCTCACTTTGCTAATCTACATGCTTAATAAAAAAAAAAAAGAAGCAGCTGTTCCCTCATTTCTTAGCCAAGATTTAGCAGCAGTGGTAGGAACTGAAAAGTACTCATACTCAATCCTAATAGGCTGTGATGCATTTTCTGGCAGAGAAAAGAATCATATAAGTTATATATGCTTAAATTTTGAAAGCTATATTAAAGCTCCTTATTCTTGATATTTGTCATAGTTGCTTTTTTCTAAACTGACTCGTAACTCGTGCTTCCTTATAATTTGCATTAT
>NC_043709.1:39961203-39963304 GCF_006229205.1 Suricata suricatta | reverse complement strand
GATCATGACCTAAGCTGAAATTAAGAGTCAGATGTTTAACCAACTGAGCCACCCAGGTGCCCCAAGGCTACTAACATTTTAGTGAATACCCTTTCAGACATTTTGTATAGTATTTTAATAGACATCTATAAGAGGCCCCCATTTTGCACCCAGCAATGTAACAGGACATGGCAGACATTGTAACACCCACTCACACTTCTGATCTGGCTCCCAGGTCAGGTGTCTCTGGTTCCCAGAGGCAAGAAAGGGAAACATTTCCAAACTCCCTTGCAGCGTGGGTTCCACAGGTCACCAAATTCTCACCAAGCCCTAACGGTAGATACATACCCTGTGTATCTGGAAGGCAAGTGAGTAGCATGAGGTGATGACCATGGTCAGGGACAGCAGATCTTCCAGTACCTGAAGTAGAGCACACTCTCAGGCTCTGGCATAATTTATATTGAGAGGCAGGCGTGGACAGCAGAGGGGTCCCCTGAAGCCTGCACCAGGCTGGGGTCGGGCACTGATGCCAGCTCTAGCACATCGTTTGCTTTCCTGCTTCTCTTGGAAATTCTGTTTTCTGCAAATATCTGTTATCTAACTATATGCGAACACCTTTCCATGTCAAAAAATATAGAACCATAATATCATATCCTTGCTGCTCATAGAATTTTAAAGCTAAAATGTCCATAGTGATCAGCTGGACTTAGAGGAAAATTAAGCTCTAAAAGGTTAAAGAACTCACCACTTTCTCAGATGGATAGTAGTGGAGGGAAGGCCACATGCCTGGTTCCCACTCCATATAAGGAATTTATTCCATCCTTGTGTCCCCAAAGGGGATGGGACAACAATGCTGTGCCCATATTAAGCTTTTGTGTTTCTGAGTTGCCTAGTATGCTCACCCAACATCAGGGAGGCTTTAGCCCAAAGCACCGATGTCAGAGTATGATGCCTCCCCTTTCTTTTTTGGTTGAGAGAGAGAGAGAGAGCAAGCAGGGAAGGGGCAGAGAGAGTGAGAGAGAGAGAGAGAGAGAGAGAGAGAGAGAGAGAGAATTCCAAGCAGACTCTACATCATTAGCAGAACTCAATGCGGGGCTCCAACCTGTGAACCATGAGATCATTACCTGAGCCAGATACTTAACCAACTGAGCAACCCAGGTGCCCTAGAAAGCGTGATGTCTTTTTAATGCATTTGCTTCCTCTTTACATCCACCACCATTTCTCCCCCTCCCAGACCAGCACAGGCCCCACGTCCAGACCTGCTCCCCAGGTTGAGACCAACTAGGCTTATTCCTGGTGCCACTTCTCATCATACCCTTCACATCGTCAGTTATGGGGTGGAGCGTGTCTGCAGACAGCAGAGGTTTGGCTTTGCTTTGCCTGACTGCAGACTTGCTCCCAAGGAGCTAGCGGTCCTTAGTGCTGTCAGGCAAAAATTGAACTTTTGCTCTTCTTGTCTGACAGGGAAGAATCAGTGTTGGAAGGCACCATTTGGTAATGGAAAGGGAATAAGGTTTGGATCCAAAATGGATTTGCACCCCAGCTCTGCCACTTACTATGTAGTTGTGGGACAAGTTACTCACTTTCCATGAGCTTCACTTTACTCATCTGTAAAATGGAAAGAAAGATGATGTCCTTCAAAGGCTGTTGTCTGGACCAGAAGAAATATTCCTATAATGTTTGACATGCAAGGGACATTCGGTAAATGGTTATTGTTATTGGGATGTAACACGTGCAGTTGGCGTGAAGAGCAGTCAATGGTGTGAACTGTGACTCTTCCCCACTTAGGGTTTTGTAGTTGAATTCGACAGGAGGTGAAGATCGCTCCAAGGTAGCCCAATGCCCTTGCACAGAGGACTCTGATGGTTGTGCAAGTCCATGTAAACATAAATATTTGAGCTCATACCCAGCCATTCTCGGGCCAGTAGAGTTTGGTTCTGCTCCAGCACTTCAAGGCTTCTGTTTAAGTGAACACAGGGACAAATAAATCCAAAACTTAAGTCTTTTAACACATGGCATTATTTAAGAATTAGGAATGGGAATTAGGTGTTCCCACTATCCTTTATGGAATGAGGTAGGTCAATACTGTTTAAAGTAAAATCTAAGTCAGCTTTCCTTATAA
>NC_043709.1:39863279-39961103 GCF_006229205.1 Suricata suricatta | reverse complement strand
AGGAAGTTACCCCTTTAGCACTTCCGGACTGCCTAGCATGGCAGAACAGCCTTCTCCAGGTTTGTGGGAGGTTCTAGACCAAAGACGTGCTGCCCCTGGCCGTGGGAAGGCCACCTGTGAGCCCTGAAGGTAAAGCTGGAGGCATTAGGGTGAGAAATAGCAGCATCTTCTAGGAGGGTAATTCTGAGGATAGAGGGATGTGGAAGTTTTGATACTTCAGGGAGGATGTAGTGTTTCAGCTGAACCTTAAGGAGATAGATGTCAACAGATAGAAAAGGGAAAAGCCATTCCAACCACAGGGAATGGCTGGAGCCTAAAGCTGGTAAAGGCAAAGTTTAGGATACTTTAGATAGTTAACACAGTTGCTTTAACTCCATTTTACTTGTTTTTCTCCTTGACATGATTTAATTCTTGGGTTTTGTGTCTAAAAAAGTTGTATATCACAATTTGAAGATTGTTTATCACTAAAAAACGCTAACCATCATCTGAGCTTTCAGCGAGTTAGAATCACAGATCTCCACGACAAATATAATCATAATGAAAAAGTTTCAAACATTGTGAGAGTTACCAAAATGTGAGACCAATACATGAAGTGAGCAAATGCAGTTGGAAAACCGGTGCTGATAGAATTGCTGAGAGCAGGGTTATCACAAAACTCCAATTTCCAGAAACTGTAATATCTCTAAAGATTAATAACGCAAAGCACAACAAAATGAGGTGTGCTTGAATCTAGGTTGTTTTCAAGATTTATTCTAAGGAGTATTCATTTAATCAGTAGGTGTGTGTTCCACAGTATGAAGATTAGCAAGACAGATCAAACACCTGCCCTTGTGAAGTTGACAATTTAGTAGTGGATGCTGTTGAAACACAGCTACAGAAGGTCAGTCTAAAATAGTTCACAAGGCCTCTGCCCTTGGGAGAACAGCCAGTGACCTCAGGTGACTGTTAGGAGCCACTGGCAGGCAGGGCGCTGCCTTCTTTACATTTAAAACCTCTGAAATCATCATAATATCTGGCCCTTAGTTGATACTGGGGAACATTGGTCAAATTATGTGCGAATATGCCTACGCATAGTGTGAACAGGGTAATAGGAGAACTCGAGTTTAGGTTTCATAAAAGAATCATTGTGATTAGCAGCACTTTTTTCTTGTACAATTTTCCGCATGTCCTGAGGCATGAAATTTATTTCCCAGATATTTTTTTGTGTGGGGTCTATAGGTTAGGATGAAATACATCTCATTTCCTTGGAATGTAGTCAGTGAAAGCCATACCTCCCTTGTTAAATCATAATATGGAAAGACAATCTTCTCTTTAAATTCTAGAAGCAAGCTTTATTTACTGTATAAGTGTCTTCACCTCAGGTGGCTTCACAGAAACACCTGCCCGGGCTTCTGGCTTTCTCTTGAATTATATTTTGGTCAGCAGTTGCAAATGTAATATTTTATCTTGTTAAGTTTTCTCTCTCTTTAAAACAGTTCATGAATCAATTTTTATGGTTTCCATATAGGTTACAGAATGAGCTCATTTACACAGAGATCCAAGTCCCTGCCAAATTTAGGAGACCACCTTTAAAACTTCTATTTTCTTGCCAGGACCCCATTTCTAATATCACACTTATATCCACCTCCTTTTTTTCCCTACTAATTTCTTTCCATCACCAAAACCAACAGTTGACAGTTTTCTCTGGACCATTTTCACAACTTAAACAGATTTTTATTACTATGAAAGCTACTGCCTGAAGAGCAGCAAATTAGAAAACCATGTTAGGGTATGTGTTGTGGGCCGTGGGTTGAGCTCATTCATTAGCTGAGCAACTCACTCCCCGGCCTCCATCTTGTCCCAGCAGAATCCCGGATTACTACAGCAATGGAAGGTCTTCTGACTAATAGCTAACTCCAAAAATGGGAAGCTTACAAATGCCAAGGGTTTGCTCCAGTATTTCTGAAGCTGGCCTCCAAGAAGCATTAGAATTCAAGTTGCTAATGGGTGTTTTGCAAAATAATACAGTTTTGTGGTCAAATAAGTTTGGGAAACTCTTCATATTCTATATTTCTCTTGGATATTTCATAAAATACATTAACATGTTACAGGTTCCTAACCTTATTTGACCATAGAAACCTTTTGCAAAGAACCGTCTTAACAACTTACAGATTATTAATGTTCTAAGAAATATTGTTTGGGAAAGATCAATCCATGTGGTTTCTATGGAGTTTGTTTCCTCGGTATATCAGATAAGAGGCCATGAACAGTTTTTATAGTTCTTGATATATGTGTCTCTGAATGGATTCAAACAACATATTTACTGATGACTGTTTTTCTATGGCTGACAAGCTTTGCCTTGATTATCAAAGTGGTTCACACTGTGTTAATGATTCATCGATGAACATCACCTGATATGTTTTTAGTTGACTAAGTTTAACAGAGTAGGTCTCAAAGTGTGGTCCCTAGACGAGAAACTTCAGCATTGTCTGAGAACTTGGTAGAAATGCAAATTTTCAGGTCCCACACCTACTTACTTAGAAACTCTAAGGGAGGTCTAGCAATCTGTGTCTTAACAAGTTTTACAGTTAATTCTGATGCCCACTCAAGTTGGAGGACCATCAGTTTAATATGGTTTAAGACTTCTGCTTTCAGTTCGGAAGGGGTAACAAGGACTAGAATTATCCTCCTATCTAAAAAAACTAAAAAACGGAATAAAAGATAGGAAACAATGGTTCTCAGACATTGGGCAGCAGTTGGCTCAAGACAGTTATCCCTGAGAAATGGAAAACAAATGAAATGATCCCTATTACTGCTCTGGCTTACTGGTTAGAGAGAGTTTCCAGGTTGAAGGGAGAGGGAGGGATCTCAGGCAAGCCCTGGCCATCTCTGAGTTATGGAGATGGAGCTGGGTGGCTAGATTTTTCAGGGAAGGATACCAGATAAGAGAAAGCTACATAGAAAAAAAAATTCAGAGAGCTGCAGAGGGTCCCCCTCAAGTCTTTGGCTGATTGCTGATCAGAAGATGTGTCTGAGGGAAAGATCTGCCCAAATGGAGCAGAGGACACAACCCCTACAGCTCACAGGGGGCTGGAGATAGTTTGTTTTCACCATCCAGAGGCTTTTATAAGGTTTATAAAAGCTAAAGAATTCGTCAAGGCAAAACACAGAACTCAGAGAATACTCAGAGGGTAGTGCCTCAGTAGTGGAGCAAAGTTGGCCCTCAACTGAAGGCTGTTCTGGCCCCAGCTAATAAAACTTAAAAGTCTTGAAAGGATCACACTATTTCCAAATAACATAACTGCATCCCAGAACAAAGCTCTAGGATATTGATAGGAAAATATACAATGGCTCATATCTAATACAATCCACAGTGAAGAGGAGAAAATATCAATTAATAGAAACAGATCCAGAAGTGACACACAGGCAATAAAATCTGTAAAAAAAAAAAAAAAAAAAAAAAAAAAAGGACATTAAAATGGTTCTAACTGCATTCATATGATCAGGTTGAGAAATGCTTGAGCATGTTAAGTGGACACATGGAAAATATTAAAAAGACCTAAACTGAACTTCTAGAGATAAAAGGTACAATGTCTAAGATTAAAACTGCTATTAGATGCAACAGAATAAAAGATTAAATAACTTAAAGACAGAGTCTCAAAAACTACCCAAAATGAAACTCATGATAAAAAACAAGACTGAGAAAAGATTGAGGAGAGCATCAGTGACCTGTGGAACTTCACACAGCCTGATACAGTGCTTAGAGTTCCTGAAAGAAACAGAGAATATTTGAAAAAATGATGACCAGACATGTTCCAAATTTCATGAAAACAAGTCCAAGTCAAAGAAATTCAGTAAAGTCTAAGAGCAAGAAATATGAAAATGATACCACGGCATATGATCATTGAATTGCTTAAAATCAGTGATAATCTGACAATTTTAAAAGCTGTCAGAGGGCAAAATGCCACAGAATATGTGGAGTGGGGGCCGTCTGTTGGGAGTTGGGTGAGGAGTGAATAAAAAGGTAGGAGCGACAGCAGATTTCTTGTGGGAAATGATGTAAGCCATAGGACAGTGGCACAATATCAAATACTATCTTTCAAAAGTGAAGGTTACATACAATTTCTTTAAGGTTTATAAAAGCTAAAGAATTCGTCAAGGCAAAAGACTGAAACAAAACACATTTGTAAAAGAAGTCCTTTGGGCAGAAGGAAAATGATATTAGAAAGAAATCTAGGGGCTCCTTGGTGGCTCAGTCAGTTGAGCATCTGACTTTGGCTCAGGTCATGATCTCACAGTTCGTGGGTTCAAGTCTCATGTTGGGCTCTGTGCTAACAGCTCAGAGCCTGAAGCCTGCTTCTGATTCTGTGTGTCCCTCTCTCTCTGCCCCTCCCCTGCTCATGATCTGTCTCTCTCTGTCTTTCAAAAATAAATAAATGGGGGGTGCTGGTCATGGAGGGGGGCACTTGTGGGGAAGAGCCTTGAGTGTTGTTAAATGGAAACCAACTTGGCAATAAACTATTAATAAAAAATAATAAATAAGTAAATAAATGTTTTTAAAAAAAAAAAGAAATCTAGAGTTACTTAAGGAATGAAGAGCACTGGAAATAGTACAGAGGTAAGTAAGTATAAAACACTCCCCCACCCCCATTTTCACCCCATCTTTGTAAAAAAATCTGCTTAATAGATATTTAACTGTTGAATAGAAAAAAACCTACAGCATATTAAATGTACTGTAGGGTGTATAATGTAGAAATCAATTGTCGAATGTGTGACATTAACAGCACAAAGGCGTAGAGGTGAGAAAAGGCAGTGAAAGGTTTTTATACTATATGTGAAGTGGCATATTCTCTCTTGAAAGCTGGTGGTAATAGATTAGGGATGTACACCATAAACTCTAAGGCAACCCCTAAAACAAAATAAAATAGTTATAGCCAACAAGCCACCAAAGGAAAGAAAATGGCATCATAAAAGTATTCCAAAAGAAGGCAAAAAGATATGAAAAATAGAGAATAACAGATGGACCAAATAAAAATCAAATTGCAAGATGATGGATTTAAAACCCACCATCTCAGTAAATACTTGGACGCATAAACAAGATTTTTTTCTTTTTGTCTATAAGTCTTAGGCAAATAAACACGTTTTATCTCCCATCAGCATTAAATTTCTCTCAGAAAGTTGTGCCGGGACAGATTCGAGAGTTGAACTAATCGTGGTTATAACAGCAAAATGATCTTGGCAGTGCTTCCTTTTTGAACTTAAGCATATCGCACAAAGATGCCCAACAAGTTCAGCCAAGAGACACTGCTGAAGGCACTTTTCATTTCTTCCTTCACAGAGATTTACGTCACACAGATTGCTGTAGGGGAACGATCCAGGCATGAAACGGATTTAGTTCTCACAAGGCTGGGGCTTAGGAACACTATTGAAAGGACTTTCCTTTGTTCCCTGGAGACTCAGGGAAACTCTGCAGGCCTTTGGAGCCAACTCTCTCGTTGGGTCAGTGGTGTCTGCTCTTTTGCAGTCCACTGCTTGAGGAGTACCTGAGTCTCTCCTCTGTCTTCTCTGTGTCCCCCGACTCTGATGACACCTGCTGCCTGTTCGTTCCCTCCCTCCAGGCTCAGACCTTGTTCCGTGACATGTTTCTTTCTCAGAACACTCTTTCACCTAGTTCATTCCCATTCATCTTAGATCTTAATTCAAAACTCCTCCACTGTGCACCTTACCCCCATCTCAGGGGCTCAGCCTGTGTTGCAATGATGCACAGTGGGGTATGATTATTTGGATGGCAGAGATGGAAGGAAAAGTGATGAGTGTTTGCATTTTTCACCTCCTCAGATTAAATTAGTCCTATCTTTTGTTGCCACTCAGTGCCCCTCAGCTCTGCTCCGCTCCCCCATCCCCACCTTTTAAGGAGATTTCTGAACTTTATTACACAGTTTGGGGTAATCAGTGGAGAGAATGCTTGAAGAACAGTAAGCCTAGAGAAGCCACGCTGGAGAAGAAAAGAACTTGAGGTAATGTAAAGGTGGACTCGGACAAAGGGAGTCGAGGCACAGGAGATGAGGGAAGGACAGCAGGGATGTGAGGTGGGGTTGGGAAGAGTTTTGTTGGAGACGGGATAAGAGTCTGGGCAGAGAAACACTGGGACACCGTGGGATATGCGAGAGATTGAGGATGAGAGAAAGAAAACAGAATATCAAGATGTGTGTCTGTGGCCAAGAATTGAATCCCCTTTGACAATCATCGCGAGGCACCATTAAGGAGAGAAATTGCTTTCAGTGACATTTTGGCTGCTATATTTGGCTCCAGGAATAGGAGGGTGCAGTCAGACCAGACCACATGGGGCATATTAGTGGACTGTGGCTAGGGCACTTTGGCTACCAGTGTTCATTTCCCCCTCCTTTTGGTAAAGCATCCCCAATTTCTTCTGAGCACCAACTCTCCTCCCCACTCTCAATTCACTGGCTCCTCTTGGAATTGGCTCCACCTCCAAGTCTACGGAAGAGCATGTGGCTTAGGCCTGGCCAATCAGAGCACCACATTCCTCTGGCCGGGATGGGCTTAGGGAGTGTACGTGAGTGCTTTTCTGAACCAGGGAGAGTCATGCCCCGGATATTTGCTGATGGAAGAGAAATGCTTCCTTTACTACTGGGTTTCAACATGGGAAACGTAGGTGAACAGGGCTGAAGTAAGGACACAGGAGGTCCTGGTAACATTGTTTGAGCCTCTACACCAACTCATGCCTCAGCTAACTCTCAGCTTTTTAACTACATAAACCAATAGATGCTTTATTTATTTATTTATTTATTTATTTATTTATTTATTTATGGCAGTGTGAGTTGAATTTTTGGCCACTTGGAACTGAAAAAGTTCTAAATTATACAGTATTCAACTTATATCTGTGTTACATTTGTTTAAGGCTCATCTACATGACTATACTTCAAAAGGGCAGGGTCTGGGTCTTTTTTGTTCTCTTCTGTATCGCTACTTCCTTGTGCAGTTTCTGGAGCATTCGTTGTATAAATAATTATGTGCATCTTTGTGACTGGTTATTGTCTGTTTTCCTGCTAGACCTGAGGTTCTCTCAGGGTTTTTATGTATATAAAATGATATATAACACACACACACATATATATGAAAGCTCATTTATCTTGAGCTTTCAACCTAATGTGCAACAAGTCTTGGCATATATAAAGTGCTTCACAAATGTTGGTAGAATGAATGAACAAATATAGGAAAAAAGATATAAACCAAACCAGAGCAAGGGATTACAGTGCCCGTCATGAAAAGACCAATTAACTCTTTGTAAGTTGATTTTCCAGATACATGTATAGAAGGCCTATTAAGTGAAACCTTGTTTTGCTTCTTATTTTTTATATATTATTTAATTTTTTAACTTTGAGTTTATTCACTTATTTTTGAGAGAGAGAGAGAGAGAGAATGTGTGGACACAAGAAGGAGAGGGTCAGACAG
Organism: Suricata suricatta; assembly: GCF_006229205.1. Lineage (NCBI taxonomy): Eukaryota > Metazoa > Chordata > Mammalia > Carnivora > Herpestidae > Suricata > Suricata suricatta. The sequence goes on along the minus strand of NC_043709.1, from coordinate 39,953,648 downwards.
AGAGGGAGAGAGAAGGAATCTTAAGCAGGCTCCATGCTGTCAGCATAGAGCCTGAGGCCTGAGGCCAGGCTCAAACTCACAAACTGTGAGATCATGACTTGAGCTGAATTAAGAGTCAGATGCTTAACTGACTGAGCCATCCAAGTGCCTCCTTGTTTGTTTTTTAAAAATGTTTATTTATTTATTTTGAGAGACAATTCAGGCAGGGGAGGGACAGAGAGAGAGGGAGTCAGAGAATCCCTAGAACTGGAGTGTGGGGCCTGACACAGGGCTCGAACCCAGGAACCATGAGGTCATGACCTGAGCCAAAACCAAGAATCGGACACTTAACTGACTGAGCCACCCAGGCACCCCGAAACCTTGGTTTCTATGAGAGATTTAGAAGACTGGGAATAAATCGGGTAGTCATCACTACCATATTTTCTCTCTGCTCTTCTACTTATCAAAAGTCATCATAACTTTTTACTTCATGCATGCTTCTCTGACCTAAGAAGGCCTAAACTACATATAAGACTTAAAACAGAGTAGTGGTTAACGTGTCATTATCATATCGTTTATGAATTTGCAATATCTAGAGCAAAAGAAATGGGACTCTAGTAGTTGCAGTATCAAAAGGTAAGGCAAAAGTTCAAGTTACATAAGCTATATTTTTAGGTTATTTAAAATTGTCTTTATAAATGACAAAGAAGTGACTATCTGGTAAAGACCCTAAAAAGCCCACAAGTGATTCTAATCCTGACTCATGGACCCATGCAAGCACCAAGTCTATTCCAAGACCAGGAAGAAAAGTTTTCATCATTTCCTCTCCCTGCTTAAGCATTGTATATGATTCAACAAAGAAAGCAGAGTTTTCTGGAAGACTTGAATTGTATGAGTTGTCTAAACCATCTTCAGTAGTAGGGAGGAAAGGCTGTGATCCCAGGAAAACGTGGTTTTCCCTGGGTCATCTTTTTATGTCAGGACAGTGCTGGTGAGCAGGCTTTTGGAATGAGCAGAAGCATTCCTTTCCTCCAGCAAGACCAAACCCAAGCCAAACCCAAGCCTGAGAAACAAAAAGCAAATAGAGAACAAAACAAGACTTTCCTTTGCTAGTTTCTGACAGTCTTCTCTCATTGTGCCTTTTCCCCCACCCCTTCTCAGGTGAAATGACCCATTAAATGCAGAGTTGAGCATGTCATGCAAAGGAATCTCAGATTTCTTAGGTTGATTTTATCAATTAATTAATGCGTGATGTTGGAAATCATGGGCGTTGGCTCGCAGTATAATGAGCTCTAGAGAATATAAAAAATTTCAAAACAATAACTTTCATTGTAAATGAACTCATGGTTAGAAAACAGGTCTGGAAGAAACAATTAACATTCACTTTGTGGGGAATTAACAAGAAAGATTGAACTCAGAAACAGGGAAATGTTTCTTTACGTTAAAGTCTGGAGTGAGGATTTGAGAATTTAGACAACATAGGAAGAGATGAGTGCTTTGTTGACTTCGGGACAGAAGAAATGTGTGCCTTCAGCTACTATCCAGTGTGGCTCCGTTCTCTACAGGAAACAATTATAAAACTATAAAGTAACTTTTTTTAATAGAGAGACATGGAAAACTATTTGTCAAACAACAGGAAGAGTGTGCTGTGGTCAGATCGACAGCACACTGACGTTGTGGGTATTTTGCTACGATACTTCTAAATCTGCATGGTAGAGTCTTTCTTGATAACTTGATAATAGGATTTTATGTGTGCTATTAAAGTCATAAAGTGTCAATCATTTAAATGTTACTTATATCCTAAATATATAAATCCTAGTGTATATCCTTAGTAGCTAGTATACTACGAGTACAGAGCATTTGTTTGTACCAGATTTTTCATGGGTGCTCATCGAGTGTTGAAATAAAAGGATAAAATGTTGATTTGTTTTAGCAAGCATTTATTTTAAAGTTTCTCTAAATTCTGATCTGGAGTTTTTGGTAAGAGTAACCTGATAGGACTCATGTGTTTATACCTTCCTTGTGATGCCTATAGAGATCCCACAGATGTCTGGAAATCATTTAATAGCTTCTTAATATTACAGTTAAGCACTCCTTAGCTCATATAATTTTAATAGTCTTGGATACCAAAATTAGTGGTTCTTCCCAGGCTTAATACATAGGAAAAATTATTTCTCTATGTGTCACATTCTCAAGGCAAGCTTTGCAAATTAAAGATGAAAACATCTGATCAAGTTTTTTAAATCATTGACTAATACTATGAAATGTGAATCCATGTGATAAGTAGAGGGGGCTGGAGAAGAGCTGGTTATTCAGGGGCAACTGGGTGGCTCGTTCTTAAGCATCCATCTTCGGCTCAGGTCGCGTCTGTGAGTTTGAGCCCCGGGTCAGGCTCTGTGCTGGCAGCTCTGAACCTCCCTGCTGACACTCTGTCTCTGTTTCTCTCTCTGTCTCTGTCTCTTTCAAAAATAAACATTAAAAAAAAGAATAGCTGGTTAATCTAGTTCTTTTTTCCTAAAATTAATATATGTGTTTATTTATTTATTTGGCAGGAGGTGCCTGGGGGACTCAGTTGGTCAAGAGACCAACTTCAGCGCAGGTCATGATCTCATAGTTTGTGAGTTTGAGCCCTATGTAGGGCTCTGCACTGACAGCTCAGAGCCTGGAGCCTGCTTCCGATTCTGTGTCTCCCTCTCTCTCTCTCTCTGGCCCTCCCCCACTTGTTCTCTCTCTTTTTCTCAAAGATAAATAAATAAACATTAAAAGAAAGAAGAAATTGCCAAACTGTTTTAAAAAAAGAGGGTGTGCGTGAGCAGTGGAGGGGTAGAGAGAGAGAGGGAGAGAGAAAATCCCAAGCAAGCTCTGAGCCGTCAGCACAGAGCCCAACACAGGGCTCAAGCCCATGAACCATGAGATCACAACCTGAACTGAAACCAAGAGTCAGACTTAACTGACTGAGCCACTCAGATGCCCTTAAAATGTATCTGCGAGATATTTTTTTTAATGTTTCTTTATTTTTGAGAGAGAGCGAGAAACAGAATGCAAGCAGGGAAGGGGCAGAGAGAGGGAGACACAGAATCTGAAGCAGGCTCCAAGCTCTGAGTTGTCAGCACAGAGCCCGATGTGGGGCTCAAACCCACAAACCGTGAGATTGTGACCTGAGCTGAAGCTGGATCCTTAATCTACTGAGCCATCCAGACTCCCCAAGATGTATTTTTTTTTTTTTAAGAAAGTCTGGATAGTGATAGAACTTTTCTCTTAACCTTACAGTTGCTCTGGTCATTTGCTGTCCCCGATTTTAAGCATACAAAGTAAATGTGTAAGGACTTTGAGGTACAAGGCAGAATGTACTTTCCAAAGACGGTCACCACAGTATATCCTACCCCTTACAATGTGATGCTGACACTGCTTCTCTCTAGAGGTGACATCTGTCTTTCCTCACCATGAATGGGATGGGCCTGCAACTATGATGGAAGTGACACAATGTGATTTTTTAAAATGTTTATTTTTATTTATTTTGAGAAAGAGAGAGGACCAGTAGGGGAGGGGCATGAGAGAGAAAAAGAGAGAAAAAGAGAATCCCAAACAGGCTCCATGCTGTCAGCACAGAGCCCAACGCAGGGCTCGATCCCATGGACCTGGAGATCATAACCTGAGCAGAAATCAAGAGTCAGACGCTTAACTGACTGAATCACCTGTGGGGGTGGGGGGGCACGGCTCTATGTGATTTCTAGGCAAGATAGCTTCTGCCTAGTGCTCTTGGGTCCTTTGAACTTGAAACCCAACAGCCATGTGTAAAGAAGCCCAGGTCACAGACAGAGGCTGTTATGGGAGTTCTGGCTACAACTCTGACTGATATTTGTGCCGATAGCCAGAATCCACGAGCCATGCAAATGAAGAAACCTTCAAGATGACTTCAGTACGAACAACTGTCCGACTGCATAAGAAAAAAAAAACTTCAAGAGAGACTTGTCCCCTTTAGCCAAGTAAACCTTCACAGTTGTGAACATCAAATAATAATAAAATGATTGTCGTTGTTTTAAGGCACTAAGTTCTAGGGGCACACGTCACGCAATCATAGGTAACTAGAACAAGATAGAATGAGGTTCTCTTCAATTCTCTATGTGGTCTTTTGTGGTATAAGAATTTATAGCATTCTCTGTTCTCTGGAAGTTTTCCTTCTGATCACATAGCATCAAACTATGGAAAGAGAAGTCAGTCTGGACTGCTGGTTCTGTAGCAATCTGTGAGCATCTTATCTTTCATGTAGTCAGGACTACCAGAAAAACTACAAAAGCCTGACAATATGAAAATGTACTATTATTTTGGTTTGGGCTTTTTTTTTTTTTCGGTTGGTTGTATTGATTTTGTTTTTTCCTTGGTGCATAACTGAGCTCATTGAGGGCATAGATTTTGTCTGTTTTATTTCTTCATGGTATACCCTCAAGGCCTTGAAGAATGTCTAGTAGAGACGCTCCCTAAAAATATGTTGAATAAATGAATGTAAATGCATTGAATAGAGTGAGCACCAAAATTTATTTCTGGCAGATAGAATTATGTATGGTTTTCTCTCTTGTTTTTCCTAAATTCTCTACCATGATCATAGGTTTACTTGTATAATGTACTTTTAAAAGGTCATGGCATTCTATTTAGAATAATAAAAGCTTTCAAATCTTAAATATAAACATATGTTCAAATCTTTTTATAAGCAAAATATCTTCTTGGGAATGCATTATAATAAGTCTCAAGAGGAGGCTTTGTGTTGTATAGGCAGGGGCAGTAATAAATGCAGATTTTCTTAGTTACTGTATGGATTCTCTACAAGGTATCATAGAAACACGATTTCCGTCAAGATTTGAATTAATTAGTTAGCTTATTTTACTGTCTTGTTATAATTTCTTTATGTAGCTCAGCTGGGATTCATGTTACCCATCAATTTAAAAATATTGAATTATCACCTTGTGCCAAAAAAGGCCCTGAGAGACAGTCTCATGCCTTTGTAATTGTTCAGAGTTAGGATGGAAAATGGATTTCCAATTCTGATTGACTCTACTCGAGATGACCCATCACACCCTGCAGAAACGGTAAGGAGGAGTCCTAGTTGATTAGCAGTGTCTGCCATGGATCAGGTGGAAAGGACAACAGGTGTGATGGCCCGTGAGTGCATGACTTTGTCAATGACTATCTTAATCTGTCTGGTATCAGGTCCTACTTGTTTACAAACTCTAGGTCCTAATTAGTTTCTCAGGGTGAATTTAAAATATTATAGGCAGAATAACAACTCCAAAAGATGTCTACATTCTCCTCCCTGGCATTGGGATCACAGTCAGTTTGGACTGAAATGAGAGATAAAAAGATCACTGATTGCAACATAATTGGCAGTCTGGTTAGACTTCTCTTTCCATAGCTTGTCTTTGTGAATATGTTATGCCCCATGGCAAAGGGGAATTAGGGAACAGATGGAATAAATTACCAGCCGGCTAACCTAAAATAGGGAGAGTACCCTGGCTTCTCCAGATGGGCCCATTTTAATCATAAGGGTCTTTAAAAGTGGAAGAGAGAGAGAGAGAGAGAGAGAGAGAGAGAGAGAGAGAGAGAGAGGTAGAGGTAGAAGAAGAAGAAGAAGAAGAAGAGTCACGGTCAGAGGAGAGTGTGACTGTGGAAAAGAGAACCGGAGAGCTGGTCACATGAAAGACTCTGCTTCCAGTTGCTGGCTTTGAAGATGGAAAAGGGAGCTGGAAGCAAAGGAAGTCAGACTCTAGAAGCTGGAAAAGGCAAGGTAAGAGATTCTCTTCTTGAGCCCCCAGAAATCAGTGCCCCCTGCCAGCATCTTGCTCTTGGCCCAGTGGGACCCATGTCCTATTTCTCACTGTAGGGAGGAAAAATAATATTCCCTTTACCTTTCTGAGTTTGCAGATGAGCCTCTCTGTACTAAAAGACAGACTAACAAGAGCCAGAGAGAGAAAAAACCCCACAAGTTTATTAAAATGGGTACTTTATGTATATATGCAGGATGCTCAGGAAAAATGAGTAACTTAAAGAGGTAGCTTTAATTTGGGATTAAATACCATCTTCCTAGGCAAAGGAAGGGCAGATGTATACTTCTTAGGGGAAAGCAAATGACTTTCATGAAAGAAGAGTGGGCCTTTAGAAGGACAGATGGGGGGTAAGATAGTCTGCAACAATCTGTCTGGGTATCGTGTTGACCTCTGGTCTCCTCAGCAGTGATAAGAGTTGTCTTCCTTGGTTAATGAAACTCCAAGGAAGAGGATTGATAACAATTGAGTTCCTTTTGGAGGAAGGAGAGATAAGGAAAGTTCAGAGAAAGCCTCTCTGTGCATCTGCTTTTTTTCAAGTGTCTACAGCTCAAAATAACCAGTATGTCAAAGTGGCACATTTTGGGGCAGTATGGTTCATGACTTCTCATAAACTACAGAACTGTAAGATGATAAACTTGTGTTATTAAGTTAGTGGTAATTTGTCACAGCTGCGGTGGAGAAGTAAGACAATCTGGACTATTCTACCTTTAAAAAAGAAACTGCTATTCCACAATCCCCTCCCCAGTGGCTGACCCATTGGTTTTCTAGATCTCCCTTTAAAATTCATGGCCAGTCTCTTCTAACAATTTGAGGGTCAATTATCTCAACTTAATAGGTTATATTGTGTGAGAAGCAACCAAGTTTTAACATTTGCTGCTAAGTGGTCTAATTTCCCTTTCTCGCAAATGATTTTTGTCTAGCCAGCAAGACCACATTCATCGAACAATTCTAGAAGAGTGCAAAATAAAGCATTCAATGTTGGATTGCTGTAAGGGAGGGGAGAGATTAATATTAGCTGGAAATATTGACTATGGCTTTGAGGAAAAACTATAACCACTGTATGCCGGATCTAAAAAAAGCTACCACTTAGGAAGTACCAACTTTTGCTCCATATACGTCATCTTATTTAACCTTTAGAACAATTTTCAAAGGGAGAGATTGTTGTCTACTTTTACAAACGAGGACATCAAGGCTCAGTCCAGGAAATAACTAGTTCAAGTCCAAGAAGGACTGTGTAGAGGGTCCCTTGATTGATCAGATAACCGTTTCCTTTGTGATAAGATTTTGCATCGTGGCCTCCTATTGTCTAAATTCCTTAGTTTGATGACCTGATACACCTTTGGGAAGGGTTACAGGTAAACCCTCTCCCTCCAGCTATGGGGAAAAGCAGATGATTTTCTTTACTCTCAAGAGGTATGATTGGCTTTAAGAAACAATAGTCCTAATATGTAATTATAACTGAAGTCATGTCAGCAGTGCTTCTAAAATGGTCATATGTTAAGCACCTGGAACTTCAAAAAATCCCAGTGTCCAGGCCACACTGCACACCAATTACACCCTAAACTCTAGGAGTGGATTTAGACAACAATAATTTTTTAAAGCTTCTAAGGCGATTCCAAGTTTAGGAACTTTTTTTTTTTTTTAACATTTTTAAGTTTACTTATTTAGAGAGAGAACATGAACAAGGGAGGGGCTGAGAGAGAGGAAGAAGAGAGAGAATCCCAAAGAGGCTCCTCACTATAAGCACAGATCTGGACGTGGGGCAGGAACACAAGGCCTCGAGATCATGTCCTGACCCAAAACAGAGAGTCGGATGCTTAACCACCTGACCCACCCAGGTGTCCTCCCCAGTTTAGGAGCTCTTCATCTGCAAAGCAGAACCTCATTTTGGTTGTTATAGCCCCAGCACTGATTGGTTTATGGTATGTAACAGTGAAAAGGGCACACGAGCTTTGAATTTCTAACATTTATTCATTTTTGAGAGACAGAGACAGAGTGTGAGCAGGGGAGGGGCAGAGAAAGGAGGACACAGGATCTGAAGCAGGCTCCAGGCTCTGAGCTGTCAGCACAGAGCCCAACACAGGGCTCAAACTCAAGAACCACGAGATCATGACCTGAGCTGAAGTCGGACACCTAACTGACTGAGCCACCAGATTCCCTAAGCGCACAAGTTTTTAAATGAATATTTTGAGTGGATCACCCATTAACTTGGCTTTTTACAGTTAGAAGCTTAATGAGAATAAGGTTATCTTAAGCCGAAGATTCATTTGACAGATTTTGGATGTCTGAGTGTATAGATGAAATATCCTTTTTTCTAATGCTGCATTTTTTTTTATATTCACAATTCTTCTAATGCCTTCATTCTCTGTAACTTCTCTATTTATATCACTATACATATTTAGAGAGAGTCAACCTTTCCAGCCTTTGACGATGAAGGGGGTCCTACTGTATTGACTTTAAGACAAAAACTCAGAAGCAGGAAAACCTTTTAAAATGTAATATAAATAAAGGAAATCCAAACAAAGACATTACCAGTCTTGTGATGTGGAGTAGAAAACTCCTGTCCCAATGGGGCCAGGCAGGAAATCTAAATAAACGAAATGGACTGGTGTTTTTAAAGAGAATGGGGGAGGCACGGAGAGGGACAGAACGGAGGGAGTAGAGTGTATCCATTGTTGCCAGATCTTCCTTTTTTTTAAAGAGCAGCCAACTCGGGTTGTTTATTTTTAAGTGTCAATATGTTTCTTGATGACTGTTCAAACAATTATAAAACACTGTGTCTTTCAGACAAAACATGAGTGTGCTGGGACTCAGCCGCACCAGCGTCCATACTTTGAAGCATAGACTATGGTGGATTTATGAGGCCAAGTGTCCTCCGGTGAGTCTCCGTGGGATTCAGCCTTGGTTAGAATGATAGCAGGTGGTGCAATCCTTAATTTTTTTTTTTTTTTACTCAAGAGATAAGATCATTCGCCATTGATTAGACTGTTAGTCATGATTAGTCATTATTGGACATTGAGATAAAAATGATCACAAGATTGAACAGTTCTGTATTAATAGCATTTCCTGAAATACTATTTTTTGTGTGCTTTGTATAGCAAATATGTATTATTTAATAACAGCATCTATCAGTAAAGATTGAAGACTAATCCATGGCTACAGAAGAGCTCATGGAATAGTGGTAAAAGTGGCTTTTGAGATAGAAAAAGCATTGAAGGACAGGGTATAAGATGAGGAAAGAGATGAGAACCCAGGAAAACTGCATTTGTACCTCTTTGAGGGAAACTGGTAGAATACTTACTTAAAAAAAGGTTTTGATGAGGATGGAAGAATTATAGAAATGCATTTTTATAAATACTTTGATCTCTTTCTTCATTCTAGTTATTAGCAAACTCAAAGCAAAGGTTTTATTTTGCTTTGCTTACTACATGCAAAGCATGTATAGGCCAAATTCACTGTGTCTGACCCTCTTCTACCTCCTTTCAACTTTCATTTCCTCTGTGCTAGATGCTTTGAATTACATCTAATAATAGAGATTGGCTACAGTCAATTAGTTCTGGAGCGTGGTAAGATGAGTTACCTGCAATCCACAGTGGTCAGAAGCATAAAAAATCTTTTAATTTCTTAGCCTCCTACTTCCAAATATGCAATTCCTTGATAAACCTGTTACTTTCCTTTCAACCCCAGCCTCTGTTCAGTTTCCTGGTTTGTTAATAGAAAAATTCTTAGTCCCACATAAAAAAAGTAATCATGAAAAAGGACAGTTGATGTTCACCCCCCTTTTGTTATAAACATAACCACAGCTGCGGAAGGGGAAAAGGAAGTGGCAGTGATAATTCTGTATTTTTTAACATCACAGAATTTGATAGCTGGAAGGGATTAAAACCTATCTGGGCATGCCCTTGTTTTTACAGTGTGGATTAGTGACTTGGCCAAGGTCACACTTCTGGCCAGAGGAGGCACTAGTCCCTAAGCTACATGTTTTGACTTTGACATCACTATGAAGCTCCTCACAATTTCCAAGACCATATTTGATCCTTATAACAGCACCATGCAAGAGGCAGGATAGGAATTACCATCTCATTTTACAAATGATTAAACTGGGTCTCCAAAGTATCGAATTATCTTCAAGGTCAAGTAACTAGAAGCCAGAGTTCTCCATCATATTCAGGACCTTCTAGAGGTTGAAATTGTCTAAGCTAATTCCATTTCTTGAAACTCCCATTATCTTGAAAAATCCCCAAACAAGATCACATTTATTTTAAAAGTTTACATCAAAAAAATAATTTCTTCTGGGGCACCTGGGTGGCTCAGTCAGTTACGCATCTAGCGTCCAGCTTTGGCTCAGGTCATGATCTCGCGGTTCTTGGGTTCAAACCCCACATCGGGCTCTGTGCTGACAGCTAGCTCAGAGCCTGGAGCCTGCTTCATTCTGTGTCTCCCTCTCTCTATGACCCCCCCCACCCCCGCAGTCATGTTGTCTCTGTCTCTCAAAATAAAAAAAAAAAAAAATCATTTCTTCTAACAACCCCCCACCTCCAAAGATGACTGTAAGTGGAAGCTCATCTGGAGAGAATATCTAAAGTCTACATTTCAGACTTCAGTGAATGAGAGCAAGGCTAAATTTTCCTCTTGAATAACCCCTGACCTTGGTGGAGGAAGGAAGAGGAGAAAGGCATAGAGAGGTGGTGAGACCATAGCACCTGCCTGAAATAAAGCAGTTAAAACTTAAGAGTTTCTTAGGCCACCCATAATTTCTATATAGATAGGGCAGCAATTTCTGGAATCTCTGGTTTGAAGGTGCAGTTGCGTAAATCTTTAAGAGCATTTATCAAAGTACAAGATCTCAGAAGAGGTAGGAATGAGCAGATGTTATTGGTTGTGGATGGAGGGCCAGGTGGGAAAGACTGGCCAAATTGTTGTTGGCTTTCTCCACCTATATTTGATACAGTGTAGAATAAGTCATCAGTGGACTGCTTTCACAGAGAAGTGAATAAAATCTCCATCTACACCCTCCATCCCTCTCTTTATGCTTCATTGCTAACAAAGAGGGTTCTGTCCTTTTATTGTTAATTGTGGCCTTAAAAAAATAATTCTTTATGGGTGCCTGGGTAGCTCAGTTGGTTGAGTGTCCAACTTAGGCTCAGGTCATGATCTGCGGTTCATGGATTCAAGCCTCGCATCAGGCTTTGGGCTGACAGCTCAGAGCCTGGAGTCTGTTTCAGATTGTGTCTCCCTCTTTCTCTGCCCCTTTCCTGCTCATACTGTCTCTGTCTCAAAAATAAATAAACACTAAAAAATTTTTTTAATTAAAAAAAAAAAGAATTCTTTGGATTCCCTTGTGCTTACCATTTCTGGTTCTTTCCAGACCAACTTCCAGAACCAATGACCATAGTGAAAACTGAAATGTATCTATGAAAATAATGTCTCATTGTAAAGGTACCTATCGTTTTGAAGACATTTTCACATTTGGCACCAGGAAACAGGCAGGAAAGAAACTATTACCCTATTTTACAAATGCTTAAGCTGAATCTTATAGATAAGCTTATATACATAGTTATATAACTGTGCCCCAGAAACAGTTTCCACAGTTCCATTTCAATTTTTTTAAGTGTATTTATTTTGTAAGGGATGCAGAGAGAGAAGGGAGAGAGAGAGAGAATCCCAACCAGGCTCCACGCTGTCATCACAGAGCCTGATATGGGGCTCGAACCCATAAACCATGAGATCACGACCTGAGAGGACACCAGGAGTTGGACGCTTAACTTACTTAGCCATCCAGGCAACCCCATAGTTCTATTTCAATTCTGTAGATTCTCTAAAAGATCACTTTGCTAAGGACTCAGAACTTGGGAAAAGTTCATGTCTGATTTTAAAATTCAGGATATTTTTATCTTGTTTATCACAGTATACCCAAAAACTTCAAGAGTTTTGTGTGTTCGTGTTTTAGTGTTTACGAAATCCTGCAACTATTTTTAAACAATTCAGTATTTATTTTGGACTCCAATCCGGATTTCATTCACTCCTGCAGTTTTCCAGTGGTCAGCTATTTCTGTGTTGTTAGCTGTTTATCATGACCGCAATCAGTTTGGGAGAGATTTGAGGGGGACAACTTGATATCATTCTTGGTGTTTTTGCTATTCAAAATTTGATAGATGGCTTTTCAGGAATACTGAGGGACATCATACTTACCATTGACTGACAAACACTCCACTAAAATTAGTCTTTTCTAAAATCATGGGAAACTGTTCTCGTTTGACATAAAACAGTTTTTCTACGCACTGCAATGTATAATTTAAGGCTCTATTACTTTTTATTTTTCCAAAGTACTTTCACATATGTGATCTCTCTAAAATCTAGGAGTGGGAAGATTATGTACCATTCTTTCAGTTTTCACCATAGGAAAAAGAAAAGGCTAATTTTGCCCAGTGTTGTGTAGATAATTAGTGGCAGACCATGAACCCTAAGTAACTCCCGGTTTGCCTTTTAACCATTCTTTTTATGTGTTGACCTAACAGGGGAGCAATGATTTTGGCCAACCAGCTGGCATTTTAATATGTGAGGAAAATAACAGTTTGTGTCCCCTCCTTCAGTGCCAGCTACCTGTTCCTTTCTATCCTTGGCCACATGAAAGAATCCTTGGATCTTAGATGAGAGGAGCCCCTTTTTGATTTGAAATACTGGCTACTCTTGTCAACATCCTCATTATCTGTCATATGTATTCTGCCACTTGGTTTATAGTCAATGTAGCGCTCCAGGATGCCGTTTCGTCTTTTTTCAAGTTTTATGTGTTTACCCTAGTCTTGCCAATATAACAAGGTTTTTATAGGTAGGGACTAAGACTTTTCCAGGTGGGTTCCTTTTTTTTTTTTTTAAGTTTGTTTTGAGAGAGTGTGAGAAGAGGAGGGGCAGAGAGAGAGAGAGAGAGAGAGAGAGAGAGAGAGAGAGAGAGAGAATCCCAAATAGGGCTCCACACTGTCAGCACAGAGCCTGATGGCGGAACTCAAACTTCTGAACTGCGAAGACCTGAGCTGAAATCAAGAGTAAGACACTTAACCGACTGAGCGAGCCACCCAGGTGCCCCTCCAGGTGCGTTCTTGAATTCAACTGCGTATTTTGTTTTTTCCTCAAGGTACCCTGCATTTGGCTTCACAGGATGTATATTAAGATTCCCCCCTCCTTTTATCTATCTTCTCCTACTGGAAATGTAAACAGAAAGGACCACTGCCAGATGCTTGTTTCTTCTCACACGCCACACTTTTAATTTTCTTCCTAGTGAAACGATCTCCTTTTGTTTCAAATTAACGTCCAGATTTGAATGGCGAAGCTTCAAATGAAAATCGGAACCAGCTGCATAAATTGTAGATTCCGGTGTAGAGTGAAAATGTGTCATTTTTTTTCTCAGAAAGGGGAGAAAAGTGCCATTAAAGGCATTGAAATGTAGTTTTCTTTAAAAATGTTTTATTATAAAACTTATTCGGGGTAATGGTGTTACATAAGTAATCTTATAAATTACAAAAAATATTTTTGGAGTCCTAATCTTATACATTAAAATTCTACTTTATTAATGTAATATCTTGATTGATAATATAATTTTCTGGCTTAATTTTCTGTAATTTTAATAGAGCTGTTTATTAGATCATCAAAATTTATTTTTCATCAGTGGATTTAAAAGGGTTGTTAGTCACCCTTGGCGTATGAAAGATTACAAGTAATTTTCGATGCGTATATGTAATTTTGAGAAGATATTTCTGCTGCTGGCCCTGTTACAGGAGCTGTTAACATTTTACGAAATGTAGCAACATTGGGATAAATTTCCAATAAATTATTTTGATATATATTTTGATAAATTTCTGATAAATTCTCTAGAGTGGAGGATTCTTGGAACAATTTTTCTAAAACTTCATACAAATCAGTTCTGTGTAAGTCTGAATTTAGTTTTTAAAAACTTTTTTTAATGCTAATTTATTTTTGAGAGTTAGAGTGCGAGCAGGGGAGGGGCAGAGAGAGAGGGAGACACAGAATCCGAACTCGGCTCCAGGCTCCGAGCTGTCAGCACAGTTGGATGCTTAACCTGTGAGACACCCAGGCACCCCCTGAATTTGTTTTAAGTGTAAATGGCATTAAATACAATGGCATTTTCATTTTCCCTCTGAATTTTCTGTGATTTGGGGGAAAAACTGAAAGAGACTTTAAGATCTGTATATTGTTACTCATTCTATTGTGTGTCTTCAATCACAAGAACAAAAATAATTTAGGGATACCTGGTTGGCTCAGTCAGTAGAGTGGATGTGACTTTTGATCTAGGGATCCTGGTTTCAGGTTCCATGTTGGGTACAGACATTACTTAAATGATTAAAAAAAAAAACCTTTAAAAACATAATAAAAAATAACTTAAAAATTGTTTTCTTTGTTAATATTTGGTTCAGCCAAAGGTTCATATAGAAATAGTGGTCTTTTTCATTGAATATGGTAATTTTAAAATTATTTCCATTTTCAAGTCCGTAGATACTTGCTTTACAGTATTGCAGCAGTTCTCAAAACCAGTTTCCTAACTCTAAGAATAATTCTAATAATTCCCTGATGTGCTTTATTTCCATGTCCATGTATACAGATTTAATTTTGTAATAACTTACTGACCAAGTTTACCACCTGAGTGCAGACAGTTACGATCACATCAGTTCAGCCAGAGGGAGAGTCACTATGTGTGTGGATAGGGTAGTGACAGGCCCTGGGGACAGATGAGCAAGCTGGCCTTCCCCAAGCCTCTTCTCTCTCCTGTGGCTGCTGTTGGATTGCCCATCTAGGCCCAGCTCCCAGCCCCGCCACTCAGGCCCTTCGGCCCCTGGGCTGGCTGAGGCTGCTGTGTGTGCCCGCTGGCAGCCATGCCCATGGACCCGAATCCTCGCGTGTGTGGACCATAGCCGCTTGCACGCATGGCTGCCTGGGTTTCTCTGCTCATTCCCGTGCTCCACTGTCCCATTAGACTTTGCTGTGAAACACAAGTTCAAGAATAAAATAGTACGAATTTTAAGACGGCAGAACATTAAAACCAAGTGTGACCCTGTGTAAAGGCACAGATCACATGCCCATGAAGCCCGCCTTGACAAGTAGGCCTTTTTGAGCAATTTCTCCAGCCCCCAATTCAGCGATTAGCTAACAAAATTAGCACTCGGTGTCTACTGCCCTGCCTAGCTTTCTGGCATTGTCTGACATCAACCCCACACACTCTCTTCGGACCTGTCCCAACAAGGTTTATTGGCCTTACTCTTGGGTACCACTTCCTGCTTCTCTGCTAATACTGCCTGCTCTGAGTGTATTGTCCCCCCTTATCAGTTAGGCCTGTGTATTGCCTTTCCTCCCCTGCCATTTCACGAACTCTTGTTTATTTCACTTCTCTGTCCTTCAGTCCTGATACCTGGCATGAGTGCCTTTGCCTCAGCCTCTGCTTTCAAGAGAACCCGAGTTCTAACAGTTAGTACAGTGTGTGGAGATGTGCTTTGAGGGGCTAATTTTACTGTGATTAACTAGACCTCTAACCTCTAACATGCTGGCAATCCCATTTCAGATGCCAACATTCATTCATTCAACAAATATTCATTGAGTGCTTACTCTGTGCCGGGTAAAGAATAACAGGAAACGAAACACAAAAATTCCTGCCTTCATGGTGCTCACATGAGAAATGTTTTAGAGAGAAATAAAGCATGGGGAAAGAGGTTGTGAATGTGGCAGGAGATTTGCAATTTTAAAGAAGGTGTCTGGAATGGCCTTACTTGGACAGATTTCAGGGATAGCGGGAACTATGTCGAAGCCTGAGAGAAAGGGTTTAAATTGGAGGCGAGGACAAATGCAGAAACCCTGAGGTGATAGAGTGCCTGACTGTGGTCTGGTAGTGACACAGAGCCAATATGGCTGGAGGGCAGTGGTCAAGAGCATAATCCTAGCAGATGAGGTAGAGAAACAAGGCCAAATCTGGTAGGACCATGAAGAATCCCATCCAGAGTTGGCGTGTATGAGGGAAACAGACTTCTCGTAAAAGAGTGACTTTATCCGCTTCCAGAGGCAGCAGAGCCTTGCATACGGAAAGCCATTCCAACTGGATACCACAAACTCAACCTGTTCTCCCAGTTCATTGTTCTGGCTTTCAAACAATTTTAAGCAGACCTTTCTAAATTTTTTCGTTTGATAAGATGTTCAAACTTTCCTCCTAACATGGGTATGACACTTTGATTTCTTGATTAAAAATGCTTTCTGAAACCTATTTATTTTTATGCAATAAGACATGTAAATTACATACGCTATTGTCTTTAGTCAGAAGAGATCTTTTGTTTACTGGTAGAAATACTTTACTTCAATCACTGCCTACATTCTTTGAAGAGGAGCTTAAGATGTTGCATACATAATTACTCTTGTTGTTTAAAAATGCAGAGTTTCCACCCATTTGAATTTGCATTTTGATTTTTGTTTCCTTTGTTTGGCAACCAAATATCATTTTCTAGTTAGCCAAGTATGTAAGTGAAATCTAAGCCTAACTGTTTTAGCTAAGAGGTAGGATGTGAATAGACCATTCCATTTTATATGGAATCAATTATTCTCTGCCATAATTAAGTCAGGATGGCATAAAATTAGTTTTCTGGGTCTTTAGTCAACAGTGTTTTTGTTCAAAGTTTTGAAGATCATTTGAAGTCACTGAATCATTGAGAGGAGGCATCTTTCCCAGAACTCTAAGTGCTGACAGAGCACAATGGACCAATATTCATACCCCAGAAGGCACAATTCAACCTGTATCACCTACATTTTCCCCCCACCCACTCTTCCCTAAGTTTCTGTTTCTCTCTTTATGTTTCAGGTCCTTTCTTTTTTTATTTTTATTTATTTTTTTTTAGGTGTTGTATGTTTTGTTTTATATTGCTTTGGTCCTTTCTTATACTCTGCTCCCTTTCTCCAAACCATCTACATTTAAAAGTCCACCACATTGCGGTGGGAAGGGGAATGGTGATCTAGATGACAGGCAGGGCAAATAGTTCCGGCTCTACTTGTTCTGCCACCAAAAGCCCTGTCTCCATGCTAGGGACCTGCTCCCAGTGCCCAGGGAATGTTTCCACAAGAACAACATGTTCTCTTCACTTGGCCAGATTAATGACCTGTGAAATCTGTAGTGCAAGAGCTTAAAAGGGGTGTGTAAAAATAACTCCCACACTTGAACAATTCTACTTCAGTGTAGCAGATGAAAACTTTTTCTTCTCTTAGGCTCACTACTGTCCATTCCCTGAGGGTAGGGGTCAGCATCTTTGTGGTTTGCTCTTGTTTCCCTAGTAGTAAAGGAAATGCCTAGAACATAGCACTTACCTATTTCTGGCATACATAAACAAAGAGCAAACTTTATACAGGGCATTGTTGTATTTGGTTTATAGAAGACCTACCTGAAAGGAGCAATGTGATTGAAGAATTGATGTTGAGAATTTGTTGAATCTGTTGGTTAACATACGTCAAAAAGAACAAATCCCTATTAAATTTGCCCGAACTCTGCTTGGGTGGCTCAGTCAGTTAAGTGTCTGACTTTGGCTCAGGTCATGATCTCATGGTTCATGGGTTCGAGCCCCGCATTGGGATCTGTGCTGACAGCTCAGAGCCTGGAGCCTGATTTGGATTCTGTGTCTCCCTCTCTCTCTCTGTCCTTCTCCTGCTTGCTCTCTGTCTCTCTCTGTCGCGAAAATAAATCAACGTTTATAAATATATGTATTTTAAATTTGCCCGAACTCAAATAATCACTTCTTGCAAATGGCCTGTAGCATTCAGATGGATGGAGTAGGACTGAATCTTTCCATGTACCAGAGCAAATTTATTTTGTTATGTAGAGGGGCATTCAGCAATTGACTCATCTTGGTGAGCTCATGGCACTGAGCTATTAAATTTAAATAGGAATTTAAAATAAGACCTATTTCTGAAGTCTGTCCTGTAGTACAGATCTGTTCTTTTATGCCCTAGAGCACTCATTCACCAGTTGTCTTCACCTGCATCTTAATGTGGTTAATGTGCTACCAACGGGTTCTGCCTGCTCTAAGCAGAGATGGGGGTTCAAGCTCAGCCAACCAGAGCATCCCTTTCCCTGGGCTGCAGTGATTGGATTAGGGATGAGCTGATGAGCCAATCAGAACCAATAAAATGCAATCATAAGTCTACTGCGACACTGGAAGGAGATCCTTTCCCTTTTGCTCCAGAGTGTAGTTAGGAAGAGCTAACTAACTAAAGTTAGGACTTTAGGTGTGTGCCCTAGGAGGGGCGAGTCTGTTTGATAATAATGAAACTAACGAGGAGAGTGGAATTGAGAGACTGAGAGAAATAGGGTCAAATTTGGGTCACTAATATAATTCAAAACCCTGATGAATCTGCACCTGAAGCCATGCCTATCTCTGGACTTTTCGTTAATATGAAGCTGAAAATTTTAATATTTATTTAAGTTAGTTTATGTTGGATTTTTGATCCTTTATGACCAAAAGAATTAAAAGTAATAATACATATGATTATGATAAAAAGCCTACTGAATCCTTTTTTAAAAATCCGAATGTATTTGTACATATATATGTATATATATATATATATATATTTTTTTTTTTTTTTTTTTTTTTTTTTTTTGGTCCCTTGATCAAACTTGCCAGGAATTTGTTTCTGTTTTCTCAGCTTTTCAAAAATTATCAGCTTTTGTTTCTCGTGATTCTTTAGTATTTTTGTTTCCAATCCTAATAAATTACATTCTTATCTTTATTATTTCTTTTACTGTACACGCTTTGCCTCTATTCTTTGTGGGTTTTTTTTTTCACTTCCTCTGTTGAAAACTTTAATTTTTTGTCCTTTGTCCTTTCTAATAAGTGCACTTAACAGTTTAGATGGCTAAGTACTACTTTAACTGCATCCATCAGGCTTTAATATATAATATTTTCATGTTACTTAGTTTTAAAAGGTTTTCCTACTTCCATTTTGATTTAATTTTTAATCTATAGACTCTTTACAATTATATTTAAAATTTTTCAAATGTGGCTATTTGGGGAAGTTATATTTTTCTTCATATGTTCCAGTTTTAATGACTTAAGAGTAGAAAACGTAGTAATATGCTGATTTTTTGGAGATATTTTTCCTAGATCACTTAATGTAAAGTCAGAGTTTATACATGTGTTTGGAAAATTGAGTTCAGTATTCATGTACAAATTTCCATTAGACATAGATTCATAATTAGTTTAAATCCTTAATATCTTTATTATTTCAGGTTTGTTTTACCTATAAATTGCTGAGAAGGATGTTAAAATCATCTATTATAATTATAGACTTGCAAATTTCTTATAATTGTGTCAGTATTTTAGCATATATTGTAGTCATGTTAACTATATGCTCAGGATTATTCTTTAGGTAAATTGTGTCTTTGTCATGTAATATTTTTGTCTTAAAATCACATTAATAGGATATTCAAATAGCTACACCAGTTTTCTTCTGGTTAGTATGTATCTGTTAAATCTTTTCTGATTCTTTTTCTCTGAGCTTTTCTATGTTCTTCTGTTTAAATACTTTTGTCAACATATATTTTAAAAGTTACAAATTTCATCTAATAGGTTAATCATTAAAAGAGAGATAATGCACAACTAAAAAGTTAAAAGGAGAAAAACGAAATAAAAATACTAGGTTAAATCAAAAGAAGAAAGGAACTAAGGAATAAAGGAACAAAGAACAGGACAAATACAAAACAAAAAGTACGATATGAGATTTGAACCCAATGATATCAATAAAAAATTTTCATTATAATTCACATTCCAACTAAAAGATGGAGATTGTCAGAGTGGATTAAAAAAACCCTGACTGTATTCTCTGGATTCTTTCTTCTTATCAAGTGAGATCACTAGAGCTCAGTTTGGACTATCTTATTCTAGTTTACAAAATGCTTGCTTTTGCCTGAGCTATATGTCACACTGTCTACTTGTCGTGTTCAATGATGTAAGAAAAAGCCATATACGGAAATTTTCTGTGGTATCTGCAGACCCCTCATTAAAGGCCTGACGTACTGGGTGGCTCAGTGTTTTGTATAAGGTTTCATGCTATAAATCTCTCCTAGAGTTGGTGCTAGGAAAATGTTTGGTTTCCTGACAAACCGAAAGCTTTCTCTCATTAGTTACATGAAGTGACATTTTCCTTTCCTGTCCTATACACTTAGGAGGAAATCTTGTGATTATTTTTAGTGATTGTCTTTGGTCTCAGTTTTTGCCAGAACCATTTCTTCAGTTAACCACCACAAAGTGCTTGAACACTAACTCTATTTGGAGAAAACAGGAAACAAAAGTATATAAGGATTTAAAAAGTGGTGAAGACCTATAAACAAATAATTATAGTATGGTTAGGGAGTGCTGTGATAGAGGTATATACAAAGGGCTCTCAGGATACAGGTGGGAATGCTTAATTTTACCTGGAGTGGAGGAGCTAGGAAGGCTTCAAGGAAGAGGTGATGACATCTGAAGTAGAGTTTCTTTTTATTGTTTATTTATTTTTAAGAGTGAAGGTGCACATGTGAGCTGGAGCGGGGCAGAAAGAAGGTGAGAGAGAATCCCAAGCTAATGGTGCAGAGCCCCATGCGGGGCTTAAATTCACAAAACCTGAGATCATGACCTGAGCCGAAATCAAGAGTCAGAAACCCACTTGCCCTGTAGGAGGCCCTCTTAATCAAGAGGGGGGCACCTGGGGGGCTCAGTTGGTTAAGCGTCTGACTTTGGCTCAGGTCATGATCTCACAGTTCCTGGGTTCAAGCCCCGCGTCAGGCTCTGTGCTGACAGCTAGCTCAGAGCCTGGAGGCTGTCTTCAGATTCTGTGATTCCTTCTCTCTCTGACCCTCCCCTGCTCACGCTGTCTGTCTGTCTGTCTCTCTCTCTCTCTCTCTCTCTCTCTCAAAAATAAATTAAAATCATTAAAAAAATTAATCAAGAGGGGAAACGATAAAGGAAAAGATAGTATTATACAGATATATGTATTATTACATATATATGTAAAAGATAATACTCATTATTTGCCTATGCATACATTTACAAGTTCTGAACACCCAAAGTCCTTATTGACAATTTAAAAAGAAAATTACAGACTAGAAATATTTGTAAAATATATAAGTGGTTAATATATCCTATATTCAAAGAGCTACTAAAGTTAGTAAAATTAATTTTTTAATGTTTGTTTCTGTGTGTGTGTGTGTGTGTGTGTGTGTGTGAGAGAGAGAGAGACAGACAGACAGACAGACAGACAGAGTATGAACAGGGAAGGGGCAGAGAGAGAGGGAGACCCAGAATCTGAAGCAGGCTCCAGGCTCTGAGCTGTTGGCACCAAGCACAACATGGAACCCATGAAATGTGAGGTCATGACCTGAGCTGAAGTCAGATGCTTAATTGACTAAGCCACCCAGGTGCTCTGTTAATTTTTTGAATGGGCAAAGGATACACACACACACACACACACACACACACACACACACACACACACACATATGTATATAGGCATTTCATAGAAGATGGAATGCAAATGACCAGGAAATAAATGAAAAAACTGGTCAACTTTACTTTGTCAGAGATTCAAAGTCAAAAATGAGTATAATTTTTCAGATTGGCAAATTTTTTTCTTACTGTTTTTCTGTTCTTGAGAAATGACTTAATCCATACAGTAGGAAATAGTTAGATGCTACCAAAAAGAATATAACAGAACAAGCCTGCCTCTGAATGTAAATCCCTAGTCCGCCATGCTCTACCTTTAGGGACAGCCACTGTGAAGTTGACTTTTGTGTTTTCCCGGAAATGCTCTCTGTATATCAAGTACACAGTGGAAAACAATGTATAATAAATTTTAAGCAGGAACATGCCAGAACCCTTATTCTGGACATTGGTTTTTATTTTGTATCTGTCTACTTGATGATGTTTTAGATCCATAAAGCATTCTGTCCTTCAGATGAACCATAATTAGATTTTTAAGCTGTTCTTAATCTTTTGCTGTAATAATACCACAGGGACTATCCTGTGTGTTCAAGTACACCTGCAAGATGAACTCTGAGAGGTGGAATTGCTGAGTTAGAGTTCGTGCATTTCAGATTTTATGGATATTACCAAACTGCCTTCCAAAGTGGTCACACCCATGTCACTTCCAGAACTATAGATGTTGAAGGACACGCATCAGGCTGTTAACACAAGTGACCTCAGGGGTTGGAATGGGTAAGAGGGATACTTGACGTTTTTCTTTTTCTTTTTAAAAAAATTTTATTTATTTATTTAGAGACCACCAAGTGGGGAAAGGACAGAGAGACAGAAGGAGATGCAGAATCCCAAGCAGGCTCTGTGCCATCAGCATAGAGCCTGATGTGGGGCTCAAACCCACAAATCATAAGATCATGACCTGAACCAAAATTAAGAGCCAAATGCTTGACCAATGAGCCACCCATGTGCCTGAAGTTTTTCTTTATACACCTGTGATTTATTTTACTTGTTAGAGGGCCCATGAATTACTTTGTAGTTATTTTTTAAAAATAAAATGAATAGCAATCTGATATATATGGGGAGAAGGGAAAATGAAGCAGACACCTGGGATAGTGAAAAAACTGTTTAAATGAGCTTTTTTTTTTTTTTTTTACTGTAAGCCTTTTTTGAAGTAGGAACCCTACAAATGAATGTAAGTATGAAATATATCAGTGCTTGGCTAAAATGGAAAGTATAGACTTCTCTTGGTGTAGATGAGCCCCTAAGGAGGTGAAGACCCATTATCTCCACCGTTTACCTGCCTAATTTCTCTTTTTATGCATACCATTAAAAGGCTGGAAAATATTAGTGCCTCCTCCAAAGTGCTACATGAACTCCTCTGATTTATTCAAGCCGTTAACAAGAGTGCACCCCTGACTCTTACTCATCAAGCACAAATGAGGTTTTAAAGATCTTTTTTACATATTTACCTCCATTTAAAAAAATATACCCCCACTTTTTTTTTTTCATTCCTGCTGGTAGCCCCTTTTAGTAGTCTATAGGAGTCGTCTATGCTCCCGGAGGGCTAAGGCCCTAAGAGGGTGTAGGAAAGAACAGGGCATTGTTCATCAGTGACTTTGTGAAAGGATGTCTTCTGTGCATTTCTGTCCCTTCGGGCAAGTACTGTGTCCTAGGGCCAACCGAGGAAGGCCCTGCCGCTGTGGGGCTTTAAAGCAAGACTTTACTGTATGGAGTAAGCAAGACTTTCAGGGGAACTGGGAGGTTCCTGTAACTTTCTTGGGAAGGGGGGAAAAAGGCAGTACTTGGGGGCTTTCAAGCAAAGATGGGAGGAGCTATGCAGAAAAATAAAGGCTGGGCTGCTAGAGGATTGCAGAAAAGAGTCACATAGATTTTTTCCTTTAACAAGGGATAGTGTTAAATAAATTATTAAAGACTGTAAAAGCCACATGAATAAATATTACATTTTAGACTAATTTTTCCCCTTGTTTAAAGTTTTTATGTGTATGTCATCCTATTTGGAGAAACCGGGGTGGAGGGAGATGAGAAGGAGGGATGGGAGGGAGAGAAAGAAAAATTTTCTTTTCCCTATAGGAAAAGAAGTCAAACTCGACTTCACTTGGCACATAAAATGCTTGACCATATCTTCAGTGAAAGCCATCAGTTATCAAGCATAGAAGATATTAAAAATGCTTTTTTCTCAAAGTTCATTATTGATCAGGGAAGAAAGAATTAAAGCAAATGGGAACACCTGGGTGGCTCATTCAGTTAAGGATCTGACTTCAGCTCAGGTCATGATCTCACAGTTTGTGAGTTCGAGCCCTGCATCAGGCTTTGTGCTGACAGCGCAAAGTTCTGGAGCCTGCTTCGGATTCTGTGTCTCCCTCTTTCTCTTCACCCCTCCCCCACTCTCACGCTGTCTCTCTCTCTCAAAAATAATGAATAAATATTAAAAAGAATTAAAGCAAATGATTATGATCTGCATGATATTATAATGGGAGAAGCCATAGATGTAGTGCCAAAGAGGGATGATTCACTCTATGTGGGGTCAGGACAGGTTCCTTGAGGTGGTGACATCTCAAGGGTGTTTTGAAAGTGGACTGGGAAGCAGACCATGGGGAAAGGCTGGAAGAGCATTCCAGGCATATGTGCACTGCAGCTCGATGGCTCTGGGCAGCAATGGGGCAATGTACTCTTTTAAGAGGGGAAAAAGTAGAAGGTAAGAGTAGAAGGAGATGAGCTTGCTTCATTCACCCACAAAACTCTTCCCCTCTTTCTCTGGTAACTCCCTAACTGTCCTTCAAGATGCTGGTCAAATGCTGCCTTTTCTTTGAAGTCTTCTGCTGTGTGCTGTGTATACTCTCGATTAATATTAATCACACATAATTGCGTGGCAAAAGGTCTCCCACTTGAGATGTGGTTGTTTGTACTTTGGGAGTTAGACGTGTCTGATAATTTGGAATGGGTAGATCTTCTGCAAATGTTTGTGAAAGGGACTGAGGACCAGTCTGGGAAAAAACTTGAGGAAAAGCCAAATGTGACAAGCTATGTGATAACAAAGTCTCAGTTGTTACAAAGCAGAGCAATTTGAGGACCACATTATGTCCATGTGATAATGGTTAGGTGCTTATTTCTCACCTCCAAATCTGGTCTGAGGTCTCTGTGACCCCTCAGGCTGGGACTCTGCTCTGCTGAGAGAAAACCCTAGTGGGAGATGGCAGTTCAGAAGAAGAGAAAAGGGACTTGCTTCTCTCTACACTCTGTTCTGTGCCAAAGGAATTGTGCTTCACCCGAATACAACAGTTGGTTACCAATCCCCCTCAGAGCACAGTGATAGTTGGGTGGGACCCCTTCTCAAGATCAGATTTTAGCTTTGGAGGTCTCCTCCTGCAACCTAGGTTGTAAAAGTCCCAAGTTTTCCTCTTCGTTCCTCAGGCTACGGACAATGGTTGCTTCCTGCCGTTATTACCACTATATTACCTTGGTGTCCCTTGGTGATTTTTTGGTCTTCAATACCTGTTTAAACAATTCCCTATTATAGATTGTCTCTGTTAGAACCATGAATGTGGCTGCTATTTTCCTGTTTGATCTTGACTGATACTCCTTTCCATTGGGTTCCCCATGAACATATCTATGAATCCTATGAGATGTGAGTGAAAAATTGAAAGATAATTTTCTGTAAAAATGGTACTGGCCACAATCTTTCTAAAACTCTCCTGCTGAAGAATTCTCTCATAGGACTCTTAGGTATTCCACAGAGTGTTAGGGTTTAATCTAGCACTGAGATAAGAAGTTCAGATCTAGAGGAGAGGGAAATTTGGCAGATGGCCAGGCAAGTAATATAAATGAATGAAGTAGGTTAAGTCAGTGAAACAAGAGAGGTAGGTCATTGGTAAACTGGAGACCAAGTTCCTGGTCAATATGGACAACTACACAGTTTCAGCCTATCACTGCCAAGTGGGAATGTGGAGCCGGTATGGTCTACATTTTCTAGAAAGCTTAAAATCAATATTTTCAGGGGAAAGTAGTTAACAATGAATTCAAATTAAAAATAACTATGAAGCTCAAAGTCCTTCAAATCAAACAGTACCTTTTTTTTTTTTTAACATTTGTTTATATTTGAGAGAGACAATGAATGGGGAAGAGGTAGAGAGGGGTGGGGGGAGACCTAGGATCCCAAAGCAGGCAAAGGATCTCATACCAAGCACAGAGCCTGATGTGGGGCTCAGACCTGCAAACCGTGAGATTGTGACCTGAGCTGGAGTCAGACACTTAACCAACTGAGCCACCCAGGTGCCCCTCAAATAGTACCTTTTATTACTGTAGACCATTGGTCAGTATTTATCAAATCTGCGGAAGCTGATAAGATTTATTTGCAAGACTGGTAGAGCTTTAGAAACACTTGATGATCTTGAGAGATCTCTCTGCAAAGAACTTTGTTGCTATGATTGTGGATGTGGGTAAGAACCCGTGTATTCACATTTCTTCCTTATTAGATGGTAAGCTCCCTGTGGGACAAGGGTTATGGGGCAAGGATTTATGCCTAATTCATCCTTCTATCTCTAGCCCCTGGCATAATTCTTGGAATATAATAGTTTTAATGAATGGCTGAATGGATATGTGTATTATTGTCGTGTCCCGCCCCAGCCAGCAGGGCGGAGAATCCTCGCGGGGTTTCTTTCCTGAGGGAGGGAGAGAAAAACAGGGCAGGAGGGAGACGCAGAGAGTGAAGACAGCACACGGTTTCCAATCAAACCTCTAGCTTCTTTCTTCTTCTTCTTCTCTCTCTTTCATTAAGAAAATAATTCCTCTTATATAGAACTTTGGGGCGGAAAACTGACCCAGATCGGTTACCAGGTAAACAGAGTCAAATGCATATCAAAAGACGCGCCTAGACTTGCCTTTGCAATGCTGGGGAGGGGAAGCTAGCGCTGAATAATCCAAAATGCGGTTTTGATCTTTTGTGCACCTTGGCCACTCTACGTCTGGCCCAGCATGACCTACGCCAAAATCTTGGACCAGGAAATGGCAATCTCCAGCCTCCAGATGCAAATCTTGTTTACTGGTTCACTCCCTGGAGAGTGATAATCCTTGCCTGAGGCAGCCAGAAAACTTGGCGGCTTCCCACAAGTTATTAAGGAAACTAACGTGTATAACAGCTTGGAAATTAGACTTGGGTTCTACTCCTGGATTTATTACAAGCTGTGTGGCTTTGGAAAACCACTTATCTGAAATTTTCTTATCAGCAAAGTGGAAACACTAAAACCTGCCTTCCAAGAATTTCTGTTTTTATTCTTTATTAAAAAGCTGTATTGCAAGGTTTCTTACCCTCATTTTATTAAGATAATGTGAAAGTATCTTGTGGAGGGATTCACTAAGAATGGGGGTTGGAGAGGGATTCAAGTGTTTTTTCCTTCTTCGGTAGCTTGCTGTAGACCTATGGCACAACTAGAACTAAACCCATGCTGTAAAGTATCTTAGTCCAGTGCTACTGGACCTGTATGTGCCGACAGCCAATAATATACTTGGAG
Source organism: Suricata suricatta (assembly GCF_006229205.1). NCBI lineage: Eukaryota > Metazoa > Chordata > Mammalia > Carnivora > Herpestidae > Suricata > Suricata suricatta. Next base: position 39,926,834 of record NC_043709.1, on the reverse strand, counting down.
ATAATTCGATTATATTGTTAACATTGAATGATATTTCTACCAGACTGACTCTGCTCTGTTGAACACTGACCCACTATTATTGAGGAAAACCTTCCGCACTACCCACATTTGTGCAGCTCAAATCGCTTAAAGTATTTTTAAAAAGATGTGTCTTTGATTAATTTTCCTTTTCTGTAATATCTAAGGTTATGATTTGAGAAAAATAGCCCTCTTATGAAATGTACTTTTTGGATTTCTTCCCAGAAGTCACTTACTTTTCTTTTTCTCCTATTATTTGAAGAAATGAAACTTGTGCTTTCATGTAGTGCCAGTACTTAATGTGCTTGAGGTGTTTATGAAGTGGGCTCTGGATGCCACCGGATAGAAAGTTCCTTCCTCCTCATTTCTTCACTGTTAACTCACTGTTGCCTCTATCCAATGCCATGTAGCATCTCCATTAAATAGCATAGCCCTGAGGTCCCTCTCTGTTCCTCACTTCGGCCCCTACTTGGCTCTTAGTCTTAGGTCAAATATGAGTTTGGTCAGGTGATAGGGAGCAAAGACTAGTTTACCTCAGTGTGCACAGATTCTGGAAAAACAAACTTCATAGAGTTACACTGATTATAAATACCTATGTTTCTCACCCAATGAATTCACTTTGAACTGACTGACTTGGTATAACCATTAGCTTTTAAAAGGTCTTTTCTATTTTACTTTTTACCCTATATGTTTTTGATTTCTGAAGCTCTCACAATTGGAGTCAAGTCCTTAAAATACTTTTATATCTATATATTCACATATCTCCATATTGATATATAGATCTACCTATACATCTAGATAAGTAGATAGGGATATAGGTATATAGATAGAGCTAGAAAATATAGAACCAACAAAACATATGTGCATATATAGATATATAGAACCAATAAGATACATCTTTTTGGTTCTATATATTTGTACACATACATCCTGATGGCTATATATGTCTATCCATATCTATGTCTCTACACACACACACACACACACACACACACACACACACACACACACCCTGTTCTATTTATCTGGAGAATCCTAATATAAAATCATAAAAGTGTGTAAACTTAAAGTTAAAAATTTTTGCTCTGAAAGAGAGCATGAAGAAAATGACAGATACTTTATACATATATCTGTATCTATATATGCGTGTATATATATGCATATATATATATGAAGAATGCCTTGTATTCAGAATATGTAAAGTATCTTATCACTTACTAAAAAGAAGTCAATAATAAATGACCAAGATTTTAATAGACACTTCACACACAAAAATATATGTGTGGTCAATAAGCACATAAGAAAATCCTCAATGTTATTTGAGTCAAAATAAACAAAGCCAGACACAAAAGTAGTGAGGACAGATTTTATCTGGTAATCCTATTGCATAGGGGAAGAGTCCTGTGTGAATCCAAGTCAACATTGATTGGTGCAGCAACCAGTGAGCGTCTTAAAGGGAGAGTGAGGTACTGGGGAGGCTAGAGCAGCGAGGGCTTGGGTAGAAAGTATAAAAAGGAGGAAGGGGGTGTTAGTTAATGTGACCAGGCCATCCGGGTTTGTTCATCAGTGCTTATCTGGAAGAGAAACAAACTTCCCCTACCTTTATGATAGGAGGTGTTAATGTAATTAGAACAAGGAGCCGGGTGAAGTTGGGCCCGTAACTTCCTGTGGAGACTGATTGTATTTATTAAAACTTAAGCTTTCAAATATCCATGAATGCAAACATTTATTTAACACTTTTATTAAATTGAGGAAACACCTTTGTTTGTAATTGTGGCTATCTAGATGATAGGTTACAAACCTTTTCTATTAAGAGCCAGGTAGTATATATTTTAGACAAGCCACATGCAGTTTCTGAGTTTCTGTAGCCTTTTTTTTTCTTTTTTCTTTTTCACTTTAGAAATGTAATGACCATTCATAGCTTGCTGGCCATATGAATCAGGCTGTGCACCAGATTAATTTTAATACAAGAGGGCCAACACACCACTATTTATTCATAATCAGTTCTATTTTAATATTGATTTTTGAAAATGGACTCCCCTTCATGATCTCATTTGACAAGTGGCAATCCAATGTGTCAGCATGGGAGTGCCAGCAGTTCTCATCTTATGCCCGCGTTGAAACTGACTACCAGGGCATAATTGGATTTCCGGTCCATCAGCGCCACCCATCTTTAGCCCCCAAAGTCCACTTTAAGGAGGATAAATAATTTGGGGAGGAAATTAAAGACCTATCCTGACAACTAATGTTTAACTTAGCACCTTCCTATTGGAAAGGGTCGGTCACATTAATGATGACTTTAACCCTCTCAAGAATCTGTAAATCTTGTTGGGCAGAAAATAATCAACATTTAGAGAATTGATCAGTGAGAAGACAAATTCACTTGTTCTGTGTAATTTTATCTTCACAGTGAACCTTAACCTTGGGATGCCTAATATCTAATTGTCACCTCAGAACCTTATTATTCATACTTTACATACATAATGTAAGCTTTTCTTCTCCTCTGTGATAGGTATTTTTATTTATCTCGTTTTATTTTTTATTTAGTTTATCAAGTTGGTTTACATATAACACCCAGTGCTGATCCCAACAGATGCCCTCCTCCATGCCCATCACCCATTTCCCCTCTCCCCCACCCCCCCACCAACCCTCAGTATGTTCTCAGTATTTAAGAGTCTCTTAAGGTTTGCCTTCTTCCCTCTCCTTAACTATTTTCCCCTTTCCCCTCCCCCATGATCCTGTTAAGTTTCTCCTATTCAACATATGAGTGAAAACATAGCATCTGTCTTTCTTTGCCTGACTTATTTCACTTAGCATAACACCCTCGAGTTCTATCCATATTGCTACAAATGGCCAGATTTCTTTCTTTCTCTTTGCCATGTAGTATTCCATTGTATACATAAACCACATCTTCTTGATCCATTTATCAGTTGATGGACACTTGGACATGATTTGGCTATTGTTGAAAGTACTGCTATGAACACCGGGGTACATATATCCCTATACATCAGCACTCCTGTATCCCTTGGGTAAATTCCTAGCAGTGCTATTGCTAGGTCATAGGGGAGTTCTATTATTAATTTTTTGAGGACCCTTCAGACTGTTTTCCAGAGTGGCTGCATCATTCCCACCAACAGTGTAGATGGGTGCCCAATTCTCCACATCCTCACCAGCATCTATAGTCTCCTGATTTGTTCATTTTAGCCACTCTGACCCGTGTGAGGTGATATCTCAGTGTGGATTTGATTTGTATTTCCCTGATGATGAGTGACATTGAGCATTGTTTCAGGTGTCTGTTGGCCATTTGGATGTCTTCTTTGGAGAAGTGTCTGTTCATGCCTTCTGCCCATTTTTTCACTGGATTATTTGTTTTTCAGGTGTGGAGTTTGGTGACTTCCTTATAGATTTTGGATACTAGACCTTTATCTGATGTCATTTGCAAATATCTTTTCCCATTCCATTGGTCACCTCTTAGTTTTCTTGATTATACCTGTTGCAGTGTAGAAGCTTTTTATCTTTTCTGCCCTTTCTGCCCTTTCTGCCCTTTCCTGCCCTTTCCTGCCCTTCCTCCCTTTCTTGTTTATTTTTGAGACAGAGAGGGACAGAGGAGGGGCAGAGAGAGAGAGGGAGACACAGAATTCAAAGCAGGCTCCAGGCTCTGAGCTGTCAGCACAGAGCTCAATGCAGGACTTGACCCCATAAACCACGAGATCATGACCTGAGTCGAAGTCGGATGCTTAACCAACTGAGCCACCCAAGTGCCCCTAGAAGCTTTTTTTCTTGATGAAGTCTCAATAGTTCGTTTTTGCTTTTGATTCCCATAGCTTTGGGGATGTGTCAAGTAAGAAATTGCTGTGGCTGAGGTCAAGGAGATTGTTTCCTGCTTTCTCCTCTAGGGTTTTGATGGTTTCCTGTCTCACATTCAGGTGTTTCATATGATAGGCACTTTTAATCATGCAATAAATGGGTAGACCAGCAAATTTACAGATATTTTTCACAGTAAATCCTGATATTTGATCTGCTAGGAAGCATGTCCATAGCACTGCTTTACATGGTCTCTGTCATCAGAACAATTTTTTTTCTTTATGAAATTCTATAGCACATGAGCAGTGTGGGCAAAGTATTTCATTAGCATGATATAAAAGCTTTTTTTTTTTTTTTTAAACTAGGCTTTACAACCAGCATGAAGCCTGATGTGGGGCTTGAACTCATAATGCTGAGATCAAGACTTGAGGTGAGATCAAGAGTCAGATGCTTAACTGACAGAGCCACCCAGGTGTTCCTAAGTTTTGTTTTTTTTTTTTTTTTTGATAAAAGAAGAAACCATCATTCAAAATATCTACAAACCCTCAGTAGAATAAATTATTAGATGTACTTGCATGAAAAACTAGTGTAATTTTAAAAAGAGTTCTTATTTATTATCTCCTTTAAATTAAAATATGAAAATCAAAATCACATGTTGAAAGTGATGAGTTACATTACTTTCTTTGCTCTTGTGGTATAATTTATTGGGGCATGCATGTACATAACCTAGGGATAATTTATCTAGTTTATACGGAATAATAATTTCCAATGTAATTTTACCCAGTTTCTATGGGAGCTCAATTTGGGCTAACTTCGGTGGTTAATAAATCATTAGAGAGAATTTGCTTTGTGATAGGTGTAATTAATAATCAAGACTTCCAGACTTATTCTTCAAAACCTTTTATATTAATCAAACTACTCATGTTTCCAAAAGCAGCAATAGGTACCATATATATATTTTTTGCAGGAAATATACATTGTATTTAGGATAAATACCTTGGAAGCATAATGTCTTTTCAAATGGTTTTGCACTTTTCTTTGAGTAAAGTAATTTGCTATAGAAATTGAGTTAAAATGTGGATTTCTTTGAGGTGATTTAATTCTGAAGAGAATAGGAAAGATAGCAAATAACTAGAAAAATTTGCAGGAAGTTGGAGTTTCACTCTTAATGGGAAAGGACAAAAAGGAAAATATATTGCGAGATATTTATTGGAGCATACTTTGAAGACTCTTCAGGCTTTATAAGTTTCCTTTTAAGACTTATGTTTTAGAGCCTTCTAGGAGAGCCTCTCCTCCAACATGCGTTGCTCGATCCTCCTACTGTATGGAAAATTGGTGTAGAGTGGCACAGTACCCCTTTATTGATAGGGGTTGACTCACCTCTCTCTGACCTTAGTTAGTCCTAGGAAAATTTATTAACAAAGACATTCTGGTGATAAATCAGTCTCCCGTGTGTTGGGCTGCAGACCACAGAGCTGCTAGCAAAGTCATAGTTGTAAACGTACAAAGCACATTGTATAAATGAACATGTGTGTAAATGTGTAATCCTAGCATGTGAGAAATCACTTCAGATGTCCATTCTCATCCTCCATGGTCTGGATGGTCTGAGACCCACCTCTGGTGCTACTGGCAGTAGCCAAATGTCCAGACTGGCAGGTAGGTAGGTAGTCTGTGCTGCTGAGTTTGCTTCTTGACGCAAAGCCACCAAGTCTGTGGGGAGAGCCATTGACATACAAGGAGACTGTTTCTGTTAGCTGAGTCTTAATCACTGTGGTCTGGCGTCTCTGGGAAATAGGAAGTTTATCAGACAGATAGTGTCACTGGTATTTTTGTCAAGATATATGGATGTTAAAATATCTTCACAGAGTGCACACACACCTTCATTTATACTTACACACAAATTCGAGAGAAGTGTTTCCCATCACCTCATAATGACAAAGATTATGGAGGCAGATGTGATTATTCACTATAGGTTTAATTACACAGAAGAAGAAATAACTGTCAATTTAAGTTTTGATGCAAGCATTATGTCCACAGTTTAAACAAAAACAGCAAAGAGCATTGAACCAAACATCACCAGTTCTGATTACAGGTGGACAAAGCGATAAGCCAATTTTGGCAGGAGCACTGGCAATTCAGGATCATAAGTTGGCGTATAGATATCTACATCACCAGTGTCTCTTGTAGGACAAAAGACTGCACACAACTGACACTAAGAGCCATACAAGGGAAGCTTCTTTGGCATTCAAGACCATCAGACTGGTTAGAATGAAGAGTGGCACGAACATATTTTTCTGATATGTTTGACTCCAATACCCTGGTTTTCTAATTTGTAATTTAAAATATGCCATGCTAGAGGCTCCTGGGTGGCTCACTCGGTGAAGCATCTCTTAATTTCAGTTCAGGTCATGATCTCATGGTTCAAGAGTTTGAGCCCTGTGTGGGGCTCTGTCTGGGCAGTGTGCGGAATCTGCTTGGAATGCTCTCTCTGTTTCTCTCTTCCCCTCCCCCATGCTCATGCACATGCTCTCAGTCTCAAAATAAATACATAAACTATATATACATACTGTGGTATCACACATGCATCCACACAAACATCAGGGCTTCTGAAAAAAATTTTTTTAAGTAGGCTACATGCCCAGTGCAGAGCCCAGCTTGGGACTTGAACTCTTGACCCTGAGGTCATGGCCTGAACTGAAATCCAGAGCCAAACACTCAACCTATTGAGCCACCCAGGCGCCCTGAATTTTTTAAAAATAATGTTCCAAGCAGGGTTTCCTGGGTAGCTCAGTTGGTTGAGTATCAGGCTTCAGCTCAGGTCATGGTCATGATCTCAGGGTCTGTGGGTTCAAGCCCCACATTGGGCTCTGTGCTGACAGCTCGGAGCCTGGAGCCTGCTTCAGATTCTCTGTCTCCCTTTCTCTCTGCCCCTCCCCTGCTTGCTCTCTGTCTCTGTCTCTCTCTCTTTCTCTAAAAGAAATAAACATTAAAAACATTTAAGTAATGCTCCAGAGGAAAGAATAATGATATGAAACAAATTGTAAGGTGACCTTGAGAAAGTCTAGGAACAAATTCCCCGTAGTACATACTTTTCAAAATCTGATTAGTGATTTTTTTGTTTGTTTTAATAACACAGGGAACAATAGAGGCATTGACTAATAGGGCAAATACTTTCTAAAGCTGCTATAGTGCTGTAGCATCATCATACCATCCCCTGGAGATGCCAAGGTAAAAGTTGCTGCCACCTGAGTAAAATGTGTGTGTGTTCCATCTTGACCTTCCTCCCCACCCCTTAACAGGGATATTTCCTTGTTTTCCCCCATTCGTTCGGTTCAAAGTATAACTAAATTTTGCTGTAGAGACATTTAATGTATGTAACTATACACACCTAAACTAAGTTCCATTACACTATAATACCCAGAACATTAAAAAAAAAACAACAACTTGTGATTGATTCCTATTGTATTTAGAATAAATTTAAAAAGAAAACATCGACTCCAGAGCATGGCCCACAAGGGCCTCCATGAGTAGCCATGTCCACCTCCCCCACCTCCACCTCCCATCCGTCCCCTTCCCCATCTGTAGCCACAGTGGCTGTCTTCCTGTCCCTGGAGCACATAGGGCTTGTTCTCAGGCCTTTTTGTCCTTGCAATGTTCCCTTTCTCCTGAACTCCATGTACTGGCGGCTTTTCACTGTTTTGTTTCTGGTTCAGAAGTGACTCCTCAGAGTGTTTAGTTGGTAGAATTGAGTGGGTTGAAACTTACTTTGTTCAGTGGGCTTGGCCAATTTTTAAAGCATTAAATGGCTTAATTAAATGGTTTCAGACATACTACTCTGTCAGTCTATACACCCTTTCTCTAGGCCATAAGCCATTTGGAGTAGCCTGTGTTAATGTAACGCTACAAGTTGTAAGAAAGAAACTCCATATGCTGAGTGGCCTATGGTCCCACGAGTTTATTTCTTGCTCACGTCACAGTACGTTGTGTGTATCTGATTGGTTGGCTTCTGTGTGCTCGTTTATGAACTTAGGCTTCTCCCATCTGTGGCTCTCCCTGACTCTACAAGTGTGGTTCTCTTAACCATCATCTTCTCTCTCATCCATTCCATCCAGTCTCATTCCATTGGCCAAATTAAACCACCCAGGCTACATGCTACTGCCTGAGAGATGGAAGGGAAGGTGGTCCAGCTGTGAGCCAGGAGAAAAGGAAATGGGATTTGGGAAGACTGTTAAATGAATTAAACAAGGAGGCCAGTAGACGGAGGTGGCTGTCATTCCATGGTGGCGTACAAAAGCAAACCAAAAGTCCTAGCTTGTAATTGCCTCAAGGTTATGAAATTAAAACACTAACGATGGCCAATCACAAACAGCCAACCAGGCTTTAACTATAGCTAATCAAATAATTTCCTTTCTTCTACCTTTTCTCTATGTTTTCCCCCTGGGTCCTGTTGGAAGAATGCTCCCAACCATTTCCTGTGTGGTGGCACTGCCCCACTGGAATGGATTTTTGCTCACATAAACCCTTAAAATGTTGAATACCTCAGTCTGTCTTCTAACAATACATAGCATAACTCTTCAGAAAAGATGGTCCTCTCTGTCCCACCTCTAGCTATGCCCCGAACTCCTGTTAAGCAATCAGAACTTGGGGCGCATGGGTGGCTCAGTCGGTTAAGTGTCTGGCTTTGGCTCAGGTCATGATCTCACAGTTCGTGGGTTCAAGCCCCACATTGCGTTCTGTGCTGACAGCTAGCTCAGAGCCTGGAGCCTGCTTCCAATTCTGTGTCTCCCTCTCTCTCTCTCTGACCCTCCCCTGCTGGCGTGCTTTCTTCTGTCTCTCAAAAAAAAAAAAAAAAAAAAAAAAAAAAAATCAGAACTTTTCTTTTGGGGCCTCCTCTGGTTGTAGGTCCTGATTCCATTAGGTCAATGTTCCTCTGGAATGTTCCTCCTAGCCTGGGGGAAGCCCTGTTTTCATCCATTTTTCTGTAAGCCAGGCAGTGTTCTTAATGTGCTTATTAAGTGGTACTTTATTGTCCCTGCATCTCTGATATTGATTCCTTAGCCTTGGTCCACTTCCCGTTGGGCATAGAGTCATGTAATAGATTGTCTCTGATCTGTATTTCCTCATTCTGGACTCATCCTATCCACGTTCGTTTAGCTTCACACAGTCCTACCACCCCTCTAATTCTCTGCACCAGGTTACCTGCATTCACTTCATTCTACCTTTGTGCGGTATCTCCTATGGGGGGTTTTCCATAACATGTCTTCACATTAACTGCATCAAAATACCTTAACACTGTTTTTTACATTGACAATTAATTGATCATCACATTGTGGGGCGTTTCCCAGAGCCATTTATCAAAGTGTGCTCTTAGAAAAGCAGCATGGCAAAATCATGTAGGGAAGTGGTATGTGCTTTGGGATTAAATAGATCTGGATTTAAATCCATATTTTAATTTATTAACTGAATCATTCCACAGAGATGGTGATGATAATATTACACAGCTTTATTGTGAGGATTAATTAAAATAACAGAGTGCTTCGCAAATAGTAGTTTCTCAAACGTTAATGGGTAAGCACATTACCCTCATTTATTCACAGGTGGGAACTTGGTTAGATAATGTAATATCTAGCAAAATGAAACAAATGACTAATTTGACTTGATAAGGGCAGGTAGTCTCTGAATGAAACATTTGCCTTGCACAACGTGGAATGAAGACTCAGGAGTTGGTTCCTGAAGTCTGCATTCAGACCATAGTAGAGTAGGGGAAATACAAGCCACCATTTACAACTGCGTAGGCTGTGCACTGCACAACTCAAGTGGGGGCCATTTTCACAGCCAATGATGTAAATGACACTTCTGGGAGCTGTTTAGACAGTCCTGAAACAGTCCTGGGGAATATTGATTGGATTTGGTTGAAAATCATTTTCTTGATTTCTTTCATTACAACTTTGAGGAATGAGATTTTCCAGCTATATGCTTTAAATTAAGCTCCACTTTATTATCCTTGTTCTGGTTTTAAAAACATAAAGTAGGTGACTATAACAGAGGATTGAAAAGTTAACATGTGCAAATTATTTTAAATATTATTTAACTAAATTTAATTTTGAAACTTTATAGAATAGGCTGTCGGGTTAATATAAACTCCGAGTTGAGTGGAAAAGAAAATGAGCGTGTTTTGGTCTTAGTGATTCCTGGATACTCGATATTCTTTGAAAACAAGCATAGAATGGTTGATATTCATCATCAGGCTCAACGAACAAAATGTATTTTCCTTGTTTTGCCTGCTCATTCTAACTTACTCCACTTGGGGCTCCCCTATAGCACAGACGTGATCTTCCAGGCCTAGTTAGACAAGTAACATGCAAGAATATGTTTTAAATTTACAGATATTCATGTACTGTAAGTAGCGTGGAAAAGGCAGTCGTTTACTTGAAATTTTAAGTTCTCACCAGAATAACTGGTATGGATTTATAGAGTATCTGTCCCTGACACCATGCCGTGAATGTTTTATAGATGTTGATATAGGCCAAAGAAAACAAATTACAACAAATCCCTCCTGCATTGTCAATTAGGTGAGCAGCTGTAACTGCTAAAAGGCAAGGTCCTTGGAGAGCCATCGCCTGTGTTACCAAAATTAAAATTGGGCTGGATGTTTGGGGCTCCCTGCTCAAATCCTCTAATTACATTTACCAAAGCAAATCATTTTTTGAAAACATGGCTGCTGCTTTATTGGTCAAGATTTGGAAGTCTTATCTAACAGTCCAGTAAGAATGAGGCAAAATGATTAAATGTCAGCTGCTATGATTTTTGTACCATAGGCGTCCAGGTTCTTTGGGGGTGTTCCTATTTTAATTTCCTCAGTCCAACTAAAATGATCTTGCCCTGCTAATGTTGGTTTTGCTTCTTGGCTCATCCTCTGACATTTTTACCATCCCCAGGTGTCTGACTCTATCTTTCAGATTTAATTTAACTGGAGAAGAGATGAAATAACTTGAAAACGGCCTTGTTAGCTTCATATACTATCAAATTAATGAAAGGTCTTCTCCCTGTGTGCGGTCCTCCCACTCCCCACGTTTTTAGTAGGAATGAGGTTTTCCATGTCTGACTTGGATTTGTGTGTGTGTTCTGGCCTTGGCCGAGCTCTTCATTTTCTAAATAGAAACTTAACGCACATAAAATTAATGACAAATCTGATTATGGTGATTTGCATAAATTAGAAGACATTTTTATTAATTTCCAAGGGCTTATCTCCACAAGAGAGGACATAGAAATTTGGATGCTAATTAAGCCAGGATTACCTTTGTTAATGAACATAAGCATGCATTAAGCTTTCTAATGAAGTGGAGGGTGCACTCTTGTGGGTGAAGACACCAGACTGTAGGTGCTGGCAGAATTGCAAAGTTGTGTTGTGATATTTGGCAGCATAGGATGGCTCATTTATCTGAAGAATAATTCTGTTAATCTGGTGTTCTTGTTTTTTTTGTTTTGTTTTGTTTTTTTTTTTTTTCAGAACACCACAAAAAAAAATTAAGAGCCCTCTTTCCTTTGAAGGAAGATGGATTTGAAAGGAAAAGAATGTCTCCTGCTCCTGGTTAAATATTAACACAAATCACTCATTCTAAGGGGAAATCACTCTGTGTTCTTAACTGACTCCTGAGTACAATGATCATGCTCTTTACTTGGCCAATATCTTCTTATTTTTAAAAATTATTTTCTAAACTTTATTTATTTTTATTTTTATTTATTTAAGTTTTAAAAAATGTTTTACTTATTCTTGACACAGAAAGAGACAGCATGAGCGGGGAGGGACAGAGAGGGAGAGAGGGAGACACAGAATTGGAAGCAGGCTCCAGGCTCTGAGCTGTCAGCACAGAGCCCTACATGGGGCTTGAAACCATGAACATGAGATTATGACCTGAGCTGAAGTTGGAGGCTTAACTGACTGAGCCACCCAGGGGCCCTAAACTTTATTTTTAGAGCAAGTGAGTGATGAGGCGTAAAGAAAGAAGAGAGAGGGAGATTGAATCCAAAGCAGGTTCCAGGCTTTCAGTGCAGAGCCCACTATGGGGCTCAGTCTCACCAACCTTGAGATCCTGACCAGAGCTGAAATCAAGAGTCAGATGCTCAACCGAATGAGCCACCCAGAGACCCCTCAATTGGCTATAATTTTAGGTACACTTCCTTCTGTATTTCTTCTGCCCCTTCATGGTTTCTCAACATTATTGACCATCGGCATGGTATTGATGCTATGGTGAGACATGTGGAAAACTTGGAGCAAGTCAAAAGCAAAGTGATTCAAGAAAATGAGAGGACATGGAAAGGACTGCAGGGACAGCCCTGAACAAAATTTCGAAGAAAGTAAAATTCACTCCTAGGATTTAATCTTTTCTGTCTTCGCTTTTCCTTCTGTGGCTTTTCTTACATGCCCATGTGTTTCATCTTCTTTCTACATTTTTTTTTTTACCTTCTTTCAAAAGTATCATGGCTATCCTCTCTAAATTCTTAGAGTAGGCCTGCTCAGGTAGGGGTGACCTATGCTCTGAACCTCTTCCCATCTCTTTCCTTCCATTAAACCTACTTGTGGCCCAGGGTTTGCGAAGGTAAGGGACTAATTTGATGAACAAGGTCAGAACAAGTACTAGTGGCTAGAATGAGGTTGAGTGGGTTACTCACTGAAAGTATCCACAAATTGTCACACCATAAGGCACACAGGCCTATGTCTGCTGTTCAAGTTCTTAACATGTTCAAGATACTGTGACTTGAGACAAGTCATTTAAGTTCTGAGCTTCATTTTCTGTATACATAGCATGGGGGCTAATTAACAGATTCAAGACCCTATAATAACCAACACTTGAGAACATTCTGTATGCTAGGCACATTCTAAGGCCTTTACAACTATTAATGCATCATCTCACTGACTATTCAAAACAGAGCATTACTCCGACTGTTTCATAGATGAGGAAAAAAAACAGAGGTAATGATTAATAAAGCTATTGTCTCTTTCTTTTTTACTTTAATTATTTTTGAGAAGGAGAGTGAGCAGCAGAGGGGCAGAGAGAGAGGGAAGACAAAGAATCTGAAGCAGGCTCTGTGTGGAGAGCAGAGAACCCGATGTGGGGCTTGAACTCAAGAACCACAAGGTCATGACCCCGAAGTTGGACACGTAGCTCACTGAGCCACCCAGGTGCCTCAAGCTATTATCCCTCTTGCCTGAATTATTGCAGAAGATTTCTGAGCAGTCTCCCTATTTCCATCCTTCTCTGTGTTCAGCCTATTCTAAATCACAACTGGCAGAATGATCCTCTTGAAACTTGAGTCCAGTCTTTCACTTCTCTGGTCAAAATGTTCTCGTGGCTTCTCGTCTCCACAGAGTAAAAAGCCAAACTCTACCACATGTTCTACAAAGTCCTTGGGATGGGCTTGCATCTCTGGCCTCACGGTATTCTAGCCTTTTTCTTGGTAGTTTCACTGGCATCTTGCACCTTCCCTGTTCGCCTCCTCTAGGGCCATTATGCTGGTTCTTTCTTCCTGCAAGCTCTTCTCTGTTTTCTCCACAGCTCCTTTCTTCACATGTTTTCTCAAACTCACCTTAGTAAGCCCTCCCTGGTCACCTTATCTAAAATGACAGCTCCCCATGACACCCAAATGCCGCTTCTCTCCCTTCTCTGCTTTTCATTTTTTCACTTTAACACCTGGGTGTTGCCTAAGCTCTCACTGGCCTAAGCTGAGAAGCTTGGAGGATTTGATTCCCTGTCTGCTACCAAGTCATTGACTGAGGATGTAGGACTCACAGAAGGGTGGGGCAAGGTTCCCTCCAACCAGTGTTTTTCTTTTGTCTCCCTAATATCCAGTCATATATAGAATGGTGTGGGTAAAGTCGAGCTCAGGGATAGACCAGACTCTGACTCACAGATGCCGTGAGAAAGTCTACTGGCAATTATATCTGCCACTCCCCTCCACTTTCTATTCTTGTTCTTTCTCTGCCTTCTTTCCCCTCTCTTACTTTCCTTTCCAGCCTGTTTTCCCAGTTCTCCATCTGTCCCACAGCCTGAGGGCGGCACTCCTGGCTTTTGCCTCGGCATCCAAGTGAAGAAACTGTTGATCTAGTCAACCTTCCCCAAACCCTTTCCAGCTTTGAAATCCTAGATCTGAAGTCTGAAGTACTTCTACATTAATAAACTGCAGTGTTCACACTATGTGGGGTTCCAGGTGTCAGACTCAAGACTGAAACCAAGGGAGAGAAAGAAAATTGGAAGACCAGATAGTGGTCAGAAATGGAACAGATTAAAGCCTGGATAACTTTAGTGGCCTGTTGTGACTTCTGTCACTGGGTGGTCTGCTCCCTGCAGCCTTACCTGGAGCCCACAGGCACTCAATCACACAGCCAGTTCTTCTTTTCAGAGGTTTTTGTATTGCATATTTCACTCACTGAGGACTTCCTCCCAGGCTCAAGTTCTCTTATGCGGGCCCTTCCCCAGTCTGGTATACACGAAGCTGTGTATGCACCTTCAACTGTGTGCTCTCCTGGGCCTCAGTGCTTGCTTAGGGAACGTTTTGGTCTAGTTATTCAACAGTCTACAAACCATTAACTTACAGCTGTATTAATGTTGTAAGAATCAATTTCTAGGATTCCAAAGAAGGGTTTATGTACAACTATTGCAAGCCTAGGCATTAAAAATTTTTTTAAATACTTATTTATTTTTGAGAGTGAACAAGAGACAGTGTGAGCAGAGGAGGGGCAGAGAGAGAGGGAGACACAGAATGCAAAGCAGGTTTCAAGCTGTCAGCACAGAGACAATGCCGGGCGTGAATCCACGAACCTTGAGATAATGACTTGTGCCGAAGTCAAATGCTTAACTGACTGAGCTACCCAGGCACCCCAGCAAGTTTAGGCATTTTTAAGGAAAAAATATCTTAAGACATTCTTAGGAAATCCAGCTTAGATATTTTTAGGGAAATGTTTCAGGTGTAGCAGTATGCAGAAAAAAAAAGTCATGGCAAGTCCATACGCTTTTTAAAAAATTGAGTGTGTTTAGGGTGTCTGGGTGGCTCAGTCAGTTTAGTGTCCAACTCTTGATCTCAGCTCAGGTCTTGATCTCAGGGTTGTGAGATCAAGCCCTGCACTGACTCTGCACTGGGTGTGAAGCCTACATTAACTTTATTTTTTTTTTAAGTGTGTTTGAAACATCCAGTAAAAGAGTAAATGATCTGATTTCATCTTTCTTAGAGAGTGGGAGACCCTTTGTTTGTGACCTTCTGGTGTTAAGTCTCCTTGCATGAAAACCTCCCTTCCCAGAAGACTGGCTGCTTTGGCACTCCTGAAGCCCACTCCATGTAAGAGTGGTGTGAATGGTATTTATTGGCCATGGAATGAAACCTTTGGTCCATCGCCAAGATCATTTATGTTGCAGACTGTTCTTCTGATGCAACTTCTTTACATTGGGGGGCCTGTGGGGGCCTCTTGTTTTTGTTTTTTTTTTTGATCTCCTGGAAACCAATCTTCTTAAAGAACAGAAGGTAATAAAACATTCTCACTCATGGTCGAGAATTGATTGGGGCAGGGAAGGAGAAAACACTAGCATAATCACAATGATCGCAATAGCTAACAGTTTTGAAACTTACAACATGCCGGGTGCTGTAGCTAAGTACTTTAGATGTATTATCTCATAGAATCCTCATAGTAACTCCTCTTACAGATGAGAGAACAGATGTTAAGTACCTCCTACAAGTTACCCAGATAGTTAGAAGTATGGCTACCTTTGAGCTAACTTACAAAGTCCTATGTGTTTGTTTGCTTTTTGCCTTACACTAAAATTTTCTTGTGGCTTCTAGTGATATATTATGAAATTTCAGAAAAATTCCCATCTAAAGAATATTTTTTCCTCAGCCTTGCTTATGTCTGGATCTTTCCTATTTTTCTTCATTTCCCTTTTTTCCAGGCCACATAGTATAGCAGAAAGAGAAAGGCCTTTGGAAATGGGCAAGGTTTATGCAGTTTTCATTATATAATTTCCTAAAGAAAAAATGAGGCAAATACATTAGTTTCTTGAGCCTCAGTTGCTCATATTTCAAAAAATAATAGCTCTTTCTTAGCATAGTTGTAATGATTAAATACAGTAATGCATGTGAAACTTCATTATCCTAGCCCTTTTTAAATTGCCTAAAGCTTCTACTTTGTACAGCATTTTGTTCAATAGAACATATATCTACTTCAAAAATCCTAAGAAATAGTATAAATCATTACTGAAGTGTTTAAAAGAAAGAGGAAGGGAAAAGGGAGTAATCTAATTATTCAACATTTATCAAAACTTCTTAAAAAGTCTCTTCTCTGCCAAATGATGATTCACAATGCAGCTACCCCAACTCTGTCCAAAAATATTAGTTCTTCCCCACTGCTCTCTCTCCCAAATATCTTTACCCCAGGGCCGCCTTACCTGGTCCTGCAGGATGACAGTTCTGTTGTTTGGGCTTTGGTAAGGAGATACTGCCTCAAGTCATTTCCGAGGCAGTTTTGCTGGGACAAATATATATAACAGCAAAAATCTTCACATTTTCCCCCCTCCCCATTTTTTCTTCTATCCATCCCTTCTTCCTTAGTTATTTCCTAGGCAAAAGAGATTTTTATTCAACAAAGCTCATATTTTGTTGAATCCTATATGATAGCGTTTTTTTCTTATATTTTATGATTAACTGTCTAATTTTTTAATGTTTGTTTATTTTTTTATTTTTGAGAGAGCACAGGGAGGGGAGGGGCTGGGGGGGAACAGAGGAATCGAAGTGGGCTCCACACTGACTGCAGCGAACCTGATACGGGGCTCGAACTCACGAACCACGAGATCAGGACCTGAGCCAAAGTCGGACACCCAACTGACTAAGCCACCCAGGTGTCCCATAACTGTGTCTAATGTTTCAAATTGACTGTGAACTCATTGATCTCATTAGGAATGCTTCTGGCTACCAGTAACAGAACATTTGACTCAAGGTGCTTAAACAGAGGTTGTTTTCCTTATGCCTGCAAAAGGTCCAGATGAAAGAAACCAGCCTTTGGCCTTGGTTCAGCAGCTCACTCTTTGTAGAGCCAGAGCCTCTGCTCTAGTTAAATCTTTTAATTTCATCAAGAAAGCTTTTCCAGAAATCTGAGCAGAGTTTTTTGTTTTTTTGTTTTCCCTTAAATCTCACTGGTATAAACTGTGTCAAAAGGCGACCCGAAGCTTCAGGGAGGGATGAGAATTGTGACTAAGCTTTCAGTTGGCCTTACTCCTTGAAGACAGGATAGGTGTCATGTTCAGGCCTTCCTCACTGTGCCCAGTACCACTTCTAGAACAGAGATAGGACTCAAGACATATTTGTTAAATTGGCAAATGCATGAATTAATAATGGATTAAGGGATGACTTTTCAGCTGCCTAGCACAAACAAATCCATAGGCAGCATGCATTCCAACACTGATGCTGTCAAAATGTGACACCGAATTTTTCATGCTGGGATGAGGAAAGAGTGATGGATATAATCCAATCTCTGATTTTTAGAAACTCTTCAAAGGAGGAGGAAGGTTTCAGAGGACCTACTATGGCTTTTGGTAGTTGTCCTTGCCGCAGAATTAGGAAAAGTATTTCCAAAGAAATCTGGAGGCATCACTGACCTGAAATTGATAAAATTATGGCTTTCTGTTTTGAGCTGCTTTTAAAGACTTGTTTTCAACCTAAAAGTGTTCAAGTCCTAGAATAGATGAAAAGGTGGTATGGGCACCTGGGTGGCTCAGTCGGTTAAGCCTCCGACTTCGGCTCAGGTCATGATCTCACATTCATGGGTCTGAGCGCTGCATCGGGCTCTGTGCTGACAGCTCAGAGCCTGGAGCCTGCTTCCAATTCTGTGTTTCCCTCTCTTTCTGCCCCTCCTTGCTCATGCTCTGAATCTCTCTGTCTCAAAAATAAATAAAACATTGAAAAAAAAAAAAAGGTGGTAGAAAGTTATGGCAGAGGGAAGGCCTCAGTGGAAATGTCCACATGAAGTCAATCCCCCTTGGCTTTATTCAGTAATGTCCTTGCATCTTAGAAAAATCTCTTTATTCACAGGCAGTACCTGCCTGGGGAGTAGACAGTGTACCTTGTGTGGACTAGCTTCATTCACACCTCTGTTTTATGTTTTCATAAACATGGGTTCTCTTCCTTTTTTTCTCACTTCTTATTTTTTGTGTCTTGAGACACTGTGTTAAATCCATCATGAATAGGCAGCAGTGATCATGAGTGACACTGTTTTCTATGCTCATTTCTGAAATGCTGTAATGACTTTCAGTTTTAGATAACTGTATTCAGCAATGGTCACAAAATTTGAGACAGAACTGAGAGTGTTAAAAGATTGCACTTGACACTATATGGCAACCAACTGGAATTTAAATTAAATAAAGAAAAAAAAAGATTGCACTTGAAATCATATCCAGGCTTCTTTGAAGTGTGTGACACATGGTAAGTTCACTGCCAAGCTATGAATTTAGGCACCTCATGTAATGTTCATATTTATGATGGTTGAATCTGTCTTTCACAATTTTCACCCTACCTCCCCCAATACTAACCCTAATATTTCTTGGGCAATTAAAGAATTATGATTATTTCATTTGGATTTTTGCCTTCAATTTGGTGTATAAGAAAATAAATCTCTTCTTTTTGTAAGACTCTGTTGAGACTTAATGAGACAGATAAGATATAAAGGTTGCATTCATCTTTTTTTTTTTTTAACATTTTTATTCTTCAGAAAGAGCATGAGCAGAGGAGGGACAGAGTGAGAGGGAGACACAAAATCCAAAGCAGTCTCCAGACTCTTAGGTGTCAGCACTGAGCCTGACATAGGGCTTGAACTCACAAACCATGAGATCATGATCTGAGTTGAAATCAGATGTTCAACTGACTGAGCCTTCCAGGCACCCCTAAATGTTGCTTTTCATTACTGCTTGTTAGGTAAGAAATGAATCTAGCTGAAGCCTTATTTTACAAAGAGCTAGTCTTGAGAGCAATGCTTCATTTAGTCTAAATTGTGAAGTGAGTGATACTGAAAACTTAACAGGTGGCTTAGCAATTGATGCACAAAGAAAAATTATTACTCCTTAATGGCTGGCAGATGCACTGGGTATGAAAATAGATGTTTTTTTCTGTTGTTGTCTCACAGTGCCATCTTTGCTTTTCATATTTAGTGAGGTTTTTTTCAATTCTTGACAGGACTGTGTATACATGAATCCAACTGATTGTTTATGACAAGGAGAATGTCAAATAGGGAAGGACAATCTATGCAATAGAAGGAAGAAAATGAGAATTGATCGAAATGGAATGAACTGTTCTTAGAGTGAAACTAAGGAAATGTTATTAAAGAGTGAACACAAAGGAAATGCTATCAGGATTCTAGAAATCTGTTTCATGATGGAACTGCACTGGAACCTGCATTTAAATCCCTCTATTTTCAATTTAGGCATCAAAGTTTGGGAGTCACAATCCTGCCGTTACGGGAAACTTACCAGTGTAACCTGAAACATCGGAAAGCCCTACTTCAGACCAGGTGGTGAAGAGGCTTGTGTGGCCTCCTCTTCCATACTCTTTTGAGTCTAACCTGAGTGTTAGAGAATATCTGATAATATATACAATTCCTCTAGCTCCGCAGTCACTGAGACAGAGGAATTCTCTTTGTGGCTTTTGTTATAAACCTCTAGAATACAAATACAAACCCTTAAAGAAATAATGAATGTGAGCAATCATCTTCAGTGGTTGTTAACCCCACAGGGGGACAATAAAACTTAGGTGACTCCTATTAGAAGTTTACCAAAAAAAGCAAAGGTTTATCGTATCAGGCTTTAGCTTAAACTAGTAATTTATAGTGAATAGAAGGGAAAGTAATATATACAAAGGCAGCATGGGGATTTATTCGTCAAAATTCAGAATGTGAGAAAGTCTATAGGACAAACAATCTGGTTTCCTTGACACATAAATTGCAGGGGGAAAAAAGGGAGGAAACTATAGATGAAAGAGACAATAGATATTAAACAAGAACCATGTATGAACCTCCTTGTTTGGAGTCTTATTTGAACAAGTAATTGCTTTGTTTTTTTTTGTTTTTAATGGATCCAACTAGGGAAATCTGAATGTTGATTGGTTATTTGATGGCGTTAAAAATATCAGCGATTTTTATGTGCAGTGATGGTATGGGAATAATATTTTAGAAGTCTTTACCTTTTAAAATGTCTGTGATTTGCTTCAAAATAATTTGGCCAAGGGAAGATGATGGTTTAAGTGAAACAAGATTTTCCATGAGTTGGTAATTAATGCACTTGGTAATGGGGGTTTCTTGTGCTCTTCTATTTTTTGTTTGAATTTTCCTAAATTAAAAGTAAACAAGCAAATTAAAAAATTCCCACAATGCAAAAACACAGATCATTGGAAGAACTCCCTTCTATTCGGACAGTTTCAAGCCTGGATGTGGAGGGCTGTCTTCCCTGGAAACTTTCCTGATGCCCTTGTGCTGAATTTTTTGGCTTTCACTGTATCAGCCCAGTGCTCTGTGTCTACTGCTCTTGTTTTGACATCATGTAATTGCTTGGTCACCTGTGGCATAGGATAATATTGTCAAATGAGCTTTTTGTTTCTATATTTATTTTTACCCTTTGGTCAGCTAAACAGTTGAGGTCTGTTGCCTCAGGAAAGGGGGTGATGGAGTGGACATATAGAAACAAAGAAGTTGATTGTTGACCTTTGAGTTCCAAAGCCTGGGCCTCATGGGAATAAGAAGTACCCATGCAGAGATGAGATATTTGATAGAAGTGATGAGTTAGAGAAGGGGTCACTAGTGGCAGGGACTCCCTGAGCTGGAGTGTGGGGGACAGAGGGAAGATGGAGGGCATAACCTAGTAGGAGACAGAATACACTTCAATCATTTATTATTGTTTTTCCTTCATGACAAATGTATAATATTTTTGAGAGAAAGGATCAGGCTTTATTCAAAGTTGTATTAGTGTCTACCAAGAAGTAAGGACTTGATAAAAATGTACTGAATTGAATCATAGTAACATTTCATTAATGAAATTTTTAGCAACCAAACAAGGATCATGACAGCTGAGATCAGGTTCATTTGTTTTATGAATTAACCCCATGAATGACTATACCTGCACATCTACTCACTTTTAGATAGACATCTATTACTGATTTTATCAGTAAATATTTTTTTAATTTTTAAAAATATTTCTCTTTAATAGAGTAATTTTATTAGTAAGTCTTCAAAACAGTAACTGTCTTGAGATGTTAATAACTATATTGTTCTCTTAAGCAATTGAGTAGTTAACAGAGGCTACAAATTTACCAATATTTCTTCTGTTCATGCCCTGGAGTTATGAAAATTAAGCAATTTAAGTGTTTTAACCATGTTTCTAATTCAATGCAGTATCAGCCAGTAAATGAGTCCTGAATCATTCATGTCACTCTTAGAATTGATACATAATTTTATCAACTTAGAAAAACAGTGTGCTTAACTATCAAATTTTTTAGATTGTGCAAGCTCTCCTGAGTGTATTTCATCTCATAGTAGAGATTTATCGGTGGTTGACCAGTCAGCACCAATACCCCTTTCTACTTACACCCTGATTGTATTTAGGGGACTTATTTCTTTCCATTCTGTATTGTCTGAGTATGGTGGTAAACCCAGGTACTTTTCTATCATTACGGACTGAAATGGTCCTGGGGGTTCCTTATATCAGCTCCTTTTTCTTATCACACAAGGACCACCCAGAGGTAGGCACGTGATATTATTAGAGTCTCATGCAGCTTTGCATAATTGTGTAGTTATACAAAGTTGGAATAAAGTATTGGAACTTCTAAATGGCAATGGTACCATCTGGGCAAGGCTTAACGCAGTTCCTGCTGCAAAGAGTCACATGCAGTTACCTGATTCTATCTAAAGACTGGTTTTATCTCTTCCTTCCAATTTGTAGCACCACCCCCTCATCACCCACCAATCCCTTCAACTAATCCTTCCCTTTTTAAAATCTCTGCCCAGATGATATCTGTTGCTTGCTACCATAGAAACTTAACTGATTCTCACAGCTTGAGAGGAAGCATCACGAAGTGGAAGAAACCCTGAGTGAAGAGTCAGGGATTATGAATTATAGTTGTGGTCTTGTAACTTTCTTGGAGGCCCAGGAAAAATCCCTTAACCTCTTTGGACTTTTAATCTCCTCATCAGTGAGGATGATAGGCCAGATAACCTTGAAGGCTCAGGGCTTTTATAGGAATATTTTAAAAATTATTTTTCAACGTTTATTCTTTTTTTGAGAGACAGAGAGCATAAGTGGGGGAGGGGCAGAGAGAGAGGGAAACACAGAATCTGAAGCAGGTTCCAGGTTCCGAGCTGTCAGCACTGAGCCCAGTGTGTGGTTCAAACACACAACCTGTGAGATCATGACCTGAGCCACAGTGGGATGCTTAACCAACTGAGCCACCCAGGTGCCCCAAGACTCAGTTTTCTAAAAATCCCGATACCATGACTTATGCTTTTGGTTAGGAAGGAACCACTATTAAGAAACAACACTGTTCTAATTGAAGGAAGAGCATATAGATGTTTTACTTCATGTTTTAACACATAAGGTGCTGTGAATATTCCAGATATATTAATCCTTGAATGAGCATTTACTCTGTAGGTCATCTCTTGGGTGGGGTGACCAGATATTGGAACAGATTCCTACAACAGAGAGGAAAGGAGCATGTGACTGCCTGTTCTTAGAAATTATTACCTCAGCTCATTGGGGTGTTTATGACAGAGTTAGCTTTAATGATGATTGATGGGATTGGCTTTAGATCCACAGAGAAGGAAATGCTGACACATTACATTAAAATTAAAATTAAACTTATTCAGCAAATATTTACTGTGGGTGAGGCACACTGTCTTTCAGAGGCCTTGAGCCTGTTGTAAATTTGAAATACATACATGCAATCTCTGGTTTGGGAGTTGTCACTGAATGCTTCCTAACATTACTGAGATTTTTCCTTGTTTCTGGTTTCATCAAATTTGGACTATTTCAATGTAGATTAGCACTGTCAGTGATCCATCGATGATACGAACACCAACTGCCAGTTGCTTCAGATCTAAACTGACTGTGGTAATTACACCTGACCAGTGTTTCACAACTCAATAATTCAGTAAATAATAATATAACAACACAGCATCTAAAGGAAATTTGACAATTATCTAGATATTCTAATGATTCCTACCCTCAGTTTGGATACTATAAAATACTTGTAAAATCTACATTGAGATTACAATGAATAACCTGTTTGTAGTTTGCCTAACTACCCAGATCAAAGTGTATCTAGTTCATTTGGCCTTGTGTGAATACCTGGTCCATAGAACTGATGGATCACTTAGCTTAGAGTCTTACCTGACAGATTTAATTCAACCAAGCTAATGATCTTTCACTTCTCAGACTCCTGCAGTAGCTTTCCATCTCAATCAGAATAAAAGCCAAAAGTTGTGGAATAGACTATAAGACACTATGATCTGGTCCTGTTGACTCTTGGTTCACCTCCTTCCATCTTTCTTTGCTCACTCAGCCACACTGGCCGTCTTATTATTCATTAAGCATACCACTCTTGACTATCTCAGAGACCTTGCTTTCCCTGTGTAGACGCCCCTCGTGCCCTCAAAGCTGTGTGAAGGAGTTCTTGACTACCACTGGAGTCCACCATCAAGCACTGCTTCTGGCTGCTGTAGGAACCAGACAGTCTGATTGTGGTCAGTAGACTAGAAGGCTTTCAGAGTTTTGGTTTCTGGAGTCTCTGTGCTGGAGTTGTCTATTATTCATCAAAGCCATGCTAAAGCTGAGATGCTACTTACACTGGTGCCATATCCGTGGAGCAGAGTGCAACATGATCTTTTGTTAGTTGAGCACTTACCATGTGCCCAGAACTTTGTAAATACTCCTAATAGCTTTGCAAGATGAGCTCTATTATCTTCCACATTTTATAGATGGCTATAACTGTCTTTGAAAGAGTTAACAATTTTATATGGATAGCAAGTATAGAGGCTGGATTCCAACCAAGGCATTATGACTCTGCACGTCATGAACTTAGGGCTCCAGAATCAACTCACTGTGGTGGGTTTAGTGGGAAACCTTTCTTCCACCTTTTGATCACTTTAAACACAAGGTATTCATGTAGTTTTCTTTCAATAAATATAACTGTAACTTTGTTCCACTTTTACTCACTGAGCCAAGGCACAAATCTGTCATGCTCTAGATTAAAATCAGAATCAGAGCTAACCTTGGACATTGTGATTAGATTTGGCACCACGGGTAGCAAAATGTGGGAAAGCTTATTTCTATGATCTAAATTAAAATAATGATAAGGATGATTATTTAAAAAATTTTTATCCTGAGAGAGAGCGAGAGAGGGAGGGAGAGAGGGAGAGAGGGTGAGAGAGAATCCCAAGCAGGTTCCATGTTCATTTTTGACCTGACACAGGGCTTGGTGCCATGAACTGAACCATGAGATCATGACCTGAGCTGAAACCAAGAGTCAGACACTTAATCAAGACAGACACACACACACACACACACACACACACACACACACACACACACACACACAGAATATGGATGGGAGAGGGGCAGAGAGATAGGGAGACACAGAATCTGAAGCAGGCTGCAGGCTCCAACCTATCAGCATAGAGCCTGATGTGGGGCTAGAACTTACAAACTGTTAGATCATGTCCCTAGCTGGAGTCGAATGCTTAACTGACCGAGCCAGCCAGGCGCCCCAAGGATGACTATTTTTAAGAGACAACTCAGAGGGTGGGAACAAGCACAAAATCAGTTACCTAGGCCCTCCCTCTCACTACCGTCTTTGAAGTGGAAAGCACCTCTACATATGTCCTTTAATTTGTTTTACATTTTGAACATCCTGGCATGATTTCTTTTGAGTAAAGTGTTCTGGTCCTTTAACCACAAAAAGATGACATCCCAAATCCAGAGGGCCATTATTAATGTTCCTTCCTTTTTCCTTTTTTGGTTGGGGACCTTTGAGGATGTAATTCAGGCTATGGCCTCATGGGGATTTTGTCATCAAGGGTAGTATATTTTGATAAGGACCAACACAGAGGCCCTCTTTCCTCAGCCCTTTGGACAAAGGTTGGCTTCCTGGCCAGGATGCCTTTGAAATGTTTTCTTCAGGTTTCTCTTTTGAAGTACCAGATAAACAAAGCCCTCCTTTAAATTCTCTCTGTTGTCTTTGATAGACAACAGAATAAAAATAAAATTAAAAAAAACCTGTAGCTCTTTCTGATAGTGTTAGTTTCAAAAGCTCAAGTGTCTCCACATAGGACAGTTATGCAGTTATTGGGGCCACATGAAATTCCGAGTCGCCAAAGGGATCATGAGTCAGTGTGAGGCTCTGCTAGGACCTGTGGGTTTACGGTGGTCATGGGGAGGGATTTCACTGCCGCAGCTGCTGTGCCTTCCAAACTGTGAAAGCAACCTCACCTACCTGTTCCCATCTTCCTCTCTTCCATTCCCATTTTAGTTTAAAAACTATAGTGGAAGAGGAAGAAATTATATGCAGATAAAAATTGGAATTATTTTATCACTAGGCTAAGTACTTTTCCAGCTGAGCATTTTCCAGCTGAGTCAAGAACAATATGTAGTGATGCAAGTGTATAAATACCTATTTACATTCTAAAATCACCAGGTCTGACAGGTGCGGGTGAGTGTGAGCGTTATATCCGATGTTACATTCAAAAAAAGAAATCTCGGCATATTTTGGAACACGAAAACCACAATAAGCCTGCTTACATTCCATCTGTAGGAACAGAAAAATTATCTCCTAATAGTGTATTCTGTTTCCACGCCTCAGTCATCTTGCATATGATGCTTTTATGGTTCTGAGTTGATATCAAGTAATTACTGGGCCACCAGTTGCTTCATTTTTTTGTTATACTATCATTCTGTTCTGCAGTCTATTTTTTCTTTCGAAGAGGTAGAAAATGAATTTCTCAGTGCCTGGCCCTGTAACAAGCCATAGTAAACTCTGGAAATGTTTGCTGAATAAATAATGAACATAGGCATTTCACAGTCCACTGAAAATAAGCAGGTTGAAGCATTTATTTAAAGGCTATTATTTCAGAACTTTTGAACTAATTTTCGATTTTTCTGAGTTTGGCAAACTTTTAAAACGTCAGATGCATACATAAATTGTATTCCCACTGATTCTGTTAAATTTGCGAAAGAAGCAACAGATTATTTGGGCATGAACCATAAACAACTTGAATTTTAAACTTAGAGAGAAAGCTGAAGTAGGTTAGTGAAAATGTGCAATATCTAGCTTGCTATATAATTTTTGACATTTGTCCAAGGTAAAGTGTGTTTACTTTTGATTTAGGTTAACCCTTTAGGGCCGTAAGTTGTCTCCGCAGAAGGCAGAATCTCCCCCCCCACCCCGCTTTCTGTAGGAATGATCACTTTTAAATAGGAGCCATGCAGGAGAATTTATTCTTCCCTCCAGATGTCTGTTGCTGGAACACAGCTCTTAAAGAGATTACGTCTCTGGGGGGTACCAGACTGCTGATATTATTTCTGACTTCAAAATATGTCAATGATAAAAATAGAGTTCAACATATGGACTTGAGCTTTGTAGAGCAAGCACTCAACATTTACATTATAGAGTGATCCATCCACCCAAACCAATATTAAATATAGGTTATAATATATTTACTTATCATTCTGTAAATAATTTGCTCTATCAGATTTAGAACATCAACCTCCGAAGGGATCTCAGAAATCTAGCTGATGCACGAATCTTCTGAATCTATATCCAGCGTCTCCCTCTGTAAACTTTATCGCCTTATGAGATGCCAAATCTATATTTAGGGTAGATCTAAAAGTTGAATAATTCTTTCTCATAAAAAGTTGAAATGTCTTTTCTCTATCTTTGGTTAGATGTTAGTTTGCCTAGCACCTTTTATAGGCATCCAAGGAATGGAGCTAGGACCTGTGGGTAGAATTCATGGACTAAGTTTTATTATCAAGAAGAATTTTCTACTGGTCCAAATTGTCTCGGCACAGAATGGGCTGCTTCATGATGGTGAGGGTAATGTATTCCCCATTACTGGAAGGGTCTAATTAGGCTATATAATCAATTGGCAGGAATATTATAGAGGAGATTCAAGCATCTGATGGATGTTGGGCATACTAAAAGGATTCATCCTGACCTGAGACATTATGATTCATTTTATGATACACTTCTTTGGATGTCTCTTCTGGGCTTCATAGAGCTATATCAAAGTGCCTACTTGACATCTCCTCTTAGATGTCTCAGATTAAACATATTTAACCTCTGGATTTCTTGATTTCTTCTTCCAGTCCTGCTCACCTAACAATCTTCTTCATATCAGTAAACGGCTCCTCTATATAGCAGTCAGAATAATTCTTTTAAAACTCACCTACAGCTTCTCATCTTCCCTCCTGTCACTTTGCCTGGAACACTACTATCTTCCTCCATATGTCTATGTGACTTGCTCCTCATTTCCTGGCCTTGGCTGAAATATCACCTCTTCAGAGAGGCTCCCCTTGACCATGTATCTGATGTAGCACTCCCTGTTACTCCTCCTTGTTATCCTCTGTCCCTCTTTGTTTTTCCATGAGAAACTGATTGTACCACATATTTATTTAATTGCTGGTTATCTGTCTTTCTACTAGAACTTAAGCTTCTTAAGGAAAGAGAATATATTATATTACATCCTCAGTACCTGGAATCATTTCTGGCCTACTGCAGGTATTCAAGAAATATATGTGGAAATGATGTAAATGAATAATAGTAGAAATTTAATTTAAAAAGGAAATTAGAGTAAAATGTAACATTATGTGTAAAAGGGCAAAGGAAGAGGGATGGTGCTTATAAACTTTAATTAAAAGTTTTGATGCCTATTTGTAAAATTGTTCTCCCAAAGCAGCCATCTTCCTATGAACCTCAGAGAGTCGATCAGTGTGCATTGTTCACTCTTGGCCTTCAGAAGGAATGGAACCATTGCAGACCTCACTAGCATTAGCTGTGATCAGTTTTCTTAGAGAATGTGGATCCCCAGTACACCAGAATCAAATCTGGATATTGACTAATAGATGCCCCCAGGAGTGAGGAGCAATCATTAATTTTATCTTTAAGTCAGTCCTATAAGTAGATGATAAATCGGTCTCTCGTATCTAGAGGGCAAATACAGCTTTCTAATTTACTTTTCCCATAAATAGGATCTTCCCCATCCCAAACCCTCTGGGACTAAACTTTATAACTTGTATGAATCATTAAGATTCAGGGTCTTTGTTTAAATATAGTAAAATCTCCTATCTTAGTTAAACTTGAATAGGATGAACAAAATCACTTTCAATTTTGTCACTAAAAATGGTAATTTCTTCCTTATTCTTTGCATTTAATAAAGTAGCTTTTGTCCTACTTGAATGGTAATTAATGGTGATTTATACATTTAAAAAATTAATAATGCTGTACTTTATATCAATTTTTCAGTTTCTTAAATAACAGAAAAAAATGGACTTTTTCAGAATTCATATACTTTAAATCTTTCCTATGTAACAGGAATTTTAAATGCTAGCATGAAAAGCAATCAATTTTTATTTTTCTTGAGACTGAAATACATTGTCTTATAACTATCACAGAATTAAAACTTACTGAGAGCAAATTTTGCAGGAATTACTTATTTCAGTTCTTGGAGCTTCCTGTGTTTTAAAGAGAAATGCATCTGGGAAAATAAAGAAAAAATGTCTCTAGATTCCTCAAGGAATGAAGTTGTTATTTTTTTAAAGTTACATTCAGGGTTATGCACCAAATGGGAGGAAGGATGCTGTAAATCCATTGTCCATTCTGGAACACAACTTAACAACTCATAAAATAGTAGACTCTTTGACCTAGTACTCCCACTTCTAGGCATTGGGCCTAAGGAGAGATCACATAAGAATGAGAAGAAAAAGATGTAGGCATATGAGTTTTTCTTATAAATCTGTTTTTAATGTACAAAAATTGGAAACATTCTACATATCTATCAATAGGAGACTGATTAAGTAAGTTATTGCCCATAAATGCAATAAAATTCTTAAGCCATTAAACTTGATGTAGCTCAATATTTATTGACATGGAGAGATGTTTGTGACATAGTGTTGAGTGGAAAAAAACAAGTGAAAAATGCTCTTAACATGATTCCATTTATGTAAAATTATATCCTTCTCTTTAGAAAGACATTCACTGAAATGTTATATGTGGTTGTTTATGGATAATGAGATTTTGGTGATTTATTTTTTTTGCACATTTTTTGTTTTTAAATTTCTATTGTGTGTATGCATAATTTTAATAAAAATGCAAATTAATAAATGAATTTCTTATGGAGTAAAATCTCACAGAAAATATATTTTTTAGACCTTTTTGTAGCAGCAAATATAACTGTAGTCAATGTGGGACCAGTTTATTTAATGTAAGAAGAAGAAAATTGGAAATAATGTTATGCAAGGAATGTCTTAATGAGAACAAAATTTTAGAAAGCATTTTAAAAGATGATCTAAACAGCATGACATTGTATATCATTTAAACCCATTCCAGAAAAAGATAGATTTTGTTAAAATACTATTCCTATAATTCTAAAAATCTTTTCACTTCAAAAAACTTCTCATGAAAGTGATCTTTTATATGGATATTTTAGTGCCTGCTCAGTTGATACACAGTGATGAACTGAAGAGACCTGGGAGCATGTGGAGGTTCTGGTATTGAGGCCAATAAAATCCCTGGCATTCAAACCTTTTCTGGTGGTGAGCAGTGTTTAGCTGAATCATAAACTTTCTCATCTGATCATCACTGATTGCTATACATGCTCATTATCTATATATTTGGAAGCTCTTAAACTGTATGGGTTTTTAAAAAAAATGTTTATTTTAAGAGGGAGGGGGACACCATGAGAAGGGAAGGGGCAGAGAGAGAGGGAGAGAGAGAGTATCCCAAGCAGGTTCCACACTCAGCATGGAGCCTGACACGGGGCTTGATTTCACAACCATGAGATCATGACCTGAGAGAAATCAAGAGTCGGATACATAATTGACTGAGCCACCCAGGCACCCCTAAACGGTACAGTTTTAAATGCAAAGCAATGGATAATTTTTTTAAATCAACTGATTACTATAGGGAAAGATTGAAATAATTTCTACACTTTTAACACAAGGTCCCAGGAAAATCCTCATGAAGTGAGAAATATGAGAAACGCAGCCAAGAAAAGCTATCCAATTACAATGATGAAGACAATGAAAGGCATGCACATCCTACAAGATGGACTCCATGATACATTCAGAGTTAGAGTTTTAGGGTGCTTAAAAAACAAAGAAGCTGATAACCTTAAATGTCCTAGAAGAAAACCTAGGCAAAAAGCTCTTTGACATTGGTCTTGGCCATGATTTTGAGATCTGATACCAAAAACAAAAGCAACAAGAGGAAAAATAAATAAGGGAGACTACATCAAACTAAAAAGCTTTCACACAGGTAAAGAACCCATCCACAAAATGAAAAACAAATGTACTGAAGGAAAATATTTGCAAATTAAATATCTGATAAAGTGCTAATATCCAAAATATATAAAGAATTTCTACAACTCAATAGCAAAAGACCAAATAATCTGATTAAAAAATGGTAGATCTGAATAGACATTTCCCCAAAGACTTACAGATAGCAAATTGGTTGAACAACCTGAAAAGATGCTCAAAATGTAAGTCAAAACCACAATGAGTTATCACCCCTGTACCTGTTAAAATGGCTTTTATAAAAAAAAAAAAGACAAGAAATAACAAGTGTTGTCAAGGATGTGGAGAAAATAGCACCCTTGTGCATATTAGCAGGAAGGTGAATTGGCACAGCCGTTATGGAAAATAATGTAAAGTTCCCACAAAAAACTAAAAATAGGACTACCATATGATCTAGCAATTCAACTTCTGGGTGATGTTTATCCAAAGAAAATAACACTAAAAAAGATATTCCTTGCCTTATGTTTGTTACAGCATTCTTTGCAAATAGGTTTTTTTCAATAACTTGGCTAAGTGTCCATTGATGAATGGATAAGGAAATTGTGGTACACACGTACATACACACAAAATGAATATTATTTAGTCATAATGAAGAATGAAATTTTCCCATTTGTGACAAAATGAATGGACCTCAAGGGCATTATGGAAGTGAAATAAGTCAGACAAAGCAAATACCATATGATCTCTTTTCTATGTGAAATCTAAAAAAAATTTTTAAACCAAGTTCATAGATAATAGAGAACAGATTGGTGATTGCCAGGGTGGGGTCTGGGGGTGGGATAAATTGGTGAGGAGGGTCAAAAAAAATAGGAGATTGAGGGATGCATGGGTGGCTCAGTCGATTGGGCATCCAACTTTGGCTCAGTCATGACTCACAGTTTGTAGGTTCAAGCTCCACTTCAGGCTCTATGCTGACAGTGCAGAGCCTGGAGCCTGCTTCCAGTTCTGTATATCTCTCTCTCTCTCTCTCTGCCCCTTCCCTCCTCACACTGTCTTTCTCTCTCTCAAAAAAGAAAAACATGAAAAACTTAAAAAAAAAATAGGAGATTGACATAAAACAAAGATGTTTATTCTCTAACAGAGCCAAGTATTTTTCTGTATTTGACATGAGATTATTTCCCCAGTATCTGATCCTGTTTAAATGTAGAAATTTTACATGATATTACATGTTGGTGATAAAAAAAAATCAAAGAAAACACTTTGATTGATTGTTTCATTCGTTCATTTATTCATGTATTCATATTTTGCTGGTGTGGATCCAGCAGACGCCAAGCAGCTCTGGAACGACAGTGGGGCAGCACTTCCCTAGATGGCAGCTCAGATGTGTTCCTGGAGGAGCAACTATAATTGTGGTTTCGATTTATCAGCTCTTTGGCTGAGATATAAGCTCATCCCTCCAGATCCTTCTAACTGGGAACTCCTCCTGGAGGCCCAACCTGCACCTGCTCTTCTAGTTCTTCCAGTGATGGGGTACACACCTAAATCCCTGTATTAAATACCTTTCTGGAAGAACATCTAATGTATTTTTGCTATTTAGAATTGAATTCCAACTTATATTTCACTCCACCCAGGTGTTTTTTGGGGTAACTACATGGGAAATGCTTTCTCAAGTTGTTTCCCACATATCTTGAGAGTGGATGTTGCCATTTTTTTGCACAGATACTCTCAGACTCCTTTTATTTCTTCTCTGCACCCCTCTTCCAGCTTTTATGTGCTTTTGGTTTCAATTCTTTTTTCTTTTCTTTTTTCTAGTTTATTTATTTTTGAGACAGAGAGAGATGAATGGGGGAGGGGCAGAGAGAGAGGGAGACACAGAATCTGAAACAGGCTGCAAGCTCTGAGCTGTCAGCACAGAACCCGACCCTGGGCTCAAACCCACAAACCGTGAGATCATGACCTGAGCTGAGGTCAAATGCTTAACCAACTGAGCCACCCAGGCGCCCCTTTGGTTTCAATTCTTGAGCAGCCACTCTTTCTCAGAGATCTGTCCTCAGACTATTGGAGTACTTTTGTTCACAGACACAGAACACTGCAACAGCCTAGGAGTTTATGATCCCCAGAGTCATGCTTAGCTAATGAGTGATCTTATTGGGAGATGAGGGGCCAGTCTCTTGTCTGGAGGCACAACAGCTTTGAGCCTTTGACTTACACTTCAGAAATCTCTTGTGGAATCGGGCTGATACTGCTCTTTTAGGAATTTGCTGAAATCAAAGCCTCCTTGGTTTCCTCTGCTTTGTTATGCTTCTCCCTCTTCTTTTTGAGTTTTTGCTGAGAGCATCTCCTTGCACATAAATACTCATCTCAGAGTCTGCTTCTGAAAAAACTCAACTTGGACAATAGGTCAAACATTGCTTTCCGAAGACTCCTAATGATTTTCCAGAATTGAATTCAACAAGATGATTTGTCTTCTGCATAGACTAAAAGCTCTTTGCTCTTTGAAGGCAACCAGGAGTCATAGTTGATTGTGATAGTTATTCCCACATAGAACCTAGAAATATGGTTTATACCGAGCGGGCTAAATTAGTGAGTAAGTGGAAGACATATGTCAATAGTCAGTAATTTTATCTGGATTTCATCTAGATGGATTAAGTGAAAACTCTGTGTCTTTCACTATGATTCCTGTGCATAAATTAGTCGATGTTCCCAGACAAAAGATGTTTTATTTCTATAAACCACTAGATAACAAAGATGAATTCCACCTTGAACTTTACTTAGTTCTAAAGAATTAGATGAATAGGACAGTACCTCCTCTTCCCTCGGTTATGACAAATTGCCTTATCCTTTATTTTATGTTAGCAAGGGGGAGCGGCTCTTCTTTTTGTTGCTTTTAAATTTATCTTCATTTGCATAGCTCTTGAAATTAGAGGACATATATGAGCTGTAGAAGTCAAGCTTGTAATCAATGTAATATGATAAGTCATCTAATTGAGGCCTATTTAGCCTTCCTTTTCTTCATAATGGAGGTATAGAAAGTAATAGAGGATATTAGGTTAACTGGTGATATTTTACTATTCAAGTCTAGCATGAAAATCAATTTCCCATTGATTTGATTTAGTTATATGCAGCAGGAAGTAGATAACTAAAGAAAGAGATTACGATATTAATCATAGATTCTTTCCTTAGTCATTCATCCTTAGAAACCAATAAATATTTATTCAGTAGTCTGTGGAAAAATTAAATCTTCTCATCAGATAGATAAACTTTTCATTTTCCATAAGTGATTTCATAGTCCCAGTGCATATTTGCTGGTTGGTGAAAAACAATATGATCTAGCATAAGAAAAGATCCTTCTTCTCTTTAACCTTCAGTCAATGAATATCTTAGAGGAAAGATTTTGAAGCATGCAACAAGGGAGCTGAAACACATTTTTTCTATTTTTTTTATAATGTTTTTTATTTATTCTTGAGAGACAGAGAGAGACAGCATGAACAGGGGAGGGTCAAAGAGAGAGAGAGACACAGGATCCGAAGCAGGCTCCAGGCTCTCAGCTAGCTGTCAGCACAGAGCCCGAAGCGGGGCTAGAACCCACAAACCATGAGATCATGCCCTGAGCCGAAGCTGGATGCTTAACCAACTGAACCACCCAGGCGCCCCAACATATCTTTTCTAAAGGTGGATCATTGAGACCTGAGTTCTGCTGGGTGTCATGAAGAGAGTGTCCAAGTTCTCCAAAGACTTGGTGTACACAAAATATTTTCTTTTTCCTTCAAGCATTCTTGGATTGCATATACTTTTGGAGATGCCCTAGTTTGGAACCACCACATTTGTACTACCTGGATAGAATGGTTTAACAAATATAAAGGGCTTAGACTACCTCCTAGAATATTTTAACTGTTCAGTAAGTACTAATTATGATATAGACCAATAATTGCTTCTCCGAAACCCTTGTTAGATGTATTTTGCAATTCAGAATTCTTTAGACTTTAAAACAGAAGTAAGGTGGATATACTGTATTTTAATATGTCCAGGACCTTCAAATCCAATTACATTAGTATTTCTGTAGTGAAACATTTTCGCATGAAGTTCTCATAATTAGCCTCATGTTAATTCAGATCAGATTGTGCTACAGAAAAACTATCTTAAAACTTTTTGGTTTTTAGAGCTCTTTTGACTTTTTAATTATGGATAAGAGACTGTGAACCTATATTATCAACATTAGTTTATTCAAAAAGCTACACTTCATTCTTGAAAACAGTTTTAGATTCACAACAAAATTAGGTGGAAGCTACAGAGATTTTCCCTATATCTTCTGTCCCCACATAGGCACAGCCTTCCTATTATCAACATTCCCCACCAGTGGGGAAAATTCGTTACAACTGACACACCTACATTGATAAATTGTTATCATACAAAGTCCATGGTTTATATTATAGTTTTTCTGGGGGTCATGCCTGGGTTTGGTTAAATATATAATGACATGTATCCACCTCATACAGAACGTTTTCACTGCCCTAAAAATCCTCTGTGCTCCACCTGTTCTCCTCATTTCCTCCCCCACCGCTAGGCAACAACTCATCTTTTTACCATTGCCATAGTTTTGCCTTTTCCAGAATGTCTTATAATTGGAATCATATGCTATATAGCCTTTTCAGATTGGCTTCTTTCACTTAATGTTATGCATTTAAGTTTCATCCATGTCTTTTAATAGCTTCAAAGCTTATTATTTATTTATTTATTTTTTTTAGCACTGGAGAGTATCCCATTGTCTGTGCCACAATTTGTTCATTCATGTACTAAAGGGTATATTTGTTGCTTCCACGTTTTGGCAATCATAATTGAATAAAGCTGCCATAAACATCCATGTGCAGGTTTTTGCATGGACATAGTTTGCAGCTCCTTTGGGTAACTGCCAAAGAGCACGACTGCCAGGTTGTATGGTAAGTGTATGTTCGGTCTTGTAAGAAACTGCCAACCCACCTTCCAGAGTGGCTGTACCATTTTGCATTGCCACCAGCAGTGAATGAGAGTTCCTGTAGCTCCACATCCTCAGCAGCATTTGGTGTTCTCGTTTTCATTTAGTTTTAAATATTTTTAAATTTCTCTTGAGACTTCTTCACTGACCTATGTGTTATTTAGAAATATATTGTTTAACTCCCAACTATTTTGTGTGTTTTCCAACTATCTTTCTGTTACTGATTTCTGTTTTGGTTTAATACCATTGTGGTCTGAGAGTAGACATCATATGATTTACATTCTTTTAAAATCTGTTAAGGGGTGTTTTATAGCCCAGAATGTGGTTTATCTTGGTGGATGTTCTATATGAGAAAAAATGTATTTTGCTGTTGTTGGATAAAGAGGGTGGTATAAGTGTCAGTTATATCAAGTTGATTAATGCTGTTTAGTTCTATGTCCTTACAAATTTCTGCCCACTGGATCTGTCCATTTCTGATAATGTGGTGTTGGTGTCCCCAGCTATAATAGTAGATTAATCTGTTTCCTTTGTACCGCTATTGGTTTTTGCTTCACGTATTTTGACCCTCTGTTGTTAGGCACATTCACATTAAGGATTATTACATCTTCTTGAAGAACTGACCCCTTTAAAGTTATGTAAGGCTCCTTTTCATCCCTGATAACTTTCCTTGTTCTGAAGGCTGCTCTGTCTGAAGTAATTATAGATAGCTACTCTTGATCTCATTTGATTAGTGTTAGCATGGTTTCTCTGTCCCCATCAATTTATTTTTAATTTATATGTGTCTTTTTATGTAAATTGTGTTTCTTATAGACAACATACAGTAGGGTGTTATCTTTTTATCTATTCTGACAATCTCTTTTAATTGGTTAATTTAGGTCACTGACATTCAAAATGATTACTGATAGAGTTGCATTAATATCTACCATACTTATCACTGTTTTCCGTTTTGTTGCTTTGTTTCTCTTTTGTCTTCTACTACTTATGTCTTTGGTGATTTTAGTTGAGCACTTTCTGTGATTCTGCTTTTTTTCCTCCTTTCTTAGCATAGCAGTTATACTTCTGTTTTTACTTTTTTTAGTGGTTGCCCTAGAGTTTGCAATATATATTTACTACTAATCCAAGCCCACTTTCAAATAACGCTATATCATTTTGAGTAGTGTGAGTACCTTTAATAACAAAATAACCATAATTCCTTCATCCTAATTACTTGTATCATTGTTGTTAATCATTTCATAAGCATATGTATACATATATTCTTATGTAACCAACTAAACAAGTACATTGTTTCTATTATTATCTTGAACTAAATGCTATCTGTTACATCAGTTAAGAATAAGAAAAATAAGTGTATTCCTTCTTCAGTGGTCTTTCTTTATGTAGACTCAAATTTCTGAACTGCATTGTTTTCTTTCTCTCTAAAGAACTTTTAACA
Organism: Suricata suricatta; assembly: GCF_006229205.1. Taxonomy (NCBI): domain Eukaryota; kingdom Metazoa; phylum Chordata; class Mammalia; order Carnivora; family Herpestidae; genus Suricata; species Suricata suricatta. The sequence continues at coordinate 39,890,086 of NC_043709.1, read as the reverse complement.
TTTCTTGTCAGACAAATCCACTGCCAACAAATTCCCTCAATTTTATATGTCTGAGAAAGTCTTTATTGCTCCTTCACATAGGAAGGATAATTTCATGGGTACAGAATTCTGTACTGGTGGGTGTTTCTCTCTCTCTCTTTCTCTCTCTCCTCTCTCCTCTCTCTCTCTCTCTCTCTCTCTCTCTCTCTCTCTCACCTTTAAAGATTTCATTACACTCTTGCTTGCATGGTTTTAGAGGAGAATTTGAATGTAATTCTTATCTTTGCTCCTGCATAGGTAAAATGTTTTGTCTCCCTGGCTTCTTCCAGGATTTTTTTAATGACTTATTTTCTATAGTTTCCTAAGTGTACTTTGTTTGTTTTATTTCCTGCCTTCTCTGAGATTTCTGGTGGTTTGGTGTCTGACATTAATTGGGGAGCATTCTCAGTCATTATTGCTCAAATATTTCTTCTGTTCCTTTCTCTTTTTCTTCTCCTGTGGTATCCCATTACACATATATTGCATTTTTTGTAGCCATGTCCCACGGATCTTATATATTATATTCTGTGTTTTTTCCCCTCTTTTTCCCCCCTCAGTTTGTTTTTCTTTTTCTTTTCAGTTTTGGAGGTTTCTTTTGAGATATTCTCAAAGTTAAAGATTCTTTCCTCAGCTGTGCTTAGTCTGCTAACAAGTCTATCAAAAGCTATCTTCATTTCTGTTAGTTTTTTTAATCTCTAGCATTTTGTTTTGTTTGCTTGTTTGTTTGAATTTCCATCTCTCTGCTTCCCATGACCCGGTTTTCCATGCTGTCTACTTTGTCCATTAGAGCCCTTAGAATATTAATCAGTTGTTTTAAATTCCCAGTGCAATAATTCTAAAATAACTTCCACATCTGAGTCTGTTTTTCATGCTTTTTCTGTCTCTTCAAACCATGATTTTTGCCTTTTAGTATGCCTTGTAAATTTTTCCTGATGGCTGGGCTTGTTGTACCAGGTAAAAGGGTCTGCTATAAATAGGGTTTTAGTAATGTAGTGGTAAGGGAAAGGGGGAGGGTTCTGTAGTGCTGTGATTAGGTAGGTCTTCTAGAGAACCTCTGCCCCTGGACTGTGAGCTTCACAAGTGTTTATCAGTTGTTTCCCACCCCTACCCTCGTGTCCCCCTCCCTGTTATGTGGGACAGAATGGCCAGAATTGAATATTTCCCTCCCCCATGTGGAAGGCTAGAGGGAGCTGGAATTATGTATTTCCCTTCCCCCAGGTCAGTTAGACTCTTAACAAAACTCCAATCAGTTAGTGTCTAGTTACATAGTTTCTCTTGAGTACAGAATTTTTTAAGAAGAATAGTTCATGTGTATTTAAAAATCATTCCTTTTCCCCAACCCCCTACCAGAGCATGAAGGGATTTTTCTCTGATATTTACTCTGAAAATCTGGTAGAGTTCCAGAAAGTAAAATTCACATAAGTGTGGGGGCCTCCTGATGACTCACCCCTCCCCCCCACTAGAGTTTTTATCTCTTGGATTTGTTCACACTGAGCTCCAGCCACTGATCAATTGCACTTTAGGTTTCTCTGTCCCAGCACAGAGACAGAGGATGAGCGTAAGCAACCAAAGCTGGAGAAGTTTGTGAGACTAAAAAGTTTGTGATTAGGATGTTTTATCTCCAGACAGTGATGAGCTCTTACACAAACCGGCTAAAACAATAGTAAATGCATTATTTAATGAGAAGTGGGAGCCAGAATGGGCTCCATGTTCATTATATCAATTCCTTGGCACTTTCTTTGCTTCTCTGTGACTTTTGGGCACTGTCTGATTCTGTTAGCTTTATATTCAGACTTTCATGACTTGACAACATCTAAAAGAAGAGTCTTCTCATCCAATTTTCATTTCCAAAGAGTGGATAAATATTCACCAGAATTGCCCCTGCAATCCCCCAGTGAAGATATTTACTCATTTCTCATTGGCTAAAGTTAGATACCTGTTATCAAATCAAGGGGGAGATGGGTTGTGCAACTGGCTGTTGCTGATTATATGAGGTAGATGGGTGTTAGAGAGTCAACAACTGTGATGATGGCAAGTAAAGATTAGCCTCCTTAGGATTTAAAGTAGTCAGGTAGTTCATATTATTTTGTTTCATATGAAGCAATTATTAGTGTCATTTTGGTCACTGGTGAGGCAGTGTGAGGCGATAGTTTAAAGTATAATAGAGATCAGCAAGGAAATTCAGGGATTGGTCTTGGAAGCCACATCTCCACTGTGGAGCCTCTCCTTGGGCAATTCTTGGTTGCTTGTAGAGTTCTATCCAGTGATGTTTGTAACTCCAACAGGAAGACTGTGGTTCTTGATTAAATTCATGTATATTTATTGAAGTAGATTCAATCAACTTGAAAGCCTGCCTTCATGCCCAATTTATTTTAAATTGGTCACAGCAAAGTTTCACAAAAATGAGTTGGTGAGGAAGAGAAGATGATATTTTGGTCACAAGATTAGAAAGTTCACCAGCTGTTGCTTACTTGTCATAATCTTAACACTTTAAACAATTAGGGACAAAATTTAAAAGTAGCAGAAATGACTGTACTCTGGGGGCACGTGGGTGGATCAGTCAGTTGAGCATCTGACTCTTGATTTCAGGTCAGGTCATGATCCCAGGGTCGTGGGATTGAGCCCCATGCCAGGCTCCATGCTGAGTATGGAGGCTGCTTGACATTCTCTCTCCCTCTTTGCCCCACTTGCACTTTCTTGCTCTCTCTCTCTCTAAAATAAAATAAAATTAAAAAAATGTTAAAAAAAATGAAATGACTGGATTCTGAAGTAAGAATCCAGCTTGCCATATTCAAGGAAAACTCTTACTATTGTGGAAAATTCAGGTGACTTTAGGAACTAGGAAAAATAATCTTCAGTTGAAATTTAACTTCAAAACTTTTTTTTCTTTAAAGTTCAATGCGTCTGGCTAAAAGCATTAATGCATCTTACCTTCCATGTAGTAAGAACTTTCACGAGCTCAAACTTTAACCAAAGTTTAGTACTCTCTCTAATTTTGTTTACATCAACTTACTCAGCCTAACATTCCAGTAGAAAAGTAAAGTGAAGACATCAAAAAGAATAATATTCATCGTCCAAATGTTCCATTAGAGGACTTTATATTTTTCCTTTTGGAACATGGTTTGAGGGAGTCGGTAGGGAATAATAAATGGGCCCTCTTGTGCATTTTGATATTTTCAAGTTCTTCCCAAATTTCTAGGACACATTAGAATAAAGGTCAAGTTTTGAGGGTATAATTATTTTTGAATGGTGACATTATTCAAGTTTATAAATATCAAATAATCCCCTTAGTCAGAAGCACAAGGGTAGAATTCATATAAGAGCAACACGGTCCCATAATCAGCATATCAGAGCTGTAGAACTTTTTTTTTTAAGTTAAATATAAACTAAAAAAGTCAAGTAAACCAAAAAGAACAAAATGTGCCTTGGCCTCGAGGAGCTGTTGGGTCAGGGTTTAGTTAGGTGAGGTTAGCGTTGAATTTAAGTAGGAAATGCTAATACCTAACACAGTGAGTAACTTACAATATATCACGCACTGTTCTAAGCATTTTTTCTGTAGTGATTCATTTAAGCCTTACAACAATCCTGTGAAGGAGGTACTATTATCCCCATTTTGTAGGTAGAAGAACTGAGAGACAGCAGGGTTAAGGAAAGGATCACATAGCTGATAAAGGGTGAGGCCAAGATTTGAACTCAGGCAACAGGGTAGTGGTGCTCATAAACTCAAACATGACATAATTTGCCCCTGGACGTGGAAAGATGGCTGTTCTGAGGAGAATAGCTTCTGTTATGCTCAGAATCTTCATAGTGCAGTAGTGGGTGTAAGATTGCTTAGAGCTCAAGGGCAGACGGGGCGCCGGTGTGGGTCAGTCATCAGTTGAGCATCCAGCTTCGGCTCAGGTCACGGTTTCGTGGGTCTTGAGTTCCAGCCCTACGTCGGGCTGTGTGCTGACAGCTACCTCAGAGCCTGGGCCCTGTCTTTGGATTCTGTGTGTCTCTCTCTCTGACCCTCCCCTGCTCACACTGTCTCTCTCTCTCTTTCTCAAAAATAAATAAAACATTAAAAAAACCCCTTATGGACAGAGATTATAGAACCAGATGCCTATCACTTAATAGCCAGATGACCATGGGTAGTTTACTTTTATTTCCTCTGAGATATAGAATTGAGCTAATCATCACATCTAGTCCTCAAATTTAGTTGCATATGATTCCTAGGAGATTGTGATTCAGTAAAACTGTGTGGGGTCCAGGAATGCATTTTATTTTATTTAAAAAATTTTGAAGTTTATTTGTTTAGAGAGTGCATGAGCAGGGAAGGGGCAGAGACAGAGGGGGAGAAAGCGAATCCCAAGCAGACTCTGCAATGCCAGCACAGAGCCCGATGTGGGGCTCGAACCAACCATAAGATCATGACCTGGGCTGAAACCAAGATGCGTAATGGACTAAGCCACCCAGGCACCCCAGGAATCTGCATTTTAAATAAGCACCTTAGGTCACTCTGACGTGATCTGTCTTCAGGCACCCTTTAGGAAATACTGGATTCTATCTCCCAGGAGAGGGGAGACCAGGCCTGTAAAACCCTAGGCACAGCCCTGGCACATGATTGGTAGATGGGAATGTCAGCTTTTATCTATTTCAGTGTTACCAAGGCAGACCTAGGTGAGAAGAGACTGGAGGATTCAGGTGGTAGGAGATACTGCTGATGAAGGGACATGTAGGCCAGGATGATAGTGATGACGAAGCTGATGATGATGGTGATTGATATTCTGGCACCCTCTGCTCTGGGAAAGGTATCATAAGGAGAAGAAAGAGGATGCTGCCACTTCCTCTCATTCTCATTTCCCAAATCTTAAAAGCATTTAATTAGGATTGCTTTCAGGTTTAACAAAAGCCTACTCTAGTTTGAGGGTCCCTCTGCTCATTCTATCTCCATATTCCCTTACGTACTTACACATACCAATTTCCTTTACTAGATAAAAAAATTTTTTTTCACTCTACAATTTAATGTGAAAAATGCAAATGTCGAGATGAGGTAATGCCGAGTTTGAATGTGCTTCAGCAGCGCCATGAGTCAGCCGTTTAATAAATACCCATACCCACTTAATAAATCCTTCCTTGTTTTGATAGGGCAAAGCAGTGCAGGAAACTGGAGCTCTCCCCATTCCTAAAACAAAGGAAGGAAATCCATGAGGAGGAGGAAGCAGGATAAGGTGCAGAAAGAGTACTGAAGCGGGCATAGTAACTACACACTGTGTCTAGCTCTGATTGACTTTGTCTTTTCATCTGGGCTAATGCCCTTTGGAGTCCTGGAGAAGGCTAGTTTTGTCATGCAGCCGCAAACACAGCCAGCATAATTTTGCATAACTTATGAACTTAAACCTAATTGTTTTCAAAGGATTTTCTAATGGAGGCAGCTTTATGCTGTGGCCTAAGTAATGTCTGGGCCACAGAAATGTAGTCTAAGACTAGATCTATAGCCTATCTTATCATAAATAAATGTTGTGGGTGTATTTTAAGTCTAATGTAACAACTTTAACACTACCACCAAAATATCTTAAAGTAGAACATTCATCAAGTGTATTCCAGTTATTTCACATATGTTAGAAATCACAGAGCACCAACATATATTAAATGTCCTCAGGGACCGGGGCTTCGGTGCCATTGAATTTTGGTGGAAAACAGAAGGAAATTTCCAAATCCCACATATCCCAAGTTTCCAAGTATGGTATGAAGTCTGGAATTAGACTCCCCTGTGTGGGATTTGTGTGACCTTTTGCAAATCACTTAACATTTCTGAAACTTGGTCATTAAAAATTTTTTTTTAATGCTTTTATTTATTTCTGAGAGAAAGGGGGAGACAGAGCACAAGCAGAGGAGGAGCAGGGAGAGGGGAAAACATAGAATTCAAAGCAGGCTCTAGACACTGAGCTGTCAGCATAGAACATGATGCTGGGTTCAAATGCATAAACTGTGAGATCAGAACCTGAGCCAACGTCTGAGGTTTAACTGACTGATACACCCCGGTGCTCTTGAACCTCAGTCTTTTTAATCTGTTAAATGATCGGTCATGAAAATTTAATAAAATAATGGATGTAAAATGCCTATTAGAGGGTCTAGTACATAACACGGAGACATTTAAGGTAGAAGCCCTTATTATAACTTCTTATATTTTTTGTTATCTCTGTAATGGGACATCCATTTGTTATATGTTCAGACAACTTCATATTAAAATTTGAATTCTGTTTTGGTTTCTAAAATATTTTATATAATATGATTCATGGTATTTGAAAATATATAATGAATACCATAATAAATATTTATCTGATTTTGGAGGCTTCAAATTACTTAGAAAATACCCTAATGCTTAAAAGTGCAGCAGGCATATTGTAACTATGATGCCACATGCATGAAAACAAATGATAATGTCTAATAATAGTGAGACAGAAAGACTAGCAGAGCCTAGAACACCTATGTAATCATGGAGTAATTATTAGTCCTGGACTGTCTATTCTGTATACCTTGTTATATCAGAAAAATTAAGCCCTATTTGTTTAAGTCTCTGTGGTTTGATTTATATTACTTGAAGATGAATATATTCCTTCAATTAATAAAGACTAAGTTATTCTGGGTGAGATAAGGAGGGATTCCTCCACTCCCCACCCCGAGAAGAGTCCTAAAAGTGTACTTTTATATCAGAATGCTTTTTAAATGTTTTATTTTTTCCTCTTCTAAATAGAAAATCTAAGATAGAATGCTTAATTGATTCTTTTCATGCTATGAAAGTATACAAATGATAAAGAATGACATTTGTGCTAGCTAATGCCATACAGTAGCCCACAAAACTCTGCTCTTCTAGTTGGACGGGTCAAAAAGTTAAAACTACATTTCCTAGACTCCCTTGCAGCTAGGGTTCTCCATGTCAATTCGGTTCTGCCAATTAATGCACCCAAGAGAGAGCTAAAAGTTAGAAGTAAGAAAAACCCTCTTCCTGTGGTTCTTCACTATTCTTGCTGACAATAAGATTTAGGAAGTGTTAACATTTCTCATGGCAGCATTCCAGGGTCCATCCTCCTGCTTCCTGGGTGTTTAGGGGCAGTTGCAACTTTAGCAAAAGCTATTTGGATTTGTGAGGATGGTGTCCTACTCCAGATATGAGCCCCCATGGTCACACAGAAGCTGTGACTCTGCCCCCTTCTGGCTGTAGATGATTAGACACCAGTACATATATTTAGCCAGGCCAAACAGAGTCTTTCTCTCCTGTGATTCAGAATTAGAATACAGATTCTAGTTCTGTGGTCCTCAATTTTTAGGTGCATAAGGATCATGAGGAGCTTGGGAAAAAGGAGGAGTCTAATGTCCCACTTCTGGTGGGATCTAGAAACTTCCATTTCCACAAGGACCTCCATAAGATTTGGATGCAGATCACACTTTGAGACATGGCTATTGTTGGGCAGGTCAACAGAGAGGTCATGGAGAGCCAGGACTCTGGCGACCTGAGGAAGCAGAGAAAAGTGAGTCTACAACTTTAGATAGGTTGGCATGAAGGAGAATACAAGATAAGAGCCAGAAAGAGAGAAGTGGATGGAGGCAGGGGAAGAAAAGAGTGACGGAAAGGAAGAGGAGAAAGAAGGCGCCTTGCTTCTTGATAGTTCTTGTTCTCAGAACTGTCAAACCCTTTTGAGTTCTGGCTACACTGATTTGGATATCATTTTATTACCTAGTTTTTAAATATCCTCTTTTAGGTGGTGGTGATGGTGGAGGGCACTTAAGGGGAAGAGCACTGGGAGTTGTATGGAAAACAATTTGACAATAAAATATTATGGAAAAAAAATAAATATCCTCTTTTAAGTGAATTGAACAGTTTTGTCTTTATCTTAAAGATCACATGATGAATCTGTTCTTATGATCTTAAATTCTTATGATTCTGATAAAGACATTTTTATTATATTGCATATTTCTGAGTATGAAAAGTTATTTTCCTATGTAGGTCACTTTCATATATCTCAATTGTTAAGGCACTATTGGCCCTAAACACTCCAGAAACTGGAGAATGAGTACCGAAATTACTCTAGAGTTTCCTATTTCCACACCAACAATAATGTATCAGAAGCTACAATGTGTTGGGTATGTATTTTTGTGAGTCTTCTGACTTCTGCATTATAGGTGAGGCCAATTAGGCTCAGAGAGAGGAATAATTTACCCAAAATACATGACTGGTAGATGCTAGTTCCAAAATTTGAATGCAGGCCATTAACCCTATCTCCCCATGTTTCTGCTTCACAAACTCACATTGGAGATACATAAGTGAACAAAGCAGGACAAAGTTCCTGACCTCACAGAACTTGCATTCTAGAGGAGGAAGATGACAAAAACCAATGACTATAAGTGTTAGGAATGAAAGTTAGTTTATAGAAGTAAAAATTCATTTCTGCTTGCTCAGGTAAACAATGTGAGCATTATGAGAGCACATACGTTCTTATTTATCTGACATCCTCCCCCACTAATTTTAGAGTTCTTTCTTATCTTTACTCAAACCCAATCCTAGCTTACTCATTCAATTTTTTTTTCTGTAAAGGGTCAGAGAGTAAACATCTTCGGCTTTACAGGCCATCATGCTACTGCTGTAGTGTGAGAGCATCCATGAACAGCACAGGAACAAATGAGCGTGGCTGTGTTTCAGCAAAACCTTCATAAAACAGCTGCAGGCAAGGTTTGTTGGGGCCCTAGCTAGCTGACTCCTGATCTATAGCATGGAGAGATTGCTTTAAAAAGAAAGAAATATATGTAGCTACCTAAATTCCTATGAACTTTGGTAGAGATTCCAGTAACTTTGATTTAATGATGATTCAGAAAAAAAAAATGTCTAAAGACTTATACTCACTTCCTTGAATAAGTCTTACTTTTCCTTGACCTCAGATACTGAAGAGCATTGGAATAGGAGAAAAGAAGGAAAAAGTTTAGGCATGCCAGACACGTTGGAGTTAAAGTGCTGCCTGAAGGTTGCTGTGAACACAATGTGGTTTGTAGTATTTTGCAATAAAGTAAATGTTGAAGTTATTCCAGGAAATACTGTAACCGTCATACAGCTGAAACCAAATATAGCCAATTTAGTCAAATAAAAACAGTGCACTGGAGTGCGATTTAATGTATCATGGAAGATTTTCATGAACTTGGAAGCCTGGTTATGACTACGATGACTAGACCCAAGAGAGAGAAGCCAAAAGCATTTTACTGGATACTTGAAAATAAAGAAAAAGAGCAAGATTGCATTAGGAATAATCAGCTGCCCTATTTATTGTGCTATCTAGTCCATTATAAGAAGTATTAAGACAAAGCAAGGTAGAAATACTTAAACAACATTAACCAGTGAGACTCTACATAGAAGGAGGGGCTTTTACTTTTGGAGAAAGACCTACAGCTGACCACCCAGAAGGGGTGTGTCACTGGTGGGATACGTACAGGGGAAAAAGGCACTGGAAAGGGGGTCAGTAAGTGATTTAACCCCCCTGGCATATTGGGCAGATTACAGCTGCACCCCAAGATTCTAGCACAAAGCAAAGCTTAGGACTAGACAAGTCTTCAAGATCTAGGGACATTCTCCTCCGACAGCGGCCATCTCAGTCAGAGGAGGCTTATCCCTTCGAGGGGATCTCTCTGGTTGTTGGGCTGATCCCAAGGCTGTCATCTTATGAGGATAAAGGAGGGTAGATGTTAACTTCACGTGACTCAGGGCCACATAGATGGCATCATTGCCCTGGTTATTGTTGGTAACTCCAATGAGGCTATCCCAGTGATGGATACTACCTGTCAGCAGTGAGATCTAAGTTCTTTTCACTCCATGGACTATCCAGGCTGGTCTGTGGAGATGCTTATTCTGTATCTGGGCTTTCTCTCCCTGATGAGTGGGCAGTATGAGCCTAGAATTTAATATCTGTGGGGAGTACTTGGGGCTGATAGTAAAACATGCATTAGAATTTGAAAACAGGGAAATGCTGTTGTTCTCTTTGAGTTAAATTAGTAAAAATAACACAAATAACACATGATGGATGAATACCTTAAGAGAAACACAGGTCTGTCAAAGGTCAAAAGGAAGAATGGCAAGGGCTGGAAATCCAATCCAATCCAATCCAGATGGAATGTAAGAGAAAGTGATACCATAATTGTTCTGTTATAGCTGACAACTCTGGGAACAGAGGATGGGGGAGTTATGCTGGAGACAAGAAGGACATCCTGAAGAATAAGAATTATCTATGTGTCACCAGCTCTGCCCTTTAGCAAGGTGCTCTGACCAGCTGATAAGGAAGTTCCTACCAAATTGGCTGTTACATTGGTGTGATTATTGTCATAGACCTTATTCCTTGTGCTGAGTGCTTTATATCACAATATTCAATCCTGATAAAACCCTATGTAACTATCATTACCTCTACTTATACCTGGGCTGAGAGAGACCAAATAATTTACCTCCTGTCTCACAGCTAGTTTGTGGCAGAACTGGGACTCAGGCCCAGACTGTCTGAAGTGAAAGTTCATTCTTTTAATTCTCTGCTCTACTGCTTCTCATGTACACATGTATGACCCCCCCTTAGAGGCGGGGCCACCACAGATTGATCCCAATGGCCTTTACCATCATTCAACTAATATATTTCAGGTTTTAAAAAGAGTTTATTTAGTAAGTATCATAGTGTAAGCAAATTGTACCACGTCAATTTTTTAAATATTTATTTATTTTTGAGAGAGAGAGCGCACACACACAGCAGGGGAGGGTCAGATGCAGAATCTGAGGCAGGCTCAAGGCTCTGAGCTATCAGTGCAGAGCCCAACATGGGGCTCGAACCCTGACACAGGGCTCAAACCCACAGAACCATGAGATCATGACCTGAACCAAAATGATGTGCTCAACCAACTGAGCCACCCAGGCACTTCTGGATTTTCTTTTAATAGAAGACTCATGATGCAAAGCTGAAGCCACTCATGAGTATTGTGCTTCTCTAGAAAGCTGTTTTTTTTTTTAAAGAACACCTGTGAACCATACATAATCAATAAAGCTTTCCTTTAAAGCAGAGGCCAGCCAAGGTCCTGCTCTGTTTTCTTCTGCCACAGACAGCAGATGTGGTTTTATTTCTTGGATTCCTACCACCAGTTACTGTGTGTCCACTGACCATACCTCCCAAGCATGGAAACAGAGGGGTTATTATGAGAAGTAACTTGATGACAAAGAACATATAGCTACGTATCTTAAGGGAGCTTAGTCCCGCGGGTGTGTATTTTTATGTGTGACAGTAAAAATGCCTAACAACCAGGATGACCTCACTTATAAGGATGTTGGCCTTGGTAGTAATGTAGCCTGTGTCAGCTTTGACCCACCTGCCTACTTCAGTATTTAACCTGGAAATCAACTTAATCCCCCTCGTCATACAGCAGAGAGTCTACCCCCTTCAAGGCAGACAAAGTAGAGTAAGCCTCTAAAACTACTACTGAGAAGCAGCATTGGAAGCCAGAATTCTAGCTTGGGCCTCCTTGGTCCCTGTACCCAGACCTGGGAGAGGTTTCCTGTCCTCTTGCCCCACGTGGCAAATATAACCAGAATCTTTCTGAGTTACTTGTCAACTGGATTGGTTGGGGTAGACCAAGCCACAATGGCTCCGGCACATCAGACATTCATTTCTCTCTCAGTCAACAACTGGAACAAGCTTAGCAAGCGACCCTCCTCTCCATGTGGGGAGCCGCCAGTTCAAGTTCCTTCCCTCTTCTGTCTTGACCAGCCCCTGGAGTTGTCTTCTCACCTGTAATGATCTAGCTGAAGGAGAGGAGAGAGAGAGGAGGTTTTGAATCAGACACATTTGAGCTGAATTATGAGCTCCACCATTTGCAAACGACAGCCTCAGCACAAACCCTCTGAGCTTGCGTTCCTCCTCTGAGGGTTAAAGGAGGTGTCATGTTTAGTGCAGTTCTTAGTTCAATAAGTAGTATTTATTATTAGCTACGTGGCATACTTGCCTAAAAATCACGCTATGACATTAGGATCACCCCCATCTTACAGTGGAGGAAACTGAGGTCACACAGCGGGTAAATGGCAGAGCTGAGACTGGGCTCTGAAACACGAGCTCCTAACGACTGAACAATACTCTCTCATACATGGGGGAATAACTGTCATCTGGCACAAGATAACTGAGTTCCTTATGCTCTTGTTAAATGTTTTCAGTATTAACTAGATTAACTAGATCTATTCTAGATCTAGAATGTAACTGTCAGATCACTCTCCTTTCTCCACCCACTCTAGGTCTGGAGAAAGGCCAACTACCTTCAGTAAATCGTATGGCATCAACAGCCTGCTGGCGAACAGCATGTGGAAATACTTGCTGACACAGAACAAACGTGAACTTGAATAACTTTTTTAATTTGTAAAAGAGACCTTTTAAAATACTTCCTTTTAGAGAGTAACTACCAGAAAAGGTTCTGCTTTAAGAAAACAAGTTTGGATTGAGAAGGTAGTTTTTAAAAAAATATTATTTTACTTTTTATGAGTTAGAAACCATATGGAATTTCCACTTTCACATAGCTCGTAAATGACTTAGCCTGGTTTTCTTGAAACTTGATCCTCCAAACCCCACACTCAGCAAAGTCTGAAGATGAGTTGGTGTCTGGAACTGATATTCCAAAGGCTGGCTTGTGATACAGGACAAATTGTTCAGGAAGGAAGGGAGACCCCTAGATTACAGGAATGAACATTTTTTTTCTCAGCTATCAAGTTTTGACCTGGTCTTATCTCTCAAAGTTCTAATAACTTTTCTCTGTCTGGACTAAAAAAGTACCCTGCTTGTCATTAACTTCTGACATGTCCAGGAAAATGAGGACCGTTAGTACACTCCCCTAAAAGCATTTGTATGCCATGTTCTAGACACAAAGCATGTTCTATATACAAAGTTGAATGGAAAAGAAAGGCTCTCTGGCAATTGAATTATTTGACGCCTTTTGGATTAATAAATGTTTAGTTATTCAGCATTTGTTTAATGGGGGTGTGATTGTGACCAAGAAAAGTAATTTTTCTGTTTTCACTGCAAAAATACATTTTGCCAGTTACATAGCAAAGATGTGAAATTAGAGGTTGGCACGTATTTCCCAGTGGATTGCTATAATGTTTGGGTGAATCTTTATGGATTCTTGGGCTAGCCAGATCCGCAATATTATTCTGAATACAAACTTTCCCTTGTAGCAGTTAGTAACTACTTAGTAACAAACCATCCCCAAATGTGATACTTTAAACTCCCATTTGTTATTACCAGTCTATGGGAAGATTGGCTGACCTGGGCTCAGCCTGCCATTGACTGGGCTTGTAGAAGTGTTTTCTGTGAACGGGTGGGGTGGTTGGAGCTGCCTGGCTTAGAAAGGTCTCTGCTGGCATGAGTCAACTCTTCGCCAAATGGTCTCTCGTCTTACACCTGAGGAGCCCAGATTGTTTTTCTCATGGTGGAAGCAGAAGTCCAAAGTAGAAAAAGATCACACATACGAAGTGTCTTATGGTTTGGATTCACATGTCACCACTTCTACTTCATTCTTTTAGCCAGAGTAAGTCGCAGGCTAGCCAAATTTAAGGGGTGGGAAAATGGGCTTTTCCAGATGATACAAAGAACTGCAAACTCACGTGCAGTGAGCAGGATAAATAAGGGCAAATGGAGGATGGGACTATATTTATAACCCACCTCCTACAACCTCTAACAGTACTACTGTGAAGTGAAAGAAGTTTGTCTTTGGTAGTTAACTGTTCCCTTTCCTATGGCATATGTTAGTTGAAAGCTTAGTGGAGTTGAAGTCAAAAGATTCAAATTCTATTTCGTTTCACAAGTCATTCTGGTCTCTGAGCATTAATTTGTTTCTCTTTACATTGGTACAATGATGGGGTGCATGGCTGGCTCAGTTGGTTGAGTGTCAGACGCTTGATTTTGGCTCCGATCATGATCTCACAGTTGTGAGATCCAAAGGTCATGAGATCGAGCCCTGTGTCAGACTGCTGAGCATGGAGCCTACTTGGGATTCCTCTCTCCCTCTCTCTCTGCCCCTCCCCCACTCTTTCTCTTTCTCAAAATAAACATTTTTAAAAATGATGTGATGACATAGGACCACCTACATTCTGGGGTTTTGTTTTTTACTGTATAAACTCTCATGTGTTTAATAAATAAGGTTAAAAAGAGACTCTTTCAGGGTGCCTGTGTTGCTCAGTCAGTTGCGTGTCCAACTCTTGATTTCAGTTCAGGTCATGATCCCCAGGTCATGGGATTAATCCCTGCATTGGACTTTGTACTGAGCCTGCTTAAGATTCTTTCTCTTTCTCCCTCTGCCCCTCTTCCCCACTTGCTTTCTTCTCTCTCTCTCTCTCTCTCTCTCTCTCTCTCTCTCTCAATCTCTAAAAAATAAATAAACAAAAGTGAGACCCTTTCTCTTATTCAGAACCTTTATGCTGGTTCTTGGCCTCTGAAACCTCTCTACCACCACCACCCACCACCCTGTCCCTGCTCCACGCAAATCTGTTTGCTCTGCTTAGTTTTGTCTTTCCAAACCCTCCTCCCACCCTGTTCTGGACCCTCCACAATTCTGACTTTATTCCTTCATTAAAGTTAGCTCTCCTAATGTCTTTTTCTTGCCTTGAAATTGTTTAGCTCGAAACTGATCAATGACTTCAGCCAAAAAGGATATTGATTCTAGACAAAATTACCATTTTCACATCAGCCTTCTGAGGAGAACAGGACTATTTCCACACTTCTGTTAGGCTCCACTGGCTTCTCAAGCTCTTTGCACACACTTCTTCAGTAGTTACAACCATTTCTTGAGCACTGATAAGGACTTTGGACACATTTTTTTCTCCTCCCCATATTGACTAGATGTCAAGAGTTCAGCCCTGCCACTGACTAGTTGTGCGATTTTGGGTACAGCCTTCACTTACATTTTATTTTTCTCACTTCTAAACTGAAGAAATTTGACAAATTGACCTTAAGAGGCCCTTCCAACTCTGAGAACTTACGATATTCTAGAATATTTACAATGTGAAATGTGGAGAATTCACTACTGGTTTGAATACTTCTTTATTTTCAGCCTTATAAACCAAGTATCTGTAGGCAGTGTTGACTTAGAAAAGAGGAAATCATAATCAGAATTCAAATAGCTAATAATAGTGAGTAGGCTTAGATGCTTGGCAAGAAGTTGTTTGCTATCAAAACCATTTCACCTCTGTTTTATACTTCAGTGTCAATAGAAAAGTTGTCATGCTGTCACATAATCAACATTTATATTTAATATGAGAAGTGCTTTCTCTATAGAGCTGAGATGACAGGGGAAGAAAGATAGGAAGGAGAGAGGGAGGAATGAAAGAAACTAATACTTACTGAACTCTTACTAGGGGTGTGGTAAGAAACGGTTATGTAAACATGATCCTTGGCAGAGACAGCTAGGTGTTGTCCAAATCCTAGGCCCTCTTCTTGGGCTCTCAGCCAGACTACATCTCCCAGCCTCTTGCAGATGGCTCTGTCTGTGTGCCGGAGTTCCGGTCGACAGGATGGGAGTGGAAATGGTGCGTTCCGTCTCTGGCTCTGACTTTAAAAAAGCCTCGCAAACATCCTTCTCCCACTCTTCCCCACTCCCAGCTTACTTGGATGGAGATCACGTCCACGGTGATCTTGAAAGTCATTTGTCTAAGAAGAACTGCTGTTAACCTCTTGCCCTGAATGTTTGAGACATTTAACATTTGGGAGTCCATTTGTTGCAACAATTTAAATATCCTTGCCAAAATATAATACTAAATTTCAAATCATCTCTATGAGGTAGAGACTATTTTTATTTTGGTAGGAGAGGAGCTGAGGCACAAAGTGAGGAGGTAACTTTCTTGGGTTATACAAATGACAAAGCAAGACATCCAACTCTGTTCACGCAGAAGACTGCAAACATTCCTTCATGCATAGAGAAAAGCCTAATATAGTTCTACAGTAGCAATTCCCTTCATGCTTCTACATGTTGGACAAAGACCATGTTTTTATGAATTAATGAGCTAAGGTAGTAATTCCTACAACATTCTGAACTCAAGAAGAACAAGAGGCAATGTGCCACAATGATGTGGATCTGACATAATCTAAATCTGCCATTTGCTGACTCTCTAACATTAGCAAAGCATTTAATTTCTGTGGGTCAGAGCTTTCCTATCTGGAAAATTAAAGTAAAAATTAAAATAAAAAAGAACAATCATTTGCCTAAGAATCAATGAAGAATGGTTATCTATCAAAGTTTTATGTTCCTACTTTCCTTTTATCAATAACTCTTTCTAAAAAATACAGCATACCTTGTACTCAACTGAATCATATAAAGTTGCTCTGTCCTGGGATGTAAAAAACCTCCAAAAAGTAGGGTTGAGTATAAAATACTATTTTGAAGTTAAAAGAAATAATAAATGTGAAGTACCTACCACAGTGCCTCGCATGTAATAGGTGCTCAGTTATATGATCTTTTTCATAATGCAAAAACGAATCCTTGTTAGTACAGTGTCTGGTACTGTGTTCAGACTTGCTTGAGCACTCCGATTTCCTTTTCCTGAATTTATCTATTAGGTTATGATTTGCCTTACTATTAGCATAAGTCATAAGCATCCTGCTCTGTTTTTCAGGAAAAGGAGGTAATTTGGGCTGCAGCCATCTTCTTATTAGAGAAAATGAGGGCAGTTAATGGTTAGTGTTCAGGAACAACAAAGCTCTTTTAGTTGCTTAGCAACCGAAGCTGGGAGTTGGGCAGAGACTATGTAAACAGGGGGAGAGAAAAACAGGAGTGTAAAAAGTGAATTTAATGTACAGATCATTCCCAGGTGGAGGAAAAAAGATGTATGTATATGGTTGTGATATTTACAGCTCTAGCCATTTGTTACATGACTGGAAAATTTCATGAACTATTTTGAAATTCAGCAGCGGGTAAGTTACAGTGGACGTTTATTGTTCTAATGCAATATGTAAACTGTTTATTTAACATGTTGATTATAAATGAAATACGGGAAAGGTTTAGAAATCATCTAGATTTGGAAATTTGTCCTTCTCAATAGACACTGCTGCCATCGTGTGGACAATGCTGGGAGCCTATGGGGAGCTGAAGGAATGAGGGATAGGCTGAGAGGGTCCGCCTCTGGGGAATGTGGCAGTGGTCTGCACAAGGTGGGCTCCTGTACCCCCTAGAACAGTTTTGAAAAATTCTGTTGCATTTTAAGGTGGTATGTAAAAAATTTTAATTATAAGTTGAAGTGGTTAAGACTATAATCTCCTATGGTTATAAACATTGCCATTTAAAAATAAAACCGCTATGTCACTCCTCTTAATGTATATACCATGGATTCTAAATGCCATAAGGATTTGATATATACCATCAGCCATTTTAAAATTTCATGAGCAAGCTCTTTTAAATGAGTAATATTCACATAATTCCTTTTCTCCCTAAACTTATATTTGTTTTTTTAAATTTTTATGTCTTTATTTTTTATTTTGAGAGAGAGAGGTAGAGAGCGAGTGGGGGAGGGGCAGACAGAGAGGGAGACACAGAATGTGAAGCAGGCTCCAGGCTCTGAGCTGTCAGCACAGAGCGGTCGCAGGGCTCGAACCCACAGACCGTGAGATCATGACCTGAGCCGAGGTCAGACACTTAACCAGCTGAGCCACCCAGGTGCACCTCTAAACTTCTATTTGAATTCTACTTTCCCAATAGACTAATGTCCTAATATTTTATACATATGTATGTTAAATATACATATGTATAAGTATATAAGGTTATGCATATAATGCTATATATTTAGGTTTATTTTTTCTTAACAAAACTAAGTATATACATTAGAATTTAAGTTACAAATTTTTTCTGTGACTCTACAGCTTTAGTTATTTTTTTAGTTTATATTTTTTAGTACACAATTGGTTAAAAAACACAAATACAAATGTTGATTAAGAACTATTAAACATTAAAAAGTAGAGCTGTATTTGTAAATCTGCATCTTAGATAGATGAGACTTTCAAAGCCCTAGGTCACTTACTTATGATGGATATTTGTTATTGCTAGAATGAGGAAAGGATCAGCATCAATATTATATGTATTTATCATATTTTTTTCCAGTTGTAAGCCTCAGGAAACTTCATTCACAGAAATACATAATGGGACTGGAAGAAATTTTATTAGACAATGTAACCCAATTCTTTAAATTATTTCTGAGTTGCTTGCCAAAAATGACCTAGTATTCTATTACACACACACACACACACACACACATATATTTTTTACTATCAGTGGAAAACTGGCTTAGCTTTGCTCCAGTGGCATTGACAGCAAAAGAAGTGGAAGCTCTCTGACCAGCAAAAAGATTTGGTACCCAGTCATTAGAATTATTTACTTTCTCAGCACTGATACCAGTATTTAAAATCCTCTCTGTGATGAACATCCCATAGATTTCTGTACTCCAAACAGTGTATCTCTGTAATCTTTGGGTAGGATATAAACTCTTCTTATGGGAGAAAGGGCTTAGAAAGGGTAGATGGGAACAGAGTTTTATAAAAACACAACACGGGGTACCTGGGTGGCTCAATCATTAAGCATCCGACTTTACACTGGGTCATGATCTCATGGTTCATGAGCTCAAGCCCTGCATCAGGCTCTGTGCAGTTACCAAAGAGCCTGCTTTGGATCCTCTGTCCTTTTTTCTCTGCCCCTCTCCTGCTTGTGCATGTGCTCTCTCTCTCTCTCAAAAATAAAAAATTAAAAACCCCCCAAACTCCCACAATACAACATGGTGTAACATGTCATACCAGAGTAACCATTGGCCAGAGATCACCAAAGCTTAGAAATTACCAAGACTATCAGTTATGGTATGATTTAAAATTGAATACAGATGAAATTTGAAAATAAGAGGGAAGTTGATTCCCTTAAAAATTATTTGGGTATATACCTATCCCTTGAAATGCTTTCTACATTCCAGTTCAAAATCCCTGGTTTATCCCCAAAGCCACTCTGTGATGAGACTTGCTTAAAGTCTGATACCACATTGGGCTGTGGCAGTAGGAAGGCAGGTGCAGTTTTCAAAGTGTTGAATTTGTTGAGTTTAAATAACTCTTCCTTAGTTTGCTTAGTCTTCTGCATTAAAAAGAAGAGAGAGGGAGTATTGTAAATGTTAATAGTGATTTTGAAAGCCCATGCTATGTCGATTCCTCATTTGTTATGCTTTTTAAATTGTGACAAGATAGCTAAATGAAGCTGGAGTAGTAAACGAACCCAGTTCTCAGAGATTTGAGAACAAGTTTTATTCATGTTCATGCTGCGTGGTCATTGCAGGTTGGCTATGGCTCTGCTCCTTGCTGAAGACCGTGACAGAGCAGCTAGCCCTTGGGATATGTGGTGTCTTGGCAGAAGGAAAAACAGACATAGAAAACCATGAGCACTGTCTTAGAACCTGTTCTAAAGGGACACTCATCATTTCCATCTATATTTCTTTGGAAAAGTAAGTGTATAGCCTCTGCTGACTTCAACATGGTAAGGATGTACAAACTTCCTCCAGGAAGGGGAAGCAGATACTCTGACTGATGTTACAACCTCCTGCATCCAGGCAGGAACCATTGACTTATAATAAAGAGATAGTAATCATTTTCTAAAATTATTACATAAAAATATTAAATATTTTTACATGTTCTCATATTTTATAGAAATTTTATATACTTATAAATATATACTTTTATATACTTATATAAAATATATATTTGAATTTCTATATATTTACATAATATATATTAAATTGAATATTTGAATTTTTATATTTGAATTATATATTCAATTTGAATTATATATTATATATATATTTGGAAATATTTTTCCAATATATATATTATATATAAGTTGGAAACATTTTGTAATTTTTAGTATTTATATATTGATATATAAAATTATAAATATATATCAATATAGAAATATTTATTAAAATTTATTTAAAAAATTACAAAATATTTTAAACATCCAGAAGAGATTAATATAACATGAGCACTTATATCCTAAAATTACCAACTATTAAAATTTGCCGCATTGACCTCAGATTCCTTTGTTAAAAAAGAAATGAAACATTGGAGATGTAGTTGGAGCATACCATCAACCCCATCTTATTTTTCTTTCTAGAAGAAACTAGATGCAAGAGTGTATTCTTTGTGTCTAATCTTTTTTACGTTTATTACAAAAGTGCTTTAAAAATATACATAATGTAGAATGTACATGTCTCTTTACATATTATTTTTTCCACTTAATCTATATTTTAGACATATCCATGCTGATGCATGTAGGTCTAAGTTATTTCACTGAAAGTATTTAATAGTAGTATGTGTATGAATCTATTACTATCCATGTCGTCTCAACTTTAGTTTGTTTACAGCTTTTTACTGTTACAAAAATGGAAATGTGTTTCTGTGTATAAAACAAGAGTTTCTTCAAGATTTCTGTCCTCCAAATGATTGAAACACTTCACTGGAGTGGCCTTGCACGGTTGAAAAAGCTAACTGCTTTTGCATACCAAGTTGAAGCTTTATAAATGGCAGCTCCAAAGGGCAGACTTTCACAGGAAATGGGACCCGTGTTACCTGAAACCACCTGGGCAGAGAGTCAGAGACAGCCTCACAAGACTTTTCTGGGCCCCCGAGTCATGCCATCGGCCTAGAAAACCAGCAGTTTTCCTTGGGGTTGAAAGCGGTATGGTGAACACAGGACTGAGAACCAGCAGACTTGGTCGGATCAGAGTGACCCAGCAGGGGATACCAGGGAGGTGGTAGATACCAAGGGTGTCAAAAGGGACACAAGGATGGGCGCCTGGGTGGTTCAGTTGGTTAAGCATCCAACTCTTGGTTTCGGCTCTGGCTATATTCCTGAGATCAAGCCCTGCGGTGGACTTTGCGTGGACAGCGTGAAACCTGCTTGGGATTCTCTCACCCTCTCTCTCTGCTCCTCCCTTGCACTCTCTCTCAAAAATAAATAAATATTAAAAAAGAAAAGGATACAAGCGTACAGAGCAGAAGGCAAAATGTACTTCTCAGCTGATATCACTTTGAACTAAAGGACTGAGAGGCAGTTTGTCCTTCCCCATGCAGTGACGCCATGTGACTGCAGGGAGAGGGGCCAGATGGTGGTGAAATTGCTGGCTATCATCTATTTCCTGTTTATTACACTCTAACAGAACCCAAGTTCTGTTCGGTGTCAGCCCCTCCCCCACTGAGCCCACGTGCTTCAGTTGCAGAGACAGGTCTAAATGGAGTAGAGGTAATCCTGTACCTCTTGCTAATAACTGATCTAGAAATGCACATGCTACACAATTTGGGCCAGTAACGAGGAGAGATTTTCTGGGAAACTCTGAGAAAGTTCTTCCTTGCTCCTCTGGAAGGACTTTCAAAGCTTTGTTTCCTCTCTTCCTTTGAACTTGGCGTGTGGAACTGTAATTACCACAGTCTGATAAAACCGGCATATGGAATAAGGCCGAACAAAAGGGATTGGAGTAAAAATGAGCGGGAGTCGTCCTACCTGTGTCTCCGGTGGTGTAAGCCCAAGGCCCCTGGTTGTTGAAGCCTGTCTGAAATGCTCTTTTAAATAGCTTGCCCCGGAAAGTACAGCCTCCATAGAGCGGCAGCAAGTGTGTGGTGGGGGGAGGGGACTGAATTGACCGATCTTATTCTGAATTCACCGAAATTAATTTCTGCCACAAGGTGGAATGAAGGATTAAACTAGAAATTAATTTCAATCCCAGAACATATACAAGCAGTCCTTGCTTTGCACAGTTCTGATATCCACACTTGCCAGTTTCCATGGTTTAGTTAAATAACACCAGCCTCCCCATAACATGGCTCCAATTTCAGTTACTATGATGTGATATATTAACCATGAGTAATTGCATACAGTTCAAACTTTGCTGCTTCAGCCCACAAATCACCGCATAAAAAGCAGTTGCCTGTCAGGACCAATGTCACTCCTTTTCTAAGTTTGTCGTTTATGCACAAAGTCTCTCTGTTCACGCAGACAGCAAAGCATGGAGTCATGGTGCGTCTTTTTCCCCATAAGAACTTATGACACATTAATAAAATGAATCATCAAAACAGAGAATTAGCAAAGATGAAAGTGAGGCAAAGAAACAAAAAGTGATAATACTTGAATTGAAATCTGAATCGGATATCCATGCAGTTAGGAAGAAATAGCGGATGCTGTGGATGCTGACGCTGTTGCCATTGAAGAGTCACTAGATATGCAGTTAGAGGCATGTAACGAAGGTGAATTCATCACCATAAGTGATGATTATGGTGAAAAGGATGAAGGTGACCCAGATCAAGTGGTGCCTGCAAAAACTTTACATTAAATGAACTCTTAGAGATGTTTTATAGAATTAAAAGTACAAAATATAAAATTTGGAAGCTGATCCAAACTTAGAAAGGAGTATAACAATCCATGAAGACATAGGAAAAGATGATCAGTACTTATCTCATTTATATGATGAGGTGGGTGCTGTTCAACATATTCTTGATATGTTTTTTATTTTTTTATAGAGAAATAAGACAATTCTCAATGTTTCTGAGGTTTTAAATTACATAGTAAATGAATACTAGCTTTACTATTTTTTCATCTGCCTAAATATTTATAGTCAGCATATAGTGAGGGAGTTTAGATGTTTTGATAGTTTTTTTAACATTTATTTATTTTTGAAGGAGAGAGCATGAGTGGGGGAGGAGCAGAGAGAGAGGGATTCACAGATTCCAAAGCAGGCTCCAGGCTCTGAGCTGTCAGCACGGAGCTAGACACAAGGCTTGAACTCTCAAACTGCAATATCATGACCTGAGCTGAAGTCAGATGCTTAGCCAAATAAGCCACCCTGATGCCCCTTGATAGAGATTTTTAAAGATGGCCTGGGTGGCTCAGTTGGTTGAGCATCCCACTTTTGATATCTGCTTGATATGTGGCCATGAGACTGAGCCCACTTGTGGCTCTGCACTGAGCATGGAGCCTGCATGGGATTCTCTCTCCCTCTCTCTCTGCCCCTTCCCCACTGTGTGCTCTCGATCTCTCTAAAATAAATAAATAAACATTAATAAAAATAATGACATCATCCATGCCTTTGCACCTCTGCCTAAAATCCTCTCCTCCCATCCCCATGTCTTTGTTTTCTACCTGGAGATCTCATATGCATCTTCTGAACCCAATGCAAATGTTCAGCTTACTTTGCACAGTGTCCACTTGCTCTGTGAAGAGGGGACTCCTTGTGTAATAAAGCCCCAACTTTCTGCACACCCCAGTTTGTGATCTGTAAAATTCACACATCTTGAACACTGGATAGGTCTGTATGAATGACTCCTTCCACATTGTGTTAAATGACTTTGCCTTAGTTTGGGAATGGCATGGCATAGGGACAAGGGTGCTGGATGGTGACAATGGGAGTCTTGTGTTCTGGTCTCACCCTTGTGGCTAAGTAGCTGTGTAATCCGGGGCAAGTCATTTAACTTGCTTCTACTTTCTTCTCTGTAAAATAGGGGACTGAGTAAGATGATGTTTAGGGTTCCCATGGGCACCACATTTCTATAATTCTCTACCATTATCAAAGAGAGATAAAGGGTTGCTCCCCACCCCCTCACACCCACTTGAGTAATAATGGTAAATGTTTATTGACTGAATGAATGATTGGCAGGACATTGGTGGGGTAGGGCTATTCATGATCTGATGGTGTTTAGAAGCTGTTGTTTCTTGTACTCACCATTCACCATTCTTTGCACATTAAGGTACCTTGATCACAAGTGCACTGTTTTGTTTCCTTCAGCTTGATTGACCGCTTATTCACATATTCATTGAGCAGGGCACTAGTACCTAGGTGAGAAGAACTTAGTTGCTGCCTTGGCTGGCCCAACTGTGTGGAGGGGGAAACCAGTCCATTCTTCCTGAGGGAAGGACATTTGAACTGGATTTTGGAAGATGCATATGAGACAGCATGACAGAGGAAGAGAAGTAGGGGTGGAAGGAGGGCCTTTTAGGAAGAGAGGACAGCTGGGGCAAAGGCATGGATGCAGAAGGAAGTGTGAGGAATGTGAGCACAGAGAGGGGCATGATTGATGGAGGGTGGGTGGAAGAGAAGGAAGGCAGAGTGGTGGAGACTGCTGAGGTCTGTGTAGAAAATGAAAAACATTGTAGGTATTTCCAGCAGAAAGATTTTAATACAGGGAATTTGGTGCTTACAAAAGTGCTGGAAGGCAGAGAAAGCTGCAGCCAGGGGGTTGTGAAGTGTTCAGTCACCGTGGCTACTACCCAGAGATTAGGGGGATGTTTCCTCCTGATGGTTGGGAACAGCATGAAACTGTGGCCAGTATCACAGCTGCTACATGGTCCAATCAGGTGTGGCTGCTGTGAAATCCCAGTGTGCTGCATTCTGTGCTTGAGGAAGAACAGCCCCAGCTTCCTTGCTGTCTACCAAATCCTGCAGGAGAATCACAGCTAGCACCTGGTAGCAAGGGGATCTGGGAAATGTAGTTCCCAGGCTCCAAGACCCTATGATAAAGAACTTGGAAGAGGAGAGAAAATGAATTCAATCTCTAGCATAGGTGTGAGAGCAGGCTGGGTCCAGACTGTGAAGAGGCTGGAAAGCCCTGCTCACAGGGTTGGGAAAATGCTGCATGGGGTAACCCTTGAAAGGCTAAAAGAACGGTTATGGCCAATTTGTTGTGGAAGAATTGGTGGCACAGTAGAGGCCATTTTTTAAACTAAAAAAGAAGAAACAAAACAAGCTATACTATAATTATTTATTCAACAACTATTACGTACCTAGAACCACGCAGTGAAAAGGCTTCAAAGTTATTTTTGTTTGTTTAAGTATTTGTGGTCACTCATCCTCTAATACTCTTTCCTCCAATTTTTTATTGGGTGCATGTTTTGTGGCAGGTACTGTGAATATGGATATAAATCATTTATGGTCTCTGAACTTAAAAAGCTAATATTGGTCCCTCGGCTTTTCAGTGAAGACTAAGAAAGTTTTAGAGTTGTTTAGTGGATTAATTTATTGCTTCTCAAAGTACCTTTTGCCAAACCCTACTTTTGCACAATACTCTAAGAAAAAAAAAAAGTCCCATCATCAAACCAGTTAAAAAATGTATATCTATTTCTTCCTGCAAATTTAAGTCTAATAAATCCTGTAGTAAAAATAAATTAACTATTTATCAGTATTACCCACTTATATGTGACTCTTTTTTTTTAATAGTTTATTGTCAAATTGGTTTCCATATAACACCCACTGCTTCTCCCCACAAGTGCCCCCCAGCATGACCATCACCCCCTCCTTCCCTCCCCCTCCCCCTTCAGTCCATGGTTCATTTTCAGTATTCAGTAGTCTCCCTTGATCTGTGTCCCTCACTCTCCCCATGGTCCCCTTCCAGGTCTCTCTTGTTAGACCTATGAATGCAAATATATGGTATCTATCCTTCTCTGCCTGACTTATTTCGCTTAGCATGACACCCTCAAGGTCCATCCACTTTCCTACAAATGGCCAGATTTCATTCTTCCTCATTGCCATATAGTACTCCATTGTATGTATATACCACATCTTCTTGATCCATTCATCAGTTGATGGACATTTAGGCTCTTTCCATGATTTGGCTAGTGTAGAAAGTGCTGCTATGAACATTGGGGTACATGTGCTCCTATGCATCAGCACTTCTGTATCCCCTGAGTAAATCCCTAGCAGTGCTATTGCTGGGTCATAGGGGAGTTCTATTGATAGTTTTTTGAGGAACCTCCACACTGTTTTCCAGAGCGGCTGCACCAGTCTACATTCCTACTAACAGTGTAGGAGGGTGCCTATTTCTCCACATCCTCGCCAGCATCTATAGTCTCTTGATTTGTTCATTTTAGCAACTCTGACCAGTGTGAGGTGGTATCTCAGTGTGGTTTTCATTTGAATTTCCCTGATGATGAGTGACACTGAGCATCATTTCATGTGCCTGTTGGGCATCTGGATGTCCTCTTTGGAGAAATGTCTATTCAGGTCTTCTGCCTATTTCTTTACTGAATCATTCATTTTTCGTGTATGGAGTTTAGTGAGTTCCTTATAGATTTTGGATACTAGCGCTTTATCTGATATGCCATTTGCCACTATAGTTTCCCATTCTGTCGGTTGCCTATTAGTTTTTTTGATTGTTTCCTTTGCCTTGCAGAAGCTTTTTATCTTTATGAGGTCCCAGTAGTTCATTTTTGTTCTTGATTCCCTTGCCACTGGGGATGTGTCGAGGAAGAAATTGCTGCAATTGAGGTCTAGGAGGCTATTTCCTGCTTTTTCCTCAAGGGTTTTTATGATTTCCTGTCTCACATTCAGATCCTTCATCCATTTTGAGTTTATTTTTGTGAAAGGTGTCAGAAGGTGGCTAATTTCATTCTTCTACATGTTGCTGTCCAGCTCTCCCAACACCACCTGTTGAAGAGGCTGTCTTTTTTCCATTGGACACTCTTTCCTGCTTTGTCAAAGGTTAATTGGTCTTATATTTGTGGGCCCAGTTCTGGGTTCTCTATTCTATTCTATTGGTCCATGTGTCTGTTTTTGTGCCAGTACCATACTGTCTTAATGATGACAGCTTTGTAGTAGAGGCTAAAGTCTGGGATTGTGATGCCTCCCGTTTTGGCTTTCTTCTTCAATATTACTTTGGCTATTCAGGGTCTTTTGTGGTTCCATATGAATTTTAAGATAGTTTGTTCTAGCTTTGAGAAGAATGCTGGTGCAACTTTGATGGGGATTGCATTGAATG